>NC_090938.1:800602524-800918596 GCF_040938575.1 Ambystoma mexicanum | reverse complement strand
TCTCTGTGGGCTGTCCTATGCGGGGTGTCTCATTGCCCCCCCTTGATCGAAAATGTTCCCCGAAACTACTGACACTCCACTGTAAGGTGCGGGGGCGGGTGCCCCATTAGCTACTGTGGCGAAAGTGTTACCAGGCGTGTAGTGCACATTGTCATTATTCTGTGGGCTGGTTTGTGTTCGGTACTGATGTCCGTGTAGTTGTGCGTTACTCCTTTGTACTACATTTTCTGGTTGCTGGTATTGTCCCATGGGGAGGCCGTAGGGGCTTCCTGGATGGGGGTGTCCGTACTGTTCTATCTCTTGGAAACCGTTGTTTTGTCTGCTCCTACATTCTCTTGAGTAATGCCCCCATCTCCCACAATTCCAACAGCTCCCCTGTGGACCTCTGGGACCCTGCCACCCATTTCCTCCCATTCCTCCATACCCTTGTCCTCCTCTTCGACCCCTGTACCCACCTCTTCCTCCTCTTGGGGCCCACTCTTGCCACGTTGGACCTCCGTTCTGCTCCTGCTCTGTCCACTGTCGTTGCCCTTGTCCTGCCCAATTCGCTGCTATTCTTCCTTGTATTGCTATTTGCCCCTCCTCTCCTTCCTCTCCCTCCCGTATGAGTGGGAGTCCCGCTACCGCTGCTGCGACCTTCACCAATTTTGATTGCACCAACTTCGCCTCATCCGCCAACCTTTTCTGTGCTACTTCCCTCTCTCTTTCTTTGATCCGTTTACAATGGTGTACTATTATGCTTTGGATCTCCGGCCAGCCTTTTGCCTCAACACCTGCTATTTTATCTAGTGCCTTTTGCACTTCCTTTGGGAGCCCTCTCTTAATGATGAAGTAAAATAGAGACGTGGATTGGTGCCAGGGCGTACCCGTTTCCGCTCTCCACATCTCCTGCACCCGAAGAATGTAATCCATAGCGTCCTCCCCGTCATTCATGGTACATTGCATTACTGACTGCAAATCAGGGGTATCTGGGAAGGTTTCCCGCAGTGCGTCCCACACCCTTGCTCGCACGGTGTTAAAAGAAGCCCCATCATGGCGATCACACTCTAAAGTTACAGCTGGAAAACCCGCTTTAGCCCATACTCTGTCTGCCTGATCCCCTACTGCGGACACTAGTAGGCTTTTCACATCGCCTACTGCCAGCGGTATACCAGCGGTATGTTTCTCAAATGCATATATCCACTTGCTTGCCCCTCCTGACAGCTGTGGTAGTAATTTCATTAAATTAGCCTTGTCCATCTGAGCCCACGGTATATAGTTTGGCCTCCCGCCTCCCCTGTGGAGTAATGGGAGTTGTAATTTCCCTTTTGCCGTTGCAGCTTCCTTTTCCTTAGTCACTGCTGACTCTAATGACGCCATCTTCCCCACCCTATTTCTTAGTCGTCCCATCCATTCATCTTCTATAGTCCCCAGTGAACATGCACCATCTAGCTCCTCGCCGTCTCCTCCTACTGCCATGCTCAATCTATCACTCTCATCCCCCCCTCCTCTGACATCACATAACAAATCCTCTCTGATCCCTCTCTCTCGCGAGACGTCACCAATGCTTCCTTCTGCTGTCCCTACTTCTATTATCCTGGTCGGTTCTTCCTCAATTCTGAACAGTATTTCCCCCTTTTTCCATCCCTCCTCAATTTGTCTACTTTCGCTCGACGCTCTAGACGTGCGTCCAGATTGTGTGGGGGCGCATGCTGTGCGTTCACATATGTCTTTTATTCTTGAGAGTTCATCTCTTGCCACTGTAAGCCTCGACTCTAAGTCACTCGTTAACTTCTCTATGTCCACCCTCTGTGTGCCTCCCTGGGCGCGCTCTCTGGTGTTTTCGTATGGTGGGGGTGCAGTTGGTCTTTGTGGCGTGCTGGTCGAAGGGGGAGGCACATAAATAGGGTCGCTATATCCTGCTGCAGGGGCTGGTTTAGGTAATATTGGGTACAACATAACCACTTCCGCAGGTTGTTCTGTACTTAACTGTTCCTTTTCCTCTCGCGGGATCATTAGTGGATTGTCTGTGGTGGAAGGTAAATCAATATTTGGAGCTGGAGCTTTGGGTGGGGGTACTTCCTCAAACAATCTCCAAAGATCTAATATCTCCTTCCTATTCTGCCATTGTTTTCCCTTGTACTTGAGGCGAATACATGTACATACCATATCAAGAACGCTTTTGTCAAAAGACCCTCCTTCTGGCCAAATCTGGGGCAACCCCTCCCCTTTCAATTCTGTTAACCATTGATCATGATATTTATTTATGCGTTCAGCATATCCCGGCAAGCTCTTACAAATGTGTGACAAGGGAGTTTCAGCCCCCATCCTCTAAATCGCTCGCGCTACCGCGTTCGCCTTCGTTACTTTTGATCAGGTGTAGATATGCGTGTGTATACCTTTATGGCACAGACAAGAGCGGACCTCTCAAAATTATCACCCACTGTTATTCACTGCACAAATCTCTTCTCACTCACCATATCTCATCTCCTTCCCACTCCCAGGCACTCTTATGTGATCTCACTTGTAATTGATCAAGTACCGGTTATGGCCACACTCTCTGACACCACCTCGCGGCCACCCGTTCGTCTCTAACACTCGTACGGTGCGCGCACCCTTCACAATGCTTTCCACTCACACTTTTGTCTTTCTCCTCCCTTTCCTCCCTAACCAGCTGTCCCTGTTTTCCTGCTAAGGTTACTGTGTTCACGTCTGTACGTGCCACTACTGAGTCCCCACTTTTTAAGATGTTCTAACTTCTTTATACCCTTCTCATTTTCGCCCCCTACCCCGTGGAAATGGAAAAAGAAGAAATAGAGAGAGAGCACAATCACTAAAAAATATTCCCGGTGTCTCCTTTTGCTAGACACCAATAACTTATTTCTCACTTCTTCATATATTCCCAGTACTAGTCTAGATAGCACTATGCGGCGCCGCCTTCCACCCCCTCTCGGAGCTAGGTTTCCGTCACTTCTACCACGTCACTTATTTCTTACTCCTAATGGCCATATGCAAAAGAAAGAATAAAGAAAGTTTCAAGACCCGTCTGTAGTAGACCCCCAATATTCTTCTCCTCTACCTGTCCCCGTTCTTTTATTCCCAATTCCCCTTCTTTTCCCCTTGACGATCACTCGCACTCGGTACTCACGTGCCCGTCTTGAACCGATACTCTCCGAAACTGGGTCCGTCCAGGCGGCGTCACCGGTAACTCAACGGTCAGCCCCTGGCTCCGGCGAGCGGCACTCAAAGGGGATTTTTTTCCAATCGGGATCCCGTACCCTTTCTCATTGAGTGCGCACTTCTTATTGTGCCGGTCGCCGTTGGCGGGCGGCCTCCCGGAGACGGCTCACCGTGCGTATCCCTTCTCGACCGGAGATTCTCGTGCCACAAGGGGGTCGTTAAGAAGGAGTTAGGAAAAATAGTTTGGAGATATCACGCTATCGGGGTCACCACTGAAGGGAAGCGCCCCCAATTCAGCACGATCCTCCCCGCAATGAGAGACAATAAGGGACTCTCCCGTAGTGGGAATAAGGCCAAGACAGAGTGCGGGTGAGCGTAAGTGGGAGTTTATCCAAAAATAAGGCATGCAAAGAACTCTGCAACCTACGAGAGCGCTCTGCCTGACAATAGCAAAGACAGGCGTATTTCTAATACAAAAAACGTCATCAACACCTAAACACTATAGGGGGCACAAGTCAATTGGGATTGGGTGGCGTCGACTAACTATAGGTGTTGCTGCAGCGGGGTTGGTCTTGGCGGGACGACGTCACTGGTCAGCCTCGTGGGTTGGGTTGGGCCTGGCAGGCCGGCTTGAGGTCATCCGTGCGGTGTTGATGTGCTGGGGCAGCCTGTGAAAATGACGAATACCTTTCCTGTCTCATTTGCCCTAGGCCATGCACACTGCAGTTATTCAGAAAATGACATTTAAGTTCATAAATAAATCGCTTCAGCAGCTTATCTTATAAAATAAACACAACACATGAGGAATGCACCTCGTGAGAGGTCTGGTGGTTGTCGGTTGGGGTGAGATTTACCTGTGTCCTATTGACCGGTATTTTAGGTCGCGGGACGGGGCTCTGGGGCCTGGGCCGAATGATACATGTCTGTCTGCTGCGTTAGAAGTTATTATATAGATGGGTCTCTGTGTCTTGTCCCACTGATGGGGGTCGTCCTTACACGGGGTCAGGATTCTTGGGGGGTTCGTGGGATTTATGAGAGGGTGCTGGTAGATCAGTGGGTTCATCCGTGGGTTTATTACCGTGCTGAAAATAACACAGGTGGCGGGCTGTGGCCTTGGTTGCGGCGCCGGGGCCTCTGACTCTCTGAAGTAACGCCAGCTTGGTTGGGGGAGGTGAGGGAGCGCGGCACAAGTCTTAGCTTTTTTATCTGGCAGGCTTGGTGGGGTGGGAGAGGGAATGGCCTTGCATATATCCACAAAGGTATTTTCCTCGTGCGTTGCTGATCAGTGGATGCAGAAGTTCTATACTGTTCTGCCTTATTTTGACGTTATTTAGACACATATATATATACTTCAATTTCGTTACACATTTCTTTAATACAGTCGGTTCCAGTACCTTTTCATTACCTAACATTATATTCACTACATTGTGTGCGTATTGTATGTACATTAGACGTTATACGAGGGATATCTAGGTTATGGCCTACAGAGATTGATGCTCGCCGCTTTGGGTGAATTAAAAAACATATATAAGTTCAAGTTTCTACATACTATTAAAAAACACTTTTACAGATAGAGGTTACACGTTTGGTCAACATCTTTCTCCGTGGTTATAGCAGCATTAGTCCAGACCTGGAGGGATATCATATAACGTTACATTTTTATGGCTTATTCACATTTTAAACAGAGGTAGTTCATTAAAACCAATACTTGAATTGTTTTCTACCTTCTTCAGATAGTGATGCTTCAGCTTTTTTCCTCGCTACCCCGGCCTTGCGGTCCGGGTCATACGGGGTGCAATATCACATTGTTACTAATATAATGTTGCCGTGTTGGCATCTCGGGTTTAGCTCATCTCCGACTTTCTCATGGGAACGCACTCGCAGCGGATCTGTCAGGGCTGCTGAGGCGACAGAGATGCATGAAAGGCCCTCCAAAGGTGGGGGCCTCGTTACAGTGTGCTGAACTCACACCATGTTTGCTAGGCAAGATGGCGTCTAGGCCTAACTTAATTTTTGGTAAATGCAAGGACAGGGTGCGTGTGGGCAATGTCGTCGGCGGGTGAATCCTCCTCCACCTGGGCCCGGGTGGCATGAGGGGGCGCCCACCGAGTCATGGTCCCCGTCTGGGGAGGAAGCTGTAGGTGAGGAGGGCCTCGTGGCCATTGCTCCCCTACAATTGCGTCCATGCATAGACTACAGAGGGCTGAATAAGGTGACGATCAGAGACCGGTATCCTATGCCGTTGATCCGAGACATCTTGGAGGCGGTACAAGGAGCCGTATATTTTACCAAACTGGACTTAAGAGGTGCCTACCATCTCCTAAGAATAAGACAAGGTGACGAGTGGAAGACCGCGTTCCGCACCCCATTCGGACTATTTGAATACCGGGTGATGCCGTTCGGTCTGGTCAACGCCCCAGCCATCTTTCAGAGGTATATGGACAAGGTGTTTGCAGATATGTTGTTTGTCTCAGTTGTGGTGTATCTGGATGATATCCTGGTGTTCTCTCGGTCGTTAACCGAACACAGGTCACTGGTGAGGAGGGTACTTCAACGTCTTCTAGAACACCAGCTTTTGGTAAAACCAGAGAAATGTTCATTCGAGACCACTTCAGTATCCTACCTGGGGTTCATTTTATCCAGCGAAGGCATAGAGATGGACCCCTCTAAGGTCAAGGCCATCATGGAGTGGAGAGAACCCAGCACTATCAAGGAGTAACAAAGCTTCTTAGGGTTAGCCAACTTTTATAGAAGATTTATACCCACATTTTCCAATTTAGTGCTTCCCCTCACGTCCTTGCTCAAGAAGGGAGTCAAGTTTGCCTTTGGGAACGAACAAAAGAGAGCTATCCAGACCCTTAAGGAAAGCTTCTCCTCCGCTCCCATTTTGGTACAGCCGGACCAGACCAAACCTTACATCCTGGAAACAGATGCTTCGATAGGAGCAGTAGGTGCCATCCTACTTCAGAAGACAGCTGATAGCTACGAACACCCAGTGGCATATTTCTCTAAGACCCTCACCAGTAGTGAACGGAACTACTCAGATTTGGAGAGGGAACTGCTGGCCATCAAGTTAGCCTGCAAAGAATGGCGGCATCTCCTACAGGGCGCAACCCATCCCTTCGTGATAACAACGGACCACCGCAACCTCAGAGTGCTACAACAAATCGAGTGCACCAATGCCCGACATGCTCGGTGGGCATATTTCTTCCTGCAGTTTGATTTCATGATAACCTACATCCCAGGCACAGAAAACAAAAAGGTAGATGCCTTATCACGAAGCATCGGGAACAGCTCAGGAACCTACGACGGACATGACCGCCTTTTCCCCAATCTCAAAGTCTTAGCCTCCACTGTCTCTTTTTTCCGGGAGCTGATACCTCGTTACCAGTCCGGTACAGGACTACCCGCCACGGTCATCCAAGGCAAGGATGGACTGTATTATCATGAAAACGCCCTTTTTATTCCCACCAAGGATCTCCAGAAGCTTGTCCTTTCGTGGTGCCATGATGCTCCCTTGTCAGGTCACCCCGGCATCAGAAAGACCTATGAACTCCTGCAAAGAGGCTTTTGGTGGCCTGAATTGAAGAGCGATGTACATCAGTTCGTCACCTCTTGCTCAGTCTGTGCCTCTAACAAATACAGAACAGGTAAACCACTCGGACTCTTACAACAACATTCTCTACCATCACGACCATGGGAACATATATCTACAGATTTCATCGTCAATCTTCCCCCTTCGGAGGGTATGATGGTGATCATGGTCACGGTTGATTCCTTCAGCAAACTGGCCCATTTCTCAGCCTATAAACAAATACCATCTGCTTCCGAGACTGCTGAATCCTTTCTCCGAGACATCGTTCGTCTACATGGTCTACCCCAGACCATAGTATCTGACCGTGGACCTCAGTTCACATCCAAATTCTGGGCTCTGCTTTGCCAAACCCTGGGTATCAACAGAGCCCTTTCTTCGGGTTACCACCCCCAGAGTAACAGACAAACCGAGAGGTTAAACGCGAGCCTGGAGCAGTACTTGAGGTGTTTCTGCAGTTCACAACAAGAGAGATGGTACCGTTTCCTTTCCCAAGCAGAGTTCGCTTATAAAAATACCCTGCATACCACCATCCAAATGAGTCCTTTTTTGTGCACCTATGGTTTTCATCACCAACATTTACCCGGGTTTGGCTCCCTAGCCACTAAGATTCCCGCTTTGGACAGCGTTTTACATGAACTCCAGGAAGTACACGAACTCGCCAAGAAGGCACATCAACACAGCCAACAATCATAGAAGAGATGGGCTGATAGGAATAGGGCTTCCAATCCAACATGGGGACCAGGACAACTAGTCTGGTTGTCCACCAGATTTCTTCCTAGATGGGTTCATGCTGGAAAGTTCTCCCCCCGTTATCTTGGACCATTTCCCGTCCTCCAACAGGTCAACCCGGTTGCCTTTCGACTCAGACTCCCTGACTATCTAAAAAGGGTGCACCCGGTTTTTCACGTTTCCATGCTCAAGGAATACAAGGTAGACCCATTCCTCAGACCCATCCATAAGAGCCGAGCCCAGGTACATTCTGTTCCAGAAGAATACGAAGTGGCATACCTGGTGGAGTCCAGATACCACAGAGGTCGGCTCCAATACCTGGTTCACTGGAAAGGCTATCCTGTGGAAGAAAGGTCTTGGGAACCGGTAAGCCATGTTCATGCCCCTAGGCCCCTAAGAAGATTTCATCACCTTCATCCGGGTAAGCCAGGGGGCACCCCGAGAGGAAGGGGGTATACTGTCAGGATCCAGGATTGGAAACATTGGAACCGCTGGCGGTTCTGACGGTGAACGGTCTAGTCCTCACCCAACATGGCGCCGGAGCCTATATAACCAGGCCCCGCCCACTTTTCGGCACGTTGTATCTGTGGCTTTTTTTACTTTCTCAACGCTCCGACTTTGGACTACTGCCATCCTGTGTTTACTCTCTTGATATTACACCTTCGGTTCCTTCCCTGTGCGTTAATATCTCTGTCTGTTGCCTTTTTTTTCCTGTGTTCGCTAGCTTTCTACTTTAGTTCGAGGTCACCGCCGCTGTCTCTGGTACGGTGCCTCTCCTCCTCGCACTCATCCTTTCGTTCTAACTTTCTTTTTTTTAACATCACTGCTGCCTGGTCTTCCTCCTTTTCCGGCCAGGGAGGTGCTTCTTGCACGGGTCTCCGCGTCCATTAACAGGAGCTTCCTAGCTGGTTCCGCTATCGGCTGCACTCTCAGCCATTCTGTCTCTAACAAGCGCAGAAGCGCTGCGCTTTGCCGCTTCTGCGTTACCTATTCCTACCTCCTTGCCGTCTCGGCGTGCTGCTTCCCGACGGGGTTCTTCCTTCCTTCTCCGCCGTGGTTATATTGCACTACGCTGTTTCGGGCTCTTACTCCTACCTCCCTGCCTTCTCGGCGTGCTGCTTCCCGGCGGGGTTCTTCCTTCCTTCTCCGCCGTAGTCATATTGCACTATGCTGTTTTGGGCTACTCAGAACATACCTACCTTCCTCTTCCTGACTCGACAAGATATTCTTCTCATATTCTCAGCTAACCTTCATAGACTATTTTTGATCCTCCTTTCCTTACCTATCTCTCGCTCCGGGTTTAAGACCCTTCCACTCTGTGTCTTGACATTTTCTTCAGTAGCACTGAGTACGTCCTTTTACCTAATATCCAGGAAATTCAACCTTAAGGATTTGTACCATCTAAATACCCCATCTTCGGAACCCACCTACCGACTAGGGTTTTTTCTGCCTACGGGCTTTTTCCCTAGAGCTGAGGCTGGCCCCCTGGGGTTCCCCTGTGACAGGCCTACTCCTCTGTCAGGGTGGCCTCCGGAGGGGCCAGACCTTACCTTCACGAAAAGAAGACCAGAACTCAGAAAGGCAAGGGACCAAGAGCTAAAGAGAAACCCAGCAAGACCAAGACGGATCTTTACGAATTTACCTTGGAGGAGTCAGGTGAGGAGAAAGGGGAGGTGGACTCGGATCTTGACAGCGACCAGGAAGTCAAGCAATCGCGTCGCTACTCAGCAGCATGGCGCTTCGTAAGTTCGTCTCTAGGAACTCATGCGTACTAAACTTTTTCTTCCCTTAAACCAACTTCTGATCCCTATTCCTTTTCTCTCATGTCATTATCTCATAGAAATTCTCTCCGCCTTAGCCTACCAACTGATCCTCGTAACAGATCATTGTGTCCCATTACAGCACTCTGTTCCATTTCTGGGAAGTGAGTTTCCTGGGAGCTCCCATTAATCACTTTCCCTTTCGTCCCTTACCCGTCTCCCATTGTGTATATTAATCTCTCGCTTCTATTTTCATTTTTGGGAAAGGTCTTCCTTCGTCCTTAGGCATAACAAACCTCTACCAGTCGGTGACCACCCCGAGAACTGCAGTGTGCATTAATCTCCGTTTTTGGAGTAAGTCTAGTAGCTATTCGATCGGAACCCTTACCCTTTTCATATAAAATCAATACTCACTTCTACTGTCTTCTGCTCAGGACTCACGCTCAGGACAACCAAGCCCACAGCCGACTCCTCGATCGCAATCATCCAGGACACCGGAGGTCGACTGCAGAACAGATCCGCCGCCGTGTTCCAGCAGGGTTTTTCTCCCCCAGAGGGTTTTCCCTGGGAATTGTGTTTCCTCCCATGCTGAGGGTTCTCATCGGCAGGGAGGGAATAGAGCTTCCCGGGAGACCTTCCCGTTCGCCAGTGTTGCTGCCCTCAGAGACTACCGGCTGCCCAGGTTAGTGGTTCCCACTACTTGTAAGCTTTGTTTCAAGTGTATCACCCTCTAGGCGTAACAGGTACTGGAATCGAATTAAACTTATTTATACTATCAATATTAAAGTTAAACCCGTTAAAAGCAAAGTAAAAACAACATCTTGCCTTTGTAGACCTAAAACAAGCTTTTAACTGAGTCAACCAAGATAAACTTTGGAAAAACGAAAAAAGTGGAATTGCCCACAACAAATACTTCAACCAATTAAGGCACTACATGTTAACACCACAGCAAGAGTATGCATAAACCACAGAGGGGAACTTTCGGCAACAATAAACACAAAAAGAGGAGTAAAACAAGTTTGCCAACTAGCGGCAATGCTGTTCAAGTTATATATTGCTGATCTTCCAGATGCACTAAAAGACACAACACATCACCCTCGAAAAATAATCAACAATGGGATAATAACACTATGCTATGCTGACGACTTAGTGTTGGTAAACCAAATGGAGATAGGTCTCCAGCATTTGCTAGAAAATCTAAAAACATACATGGAAGAAAACAATCTTGAAATAAATACCAACACATCGAAGATCGTTACTATTGGAGGACCGAGAAGATCATGTGCAAAAGTGTTTAAATGGAAAATTGGAACTGAGACCCTTGAGTCGGTGAAGGAAATAAGGTACTTAGGCACACTTTTTAACAAATTGGTTGCAGAGGATAACTGTGAAAAAGATCTAATGGCCAAAGTTAAGATGCTATGTTCTCAAGGTAAAATAATAAATGGTCGTTATGGCAAATATTCCATGTCACCATTGAGAATATTTTATGTCCAGAACGTTAACCAATACTAACCTACAGAGGAGAAGCAGGTCTTAACCTCAACTGGAAAACATGGGACTCTCTGGAAAGTAAATTTTGGAAGTCGATAATAAATTTAACAAAATGTCTCCCGATATCAGCTATAAGAGCAGAACTGGGATTGCGTTCATTGTATTCCATAATTTGTTGGAAATCAGTCTCCTTACTAAGAAAAAACACTGAACGGGAGCCAGTATTAGGATACAAAATTCTTAATACAAAAGGTAAAGGGAAAAAGTGGAACCCTTTTAAACACCTAGAAAAGCAATTGGTGTAAGTCTCTGGAACATAATGACTCAAACCTGGAGGAGTTAAGTACAAATCCTGAAAAAGTAAATGAAAAAAGAAAAAACACAATTGGATAAAAACAGTAGAAAAGAAATTAGAATTTCGATCATTGGAAAACATAACTAATATTGACAGGAAAAGAGATAAAATGCCAGAATACCTACTAAGATTCCAGAGTAAATTCCACAGAGAAAAACTCTTAAAAATAAGAATGGACACATATCCCACAAATGGGTATCTACATAGGGCGAGGAATTAACAAAGGAATCTGTAGGTTCTGTAACAACAAAGACACACAAGAAACAGTGAAACACCTATTATTGGAATGCAAAGCAACAATCAAAGAAAGAGATACATTCCTGAGTAAATATTTAAGACAATACACCACAGTGACAAAGGAGGATTGGTGGAACGAGTTCCTAAGTGGAAACAACAAAAGACTATCATGTGCAGGAATATACTTTATGGAAAACATAATGAACAATAAAAGTTTATCATGTTCCTTTCCCTTTGTTAAAAATCATCCAAGTTCCAACTTGGATGATTTTTATCAAAGGGAAAGGAAAATGT
The DNA here is from genome assembly GCF_040938575.1 of Ambystoma mexicanum. Classification (NCBI taxonomy): domain Eukaryota; kingdom Metazoa; phylum Chordata; class Amphibia; order Caudata; family Ambystomatidae; genus Ambystoma; species Ambystoma mexicanum. The sequence continues at coordinate 800,906,973 of NC_090938.1, read as the reverse complement.
TCTGGAGAAAAGATGAAGATGATTTTCATTTCCAGTCTGTTTTAGAAAACTGTGTAAAAAATATCATTGTATTAAACTAACTCACAATAAAAGAAAATGTAAAAAAATAATAATGTGCTATTCCCGCAATTGATATGTGCGCACCTCTTTTTCAAAAAGAGTTTGCATTTCCACCACATCATTCCCCCCTTTTATTGATTTATCAATAACAAACCCTTTTTCCTTCCCCAGTCCCTCTTCTGCTACCCTCTTTTTGTGGATCCATATCTTTTTGTGGATCTTTTTTAATCTAGTCGTATCATCCCCAACTTCTTCCGAACTCTCCAATAAGTCCCCTACCCATATCCAGCCCTGTCCATCCTTAAGACATGAGATCCAATATTCCTCGTAGATTTCTAAATCCCCAGGCTCTGTTGAACCCAACCATCAATATCAACAACTGGATTTTCCTGGATTAGTTTGTTAGTATTCTTCTCTTTTTTATTAACCCTATCAACATTCAGGGACAGCATAAACCTACCTCTCTGTTTGTTAGTATAGAGTGTCCAAATATTTTTGCCAGAAGGTGACGAGCATGAGGACCAACGTGGGGCCAGTCACTTTGAACACTCCTGATAGCCAAGTAGGCACCCAGGCAAAAAGGGTGCCCAGCCAAGTGTTTGATTGCTGTCCATTTGCTTCAGTTGACATCTTATCATGGAGTGTCTGTATTTCATTAATAGCTACTTGCTAAGTTCCATTTTGTCCATCTCCATCGGGCACTATTGTGCAGCAACTGCTGCCAATCATTGAATACACCCCTCCCTCCATGGCAGTAAGTCCCGAACATAGAGATTTTGAAGTGCCAGCAGACGCAGTGCCCTTAGTTCTTCCTTTACTGAATTCAGGCCTTTTGCTGTTGAGTTTGCCAATCGCAGTAACTAATTCCGCGTTAACTGCCGCCATTTTGCATTGGCTGCAGCCTGCACTCCCAGTAACAATAAGAAAACAAAGAAAGTGTTCGCTTTTGAAAATAGCTGATACTCTGCTGGAATTGCTTCCAGGCTTTACACACTCTTTTCTGACCAATAATTGTTACTATGTTTCCTCCTTCTATGCACCCTTCATATCACTTCTTCCTTATCGTGCTGTAACACTTTCTCCTTCAACTCAATTGATTCTTTTCCCAACGAAATCCCAATATTGTTGTTATTGCCTCGGGGCACCACCAGGACAGGGCTGTACAGTGTGACAAGTGCACAAAGACCGCCCCAATCCGGAGTGAGCTGGGCGTAGGCCTTCGATCCACAGGCCAACCAGACGTCCATGATTGCTGCTGTCCCCTGCACCAGTGCTGCACTCATCACCTTCGCAAGGAAGTTGTTAGTACCCAAATGAATGGACCCACTGGAACTGAAACACAAAGGGAACTGTGTAAAGCTCTTTGTGTAAACTGGTTGAGGAGCTTCACTTAGCCAAGTCAATGCATGTACATATTTTCCCCAAACTGACTTGCAGCTATCATTCACCTTAGAAACCATTTTCTTCGATCCTACCAAACCTTCAGTACGACATTGCATTATTCCCCACTCCCACTGTCCATTATACTACACTGCTCCCTTCATTCTAATTAATGGTCTTGAGTGACACCAAGGAATGCTATATCCTTCTTTATCTATACACTGCAGTTGTTTGTGTCCACTAATTAGTTGTTCCCCCTTTTGGAACTTTCTGTTATATATTCTATTATCCTCTTTTTTGTTTCTCGTTTTTGGGCCATGCTATCAAGTTGCACATAATTGTCAGTGTAAACCTCCTCCCCTCCATTCACCCATTGAACTGAAACACTCGTTCCCTGGAAAAGAGCCTTGGTTTTACAGAGGGATAGGTGCATTAGTCATCCAGCTTCCTCATACGACACGGTCTGAGGTAGGAAAAGCTTGGGTGCTCCTATTACGTGTGGGATTAGTGGGCAAATGTAACATGTGCCGTTTTCTCTTTCTATTCCCAACAACAACCAACATTTCATCATATCAGACATCCCTAGATGTATGCTCCAGCCTTTTTGCAGTGTCGTGATGGAACTCCTCTTCACTTCAAACATTTATTTTCTCTATTTTCACATTAGTTGTTAAAGGTATATCACCCTTTTCTTTAAACAAAAAACATAATAACCATATTAGTCCTATACTAATATATATTAATATAATGATACTCCATAAAATGGAAATTCTTTGTCGTCTATTTATAAAACTTTTGTCCTGAAAAACACCTTTTCCTTCTTCCCTTGATTGCCTTCTATAAATTCTTATTGCTGAAAAAAAAGGGAATGAAAGCTGATCTATACCCCCCATCATGTTGCGCTCTGCCACTCTTCTCCGGGGGGAGCTGGTGCTCTTGTCCCTGCGTACGTCGCTGATGTGTACCCATCCTCCCATCCTCTGTGACCCTCTATTTTTACTGCTGTGTTGAGTAGATTACGGTGCGTGGTCCATTGAAGTGTTCCTCTTTCCACTACCGGATGTGGTTTCTGATGAGAACTTTGTCCCAGGATATAGAAGTGCTGCTTGTGGAAAGTCCCTTATGTGTTCATCTGCCTGCTCATTTTGTGTCCTTGTGTTGCTTTGTTGGGATACATATTTAAGGGACTTCGTAAGTTCAGTGTGGTACATATGTCAGAAATTGTATGATATGAAATGATATGGTATTTATAATGCGCCTATAAACAAGTGTTTCAAGGCGCGACAAGGCAAGGGAGGGGAAACAAGGGGGACATACAACGATCCTACTATGCCAGGTGTCATTCAGATTGCGCAAGTGCATGGGAAGGGAGGAAAGGAAAGTGCAGTACATGGGAATAGATAATAGCAATAAGTAAAATGGCGGCCAGCATGTGGCAAGTGCATGAGTAAGTGCGGACATAAGCTATGGAGGTCTGGTGGGGGACTGTAGGGATACAGGACAGTCTCCAAGTGCTGGGGTTGCCAGCAGGGCAGTGCCAGTGTGTTACTCTAGCGGGTGAGGAACCTGGGCCCAGAATCAGAGGGTGTCCAGGTAGCCAGTGTAGTACCAGTATCAGTCAGGAGGTCAGCAGAGGAGAGGAGGAGAAAAAACAAAGGCAATGTGAAAGGTTTTGAGGTGTTTGCGGAACCGGAGATGGTTCTCCTCAAGTTTAAGAGAGGCGGGAGGCTGTTCCAGAGGGATGCACCAGCCGATGAGAGAGATCTACCATCAACTCATTGCTTGGAGAAGCGACTGACCTTGAGGGAGTTGGAGGCAGATGAGCGAAGAGCTCGAGAAGGAAGATATTTAGGAAGAGCGAGTTGAAGGTATTGAGGCTCCAGACCCCAGAAGGCCTTGTGGACGGTGCAGAGGGTTTTGCACTTAATCCTTGCAGCCACTTGGAGACAGTGCAGAGATTTCAATCCTGGAAAGATACGATCCCTGGGCTTGAGGTCAAGAACAAGTCTTGTAGTTCTGTTCTGGATGAGTTGCAGAGGGCGAAGAGTAGAAGCAGGCAGATTTAGAAAGAGGCTGTTGCAATATTCCAGCCTAGAGAGAACCAGAGCTCTGGAGACAGTGAGGTTCTGGGGGAAGGAGAGGAAATGTAGAATACCACTGAAGAGGTGCAGCTGGTAGTGTGACTTCTTAGAGACGTCAGAGATGTGAGGAGAGAAGGAGAGTGTGGAGTCTTTGGCTTTGCAGGGGGAACGGGAAGAGGACCAACAGAGGCCGGTAAGAGAGCAACAGGAAAGGAAGGAGCGGGGGTGCTGATGAGGAGAATCTCAGTCTCAGTATGTGTCAGAGATATAGGTGCATGCAGTCTCCGACCAGTTACAATTTCATGTGGAGTGAGATGATGATCTTCTCCAGGCGAATTGCGCAAAGCAAAGAGGCAAGCAGTATAACTAGGACTTGCCAAGCGTAGAAGTTAACTTAGCTAGGCGTTTTTTAGTAAGCCATTCATTCTCAATACGACACCGTTGGCCTGCTGGCGGTAAATGGTACATAGTTTGTGCCAAATTCCTAAATGGGCGGTGATTTCCCCAATCATTTGAAAAATGCTGACCATTGTCAACGTACATTTTGTCTGGGATCCCCCACCTTGGAAATACTTCCCTTATTAAAAATGTAGCCGCTGAGCGGGCATCATTTTGGGCACGGGACCAGCCTCAGGCCAACGTGAAAACTGACACACCACAACAAGCATATACCTGTAAGAGGTACACCTGTCTTGCATATCAGAAGGGCCCCTCTGAACGCATTAAACTTCCTTGCACCACTTTTAAAGTTTGTCCACTTCAAAAATGTTGACATGTCATACAGTTATTTACAAATTCGTCCACATACTCAGAGAAGTTTGGCACAAACCAATCTTGACTGCCAAATACTCTCTTGATGTGTAGGCAGGGTAGTGAAGTTGTTCCAGAGCCACTTTTAACAACTCTTTTGGCATTACCACCTTGCCGGTGCTGTCTTGCCTCAATATCAGGTCTGTTGGGGACAGAGAGCAACCCCTTTTCTTCCAAAGCTCTTTTTCACCCTCTGGTGCTTCTCTCTGTAATTCTATTATCTGTACCATTGGTGTTGCATTAAAGCCCTCTGGCAGTTCAGTTTGTTATTTGTCTGATTTCATAAGTGCTATTAGTGACCATTTTTCCTTCTCGCCAGTGTAAATAAAACCTAAGGGCTTTTCCCACCTTACTCCCCAGGTATCTCCTGCACAGGTGGCCAGGGATGGGCTATCGCTCTTGGATCCTGACCCTGGGGGTGGACTAGCGAAGGAGAAGTACCTGTGTAAAGGGTCCACAGGGATTGAGGAGGGAGTGCCTAAGTGATCTACACAACTTTCCTTCCCTTTCTGTGTTACACTACAACTCCCATGTTTTCCCTTTGACTGCCAAAGTACTGGGAGGCGGAAGAGGTTACCAGGAGTGCTAAAGATTTCCCAAAGGAAAGGAAAGACTTCCAATACCCCAACACTTGGTTGTCCCACTATTAAAGTCAGGCAGAGTCAGGTACAAACACCTGAAAGCTATCAACTCTAGATGGAAGTATAAAAGCAGCAGCCAGAAACAGCTGTTTGAACGAGTTTGGGATGCGAGATGGTCCACAGAAGCAGAGCAGATTCAGAGAGGCTAGGAGAGGACGGAGTGCGAGAATGCTGGCCCTGTGTGCAGAGAGGGCTGCAGCGTGGCAAGGGAGCCGTATCTCCAAGGAGCCTGGAGGGAGAAAGCTGTGTCTGGCTGGCCGTGCCCAGGCCATTGCTCGTTCCACTAAGACGCTGGTTCCATGGGTGTCAGAGAGGCAGCGGATGAGACCCTGACCTCAACACGTGTATCCCGGCAAGGCAAACCACCAGCACTGCGCTACGGGTGAGTTTCTTATTCATGAGGAAGCGAGAGAAACTCCCTAGCATGTGGGTGGCCGGAGCCGAAAAAGGGATAAGGTGATAGAATAAAGACCCCCAGCAAGTAAAAGGTGCAAAGGAGGTGTGGCAGTAAAGTAATGAACAAAGGAAAGAAAGTAAACAGACAGGAGGTGCAAGTGACACTGGGGGAGTGCTGAAGCATAGCATTATGGAACTTGAAGTTTAAAGGAATAAAAGAGACAGTCTATCACAGCCGGGGAATCCTTGAGGGAGAAAAGAGACGGGGTATGAAGACGAGTGTTGAAAGAAAGTTGCACAGCAGGGATCGCACAAAGTGAAATCCAACCCCCGGGCTATGTGAGGGGGAGGTTCATCCTCACGGCCTGGTGGTTGCATTTCCTTCAGTTTCACGTCAGCATGCGTAATGCGTGCTGGCGTGAAACTAAAAGTAAGTTTCACTGCAGCAGCCATTTCGGCTGCGGTGAAAACAGAAGGTGAGTTTCCTTCTTTCTCTCCCTCGATCTGAGGGATTATTGTGCCGTTCAGATCGAGGGAGGTGTCATTGAAAAGGGGAGACTCTCCCCTTTCCAACAGCACCTTGTTTGAAGCATTGCTGGGCGCGGATCGGGCTCTGATCGCTCGTTCCGCGCCCAGCAATGCCACTAGACCACCATGGATCTATTTGTGAAGTGGGGGGTGAGGGTGCCGCTTACTATGTAAGCAGCCCTCCCCCCCCATCCCTCAAACCATGGGCCAGCACATTTTGCCCCCCCTGGGGGCGGTTGGGCACACTACATAAGATGCGCCCCCATCCATTTGGGGTGAGGGGGCAGGGCCACCAGAAAAATGTGGAATGGGGCCCCAAAGCATGGGGCATATGTTTTGCCAACTGTGTTACAGCTGTTCCCCACTAGGGAGTCCGGCAGTGTGCCAATACCTCCCCGAAGGGAAAAGCTGTAACGTAGCCCAGCGAAGACTCCAGGATGGTTGGAGGTGATGTCGCTGGCCTTGGACATCCATTATCCATGTGGGTGTACCGTCCCCATGAACAGTGGCAGCTCAAGGGAGCCCTGGCAGGGTCCACTTCCCTCCCCCACGCAAAATTCTGTAACGCAGCCCCCCCAGTGCTCTAGAATGGTGAGGGGTGATGTCCCTGGCCTTGGGCGGCTGTCTCCCATGTGCTTTGACCGTCCCCAAGCCCAGCAGCTGTTCCAGGGAGCCCCGGCAGGGTCCCCAACCTTTCCCGGAGGGGGATGCTGTAACGCAGGCCAGCCAGAGCTTCAGGAAAGTCGAGGGTAATGTCCTTGGTCTTGGGCGGCTTTCTCCCATGTGGGTTGACCATCCTCAAGTGCTGCGGCAGTCCCAGAGAGCCCCGGCAGGGTGCCCCTCCCTTCCCAGAGGTACATTTTGTAACACAGCCGAGCCAGCCCTCCAGGATGGTCGGGTGTGATGTCCCTGGCCTCTGGCGTTTGTCTCCCATGTGGTTTGACCATACCCATCCCAGCAGCGGTTCCAGGGGGCCCCGGCAGGGTCCCCAACCTTTCCTGGAGGGAGAGGCTATAACACAGCCCAGCCAGAGCTCCAAGCTGGGTTTAGGGATGGTCGACCCACATGGGTAACGGGTGCCCAAGGCCTGGGACATCACCCCCTGACCATCCTTGAGCCCTGGCTGGGTTGCATTACACCTTCTCCCTCTGGGAAAGGACGGGGAGCCTGCCGATACTCCCTGAAACCACCGCTGGACTTGTGGACGGTCAGCCCACATGAGGGACAGCCACCCAAGGCCAGGCACATCACCCCAGACCATTCTGGAGCTGTGGCCAGGGAGCATTACCGAATTTCCCTTGGGGAAGGACAGGGACCCTGCCGAGGCTCCTTGGGACTGCTGTTGGACTTGTGGAGTTCAACACTTTTCCACCCAGGTAGGTGCACCCACACATGTGAGATACTGTTTTCATCCGGACACCTGTGGGAATGTGGGAAGGTAGGACATGGGTTGTTGGCTGCGTGTTTCAGTAGTTTCCAGGTGGGAAATGTCTGAAAATTGTGTTTCTTTTCCTTAATTTGGGACTTTGCCGTGGCTTGTGGGTAATAAATTCTGGGGTGATTCGCAAAAGTCAGACCTCTGTGGATTCCTAAGGGTACCCTGTTTTCAGAAATGCACGGGTTCCCTGTTTTCCTTGGTGGCTGCAACACCCCAGGCCCAAATCTGTAGGTTGTCCACAAGAGAAAATTACAGCAAAATCTGCTCTACCAAAACACTTGCAGTTACCAGTGGTTTAGCCTTTTCCCTTTGTGCCCAGGTAAGTGCACCCACGCATGTGAGGCACCGTTTTCGTCAGGACACATGAGGGAACGCGGGAAGGTAGGACATGTGTTGTTGGCGGCGTGTTTCGGTGGGTTGGTGGTGGGAAATATCTGAAAATTGTGGGTTTTTTCGCCAAATTTCAGACTTTGCCAGGGCTTGTGGGTAATAAATCCCGGGGCAATTCACGCAAGTCAGACCTCTGTGGATTCCCACAGGTGTCTTCTTTTTGGAAATGCATGGGGTTCCCTGTTTTCGTTGGTGGCTGCAACACCCTAGGCCCAAATCTGTAGGATGGCTCCCCAAACCCTTTGGGGGATAGCAGTGGTTTAGCCTTTTTCCCTTTGCGCCCAGGTAGGTGCACCCACACATGTGAGGTACCTGTTTTATTGGGACACCTGTGGGAACGCAGGAAGGTAGGACATGTGTTGTTGGCGGCGTGATTAGGTGGGTTGGCAGGGGGAAATGTCTGAAAACGTTGTTTTCTTTGCCAAATTACGGACTTTGCCGGGGATTGTGGGTAATACATTCAGGGGTGATTGGCGCAAGTCAGACCTCTGTGGATTCCCACGGGTGTCTTCATTTCAAAAATGCATGGGGTTCTCTATTTTCCTTGGTGGCTTCGACACCCTAGGCCCAAATCTGTAGGTTGTCCACAGGAGCAAAATCCCTGAAAATCTGCTCTGCTGAAAGACTTGGGGTTACCAGTGGTTTAGCTTTTTCCCTTTGCGCTCAGGTAAGTGCACCCACACATGTGAGGTACCATTTTCATCGTGAGACGGGGGATTGCAGGAAGGTAGGACGTGTGTTGTTGGTGGCGTGTTTCGGTGGGTTGGCAGGGGGAAATGTCTGACAATTGTGTTTTTTTCAAAAAATTGTAGGACTTTGTCGGGGATTGTGGGTAATAAATTCTGGGGCGATTCCCACAAGTCAGACCTCTGTGGATTTCCACGGATGTCTTCTTTTCTGAAATGCATGGGGTTCTCCGTTTTCCTTGGTGGCTTTGACACCCTAGACCCAAATCTGTAGATGGTCCACAAGAGCAAAATCCCGCAAAATCTGCTCTGCCGAAAGACTTGGGGGTACCAGTGGTTTAGCCTTTCCCCTTTGCGCCCTCATAGGTGCACCCACACATGTGAGGTACCGTTTTCATCGGGACACGTGTGGGAACACCGGAACGTAGAACATGTGTTGTTGGCGGTGTGTTTTGGTGGGTGAGCATGGGGAAATGTCTGAAAATTGAGGTTTATTTTGCCAAATTTCGGACTTTGCCAGGGATTGTGGGTTATACATTCTCGGGCGATTTGCGCAGTCAGAACTCTGTGGATTCCCACAGATTTCTACTTTTCGTAAATTCATGGGGTTTCCTGTTTTCCTTGGTGGTTGTGACACCCGAGGCCTAAATCTATAGGTTGTCCACAAGAGCAAATTCCCGCAAAATCTGCTCTGCCAAAAGACTTGGGGTTACCAGTGGTTTAGCCTTTTCCCTTTGCGCCCAGGTAGGAGCACCCACACATGTGAGGTACCGTTGTTGTCGGGACACCTGGAGAAACGCAGGAAGTTAGGACATTTGTTGTGTTTGCTTGGTTTTCATAACATTTTCATACATTTGCTGCTGCACTTCGTCACACAACCCTTTTATTTCCCAAATGTGACCTACGTTTAGTCGGTGCTTTAAGCACCATACGCTTTTGTGACCTGCACAAGTCACCTACACTTCAAAAGTTCTTCCTGTGCTCTTTCAAAAAATGTATGCTTGCCCTTCCTCACCACATTTGTTTTTTCTCATTTACACATGCTAAGTACGTCTGTTTAGGCCATAAGCATAACAATCTTGTGTACCATGGCTCAGTTTTTGGCTTATGGTATTGCTTGTTTTGTGAAAAATTACGAGAAATCTTCGATTTCCTAACTGGAAGAGTCTGGGGAATGTAGCGGAGCATTTCTTTTCTCAACATTCACAGAAGCCATTGCCTTACCGGTCCAACCATGTCCACCACATACCTTTTTTTCTTTCATTGTTCAATATGGAATTTATCCCTACATAGTTGGTGCCTGACCTGCACAAATCACCCTTCCTAAACTTGGAATTGTGTCTACTTTTCAGAAATGTATGCCTTTCTATCTTCCCATTCAGCTTTCCTACCCTCCTCTTCCATTCCGTCCACGCATGTCCTATTGAAAAAAAAGGCCAAAATTGCCTAGCTCTCACAAAATGACTGGTAACCATATCAAAATATGTTTTTTTGATTTCCACTCAACCTGTTCTTGGAAGCCTGCAAAATGGCAAATTCAGCATCGCAAACCATTTGTTCCTAGCTCTTACAAGGAAAAAGCCACAAGCTTCTTTGTACATCATTTTATTGGCATTTTCTGAAAAACACCATATCTTCTCCCTTTTTGGTTATTTTCTCTCACCCCATACATCAAACTAGGATTCCTTGGTGGTGTTATGACCGCCTACATGTGGGAAGAAAAGGGGCCAGATTTGGCTGAGATATCTTGTGTAACAAAAATGTTACAAGGGATTGAATGGCAACATACCGAAATCACCAAAAAAGGCCTTGGCACTGGGGGGGGGGAAGCCTTGGCAGTTAAGGGGTTAATGGTCAAGACTACTCCTATTCTAGAGTTAGGGTCAGTTAAGAATTCTACCAACCCTACAAAACCAACAAATGTAGGTTTTTGACACTTGCATCTATTGTGTCTGTGTTTACTATTGATACCACTATTGATACCATGCCTTCCTTACACTAGGGAACAGGACGTGATCCCACTGGCAAATATGATGCTTATTTTGCAGTTCTGTCTGCTCTTTCATTACCCTGTGATATAAAATCTTGCCCTCCAGATTGCACTTTATTATTGCCAATTCTACTGGAAGTGGTAGCATTTCCAATAATTTACTTAATAGTGCTTCATGCTGCACTGGTGTGCCATCGCTTCTTTTGAACCCTTTCCTCTCCCATCTTGCCAATCCTGAGTGTACTGTAGATGTTACATATGCAGAATCCGAAAAATATATTTACTGCGTGTCCTTCTGACATGTTTAGTGCCTCAATTAAATCCACTAACTCTGCTGCTTGTGCAGAGTAGTTGTGCTGGCAGTGGCGTTTGGGGGAAAACCTCAAACTCTCCTTCCTCATGTATTCAATTTTTGTGCCCTACTACTGCTGAACTAGTATGTCTCTGCCCTGAATTTGTGTCAATACTTGATGATCCATCAGTGAAAATGATGTCCCCTCCTTTAATCACTTCCTTTTTTACAAGGGGGTTCCCTTAATTTCTGTCCATGCATGCCACACAGTCATATGTGTACTCTCCTTCCACTATTGGTTCTGCAATTAATTCTGCTGGGTTAACTGTCCTGGTTCTGATACTTTATATTGCAGGATTTGTCAATATGATTTCATTCCCTGATGCTCTCTGAGTTGTCAAAGTTGATTTGGACCTTTCTTGTCTGCAAACAATGCATGTTCCACGTACAAAACTACTGGACATCTCATTATTATAGTCAACGCTTTATTGTTTCTCCGTATTTTGTAAACAACATAACTTGGTCACCAACACATCTAAATCCAGCATACTCATATTTTCTAATTAAATAAAACTCTGCAAATTTCGTTGGCACGTTGACAATAATCAGATTCAATGCAAAATCGGAGTGATGTACCGGGGCTACAATCTTTTCAATACTCTTTCGGTAAAAAACGTGGCAGAATTCTTTAACTTCTAAAATAGCTCAACTGATAACTCAAATGAGATTAATCTATCATAGGCACTGTAACCTTTTTCTCACACCGTTGATTGACTTCTACCTTATGAAGTTTGAGGCTTGCATTCTTTATGGTTTGGATCTCTGCATATTAGAGTGGCCCAATTCTCAACAAGTTACAAGGCCTCATTTGGAAGACCGTTCCTGGCTTGCTAAAGGGATTGCCCAACGTTATCCTCATACATGAACTTGGCTTGTCTTCATTGGCTTGTAAGATTCAGTGGAGAAGGCTTAACAACTACGGTAAAATGAAATATCCTCCAGACAATTCGCTCTATGAAGATCTTGCACCAATGATTAGCTCCTCTTCCGCTGCCTCGATTACACTCTTTTCTAAACAAATGCACTCTCTACTTTCCATGCTTGCATTTCAATCTGAAGATCTTTTACCACGCTCTGTGTATGTGAAGAAAAAATGTTTTCAATACTATTGGTCTCCCATCTCTGATCGTATTGGGACATATAAATCCTTTGTAGAATATGGTAAATATAGAAATAATGATTTCCTTGCAATAAATCAAGAAATCTCTACATGAGATTTAGACTAGACTTGTTTCACACTAACAAACGTATGAAACACTGGAAACACAACAAGGGTGTTACCGTTGACGGCTCATGTTGATTCTGTCATGAGATTGCCAAGCCGGAAACACTAAAACATTTGATTCTATTTTGTAAGTTTTTTTTAAATAAGAGAATGTTAATGATGGGATCCAATCTGCCTGTTCTTTCGTCACTGACATGTGAGATGTTGTGGTCATCTTTCATGTGGGTGAGTAGTAATGCTCTAACTTTGTCATTGGCATGTTTTCTAAGCTATGTAAAGATAAAACTTAATGAGTTAGAAGAGTGAAACTTGACTACCGAATGACAAAGTTGGATCTTGATTTGTGACATACATAAACATGTGATACCATTAGTGCTGGTATCAGTGGTACGCTCCTATGAAAAACATCTTGTTAGTTGCAGTGAAATTATTAGTGCGGGTAGCTTTAGCAAGCTTCCATGTTGCAGCTTTGAGTATATATGTCAATGGTGAATTGTTATGCATGTACCAATCAACCATTACTCTTTAACAATTTGTTATGTTTTGTGTTGTGTTTCCACCGCCTACTGACTATCTATTGCCAGTTGTATTCTTGTTTAAATACCTCAAAGCTAAATTGGTATGTATGAGCTAATCGACCATCATATATTCACAGCTTGCCAAGACCTGTGTTTTCCTATCAAATTTGGCTTTATTTATGCACCATCAAATTGTATTCATAATGAAATTTAATTAGGTATTTTATTATTAACTTTGTTTTATATTAATTTGTATTTTATTAAGATGTATTGACGGTATTTTATATATATGTGTGTAAAGATGTTTGTGCATCATATACAAATAATAAAAAATAAAAAATAAAAGGAAATGTCAATGCTTTTCCAATTGCGAACGCAGCGGCAGCAAGTGCCTGCTCACAAGGAAAGTGTCATTACATTACTCTGAGTCCAATGTCCCCCTGTAATTTCTTGAGTTCAGAAAAATTCTCGTTAATCTCATCTGCCCATTCTATCTTATGTTTGTTTTTCTGAGCTTCCTTAAGTGCTTGAAGTAGTGGTCTGGTGTATGTGGAGTAATTAGAAACCCATGCTCTGCAATAATTGCATAAGCCCAGACACTGTTGCATTTCCTTCACTGTCTTTGGTTGGGGTGTTTTATGTATTACTTCAGACCTCTCTGGTTTTATTGTTCTCCCATCTGCTGATACAATCTGCCCCAAGTAAACCATTTCTGTTTGGCAATACTGCAATTTTTCTTTGTCTACTTTGTACCCGTCAGCTAGCAACGCTAGTAATGTCACTGAGTCCTTCCTGCACTCATCTTCTTTCGTGCTACACTCCAAAAGGTCAGCCACATACTGTATCAATGTACTTGCTACCTGCAAATTTCTCAACTCCATTTGGATTGCTCTGCTGAATATACTGGGTATCTCACAATACCCTTGAGTCATTCTTGTGTGTTCAAATCTGGTCCCACGATACGTAAACACTGTAGGATACCTTGAGTCTGCATGCAGGACAATGGAGAAGAAAGCATTCTTCAAATCCACTATTGTGCTTCTGCTGGGATGCTGCAAAGAATTGTCACTGGATTTGGCACTAGTGAAAATTCTGCTTCGATCACAAGGTTAAGAGAGCAGAGATCCTGTATGAAATGCCACACCCATCCCTTTGATTTCTTAATCGGATATATGCCCATGGTGCATGGTGATGTGGATTCTTGTACGATACCTAGCTGCCATAGGGCGTGCAGTTGTCTCATTGTGGAATTAAGCTCGGAGACAGGTGGATGCTGAAACAATAATTTAATCACTGGTTGAAGGATAGCTTTATGTTTAAGGGAATTACTATCAAGTCCTCCCGGTTAACTTCACCGGTGTCTTGGTCTTCCAAAATATAACGACGTTAGTCCTGGTCTGGTCTTATCTTGAGGTGTCCGGATAGGCCCACCACTCTGGTTCTCCCCTCTCTCCTTTCTCCGTGTCCTGTGGAATGAGAGCAACCAATTAGTTTGGTTTGGCGCCCTTTTATCATAACAGGAGGTTTCAAACCCCCTCCAATCACTGGGAGCCTGGGCCAACCCCCTTCTCATTGGTTCCTGGGACGTTGTCCCGCCTCCCTTAAAGGTTGCCGCCCAGGGCTGTCGCCATTCCCATCTCCCTTGAGGTGGTGAGTGTTCACGTTGGCCATGCGGCCGTGGCCGCGTGGTTTAAGGACGCATCCGGACGATGGGCGTCCTTCTCCAGCCACATGTAGTCCTGGCACCATCAGAAGGAGCTCTCCTGCGTCCCGGCACCACCGCGAGCACGGCTCCCCGTTCCCCGGACCGGGGTGGAACCCAGGTGAGTGTTCCGCGGGCCCACCGCGGCTGTCCGCAGAGGCTTCTCCCGTGGCTTCGCCGCGGCTGTCTATAGCGGCTCTTTCCGCAGCGTTGCTGCGGCCGCCAGCAACGCGGCTGTCCGCGGCGGCTTCCCCCTTCCTTGCTACAACGGGAAGGGCGGGCATGGATAGGAGGGCGGGCATGCCGCCAGGGTGTCCACCGTCTCCGGGCTCGTGCGGGTTGAGTGCACGCCGCGGCACCACCCGAGGCATGACTCCACACATCCCCACCCAGATCCCAGGCCGTTCGGGCCAGGGTGAGCATCTAGACAGATAGTCCGCCACTAGCTGGAACCGGGCAGGTCTGTGCAACGTGATGAAGTCGAAAGGCTGAAGGGAGAGAAACCAGCGGAGAACCCTCTGGTTAGTGTCCTTTTGCTGAGCCAGCCACTGGAGGGGGGCATGGTCGGTATACAGGGTGAACCGGCGACCCAGCAGATAATACCAGAGTGAGTCAACGGCCCACTTGATGGCCAAGCACTCCTTCTCAATGGTCGAGTAAGCCGCCTCGTGGGGCAACACCTTCCGACTGATGAAGCACACCGGTTGTAGATCCCCACTGGTCTCCTGCGACAGTACAGCTCCTAGGCCCTGGTTGGAGGCGTCTGTCTGTAAAAAGAAATGTTTCTGGAAGTCCGGACAGCAGAGGACCGGGTTTGACGTGATCCGTCGCTTCAGATCCGCAATGGCGTTCAAGGCACTTGGGTTGTTGGTCAGATAGGGATTTCCCTTGAGCCTTAACGCGTCTGTCAAAGGTGCGGCCACCGAGGAGAAGTCAGGGATGAATCTCCTGTAATACCCGATCAACCCCAGGAATGCTCGTATTTGTTTCCTGTTGGTGGGAGTCGGTATATCGCGTATAGCCTGGGTTTTGGACAACTGAGGTTTAAGCACTCCCCCACCCACTATGTGGCCCAGATATTTGGTTTCGTGGGTTCCCATCGTAGTCTTCTTGGGGTTGATATGTAACCCTGCCCTCTGTAAATCAGCTACTACTAGTTCCAGATGGTCCAGATGCGACCCCCAGGATTGGCTGTACACGACAATGTCGTCCAGGTAAGCAGTAGCGTATCCAGCATGCGGTCTTAGTATGATGTCCATCAGCCTCTGGAACGTGGCGGGGCCCCCATGGAGTCCAAAGGGTAGAACCTTATATTGGTATAAGTCTTGTGGGGTGGAAAAGGCAGTTTTCTCCCTATCCTGGGTGCGTAGGGGTATCTGCCAATAGCCCTTGGTTAAATCCAGAGTACTTAAGAAATGGGCTGCTCCAAGGCCCTCCAGTAGTTCGTCCATCCGAGGCATTGGATAGGCTTCATATCGGGACACCGCATTTAATTGTCTGTAGTCCATACAGAAACGGACCGAACCCTCCGGTTTAGGAACGATCACTATGGGGGACGACCAAACGCTGACAGATGGCTCGATGATATCCATCCGTAACATTTCATCCACCTCGGATTTAATGATGTTCCGCCTGGCTTCGGGTATCCGGTATGGTCTAAGCCTCACGGGTGGTCCGGGGTCCGTTTTGATTACATGCTCAAAAACGTCGGTTCGTCCAGGTAAGGAGGAAAAGGCGTCAGCATAGGGGAACAGCCTGTTCCTAATGTCCGTCTTCATTTCGGGGGAAAGGGTGTCACCCCAGTTGACTGCATCCAGGGTATGGGGAACGGTGTTCAGGATTTCTTCCGATTCGGGTTCCTCAATGCTCACAAAGGCGCCCAGAAGAGGCTCGTTCCATTTTTTTAGAAGGTTGATGTGATAGACCTTTTCTGGGGTAGTTCGATCGGGTTGTTGTCCCCGGTAGGTCACTGGGCTTAGCACATCAATGATCTTGTAGGGCCCTCTCCATCTGGCTAAGAGCTTGTTGGTGCTGGTAGGCAGGAGTACCAACACCTGGTCCCCTGGGCTGAAGGTTCTCATCCGGCTCCCCTTGTTGTAATTTCTTTCTTGAGTTGTTTGGGCATGCCCAAGGTTGATCTGGGCCAGTGTACGTAATGCGGTTAGGTGTTCCTTTAATTCCTCTGTATACTCGGTTAAGGACACCTCTTCCGTGGATTCCCACTCCTCCTTAACCAGGTCCAGTATCGTCCGAGGTTGTCTCCCAAACAAGAGCTCGAAGGGAGAAAAACCGGTGGAAGACTGGGGGGTGTCTCTTAACACCATTAACACCAGGGGGACAGCCCGATCCCAGTTTTTCCCGGTTGGTCCCGTCACCCGTCTTAGCATTTTTTTGATCGTCTGGTTATATCGTTCTACTAGCCCATCAGTTTGGGGATGGTATACTGAGGTTCTCAATTGTTTGATCTGAAGCTGTCCACATATTTGTTTTAGGAGGGTTGACATGAAATTGGTGCCCTGGTCGGCGATTATCTCGGAGGGTATCCCCACTCGGGCAAAGAACGGGATTAGTTGGTCGCATAATACCCGGGCCGATGTTCCCTTTAGGGGAAAGGCCTCTGGGTAGCGGGTGGCGTAGACTACGACCAATAAGTATTTATAACCGCGGCTGGCTGGTTCCAGGGGTCCCACTATGTCCATGCCGATCCTCTGGAATGGGATCGAAATGAGGGGCGTTTTCTGTAATGGTGCCTTGGCGGGTAGTACCCCGCTGGTAAGCTGGCATGTGGAACAATTCTTGCAATGTTGGGCTACCTCCCCGTAAATGCCAGGCCAGTAAAACCTCTTTAGAAGATTTTGTTGGGTCTTAAGGGAGGCCATGTGACCCCCACAGGGATGATTGTGGGCCAGTTGTAGTACTATAAGACGGTGACTCTTCGGTAACACTAATTGTTCTTTTACGGCGTCATCGTCACCCTTATACCTCCGGTATAGGAGACCATGGCATAGAAGGAACCCTGGGCCACTGGCTAGGTTGGGTTCCCCTTCCCGGGCTGCCCTTTCCCTGGCCACACGTAGGGTTGGGTCGGTTAGGGTCTCTCCCCTTATGGTGTCCTCGTTATCTTCAAGCTTCCAATCGATGGGTCGGGTCATATAACTGGCCTGACACCATGCCATCCGGGTCCGCCTCTTTCGCCCTGGTAGGGGTTCCCGGGAAACAGGGTCCGTTCCTGTAACATTGGATTTGGGCGGGTACTTCTCTTCCCTTAGGTCCCTTAAGGTCTGTTTGAAGTGGGGAAGGTCAGTCCCAATTACCACTGGGGTGGGAAGACAAGGTAGGACGGCAACCCTCAAGGGAGTGGAGGTTTCATTTAAGTCAATCACTACATCCTTCATTGGGTAACACTTGGTGTCACCGTGAATGCATCGGATAGGTACCGTTACGTTAGATAAGCAGGGAGAGTTACTCACGGTTGGTAATATGGCCGTCTGCCTGCTGCCGCTGTCCAAGAGTGCACGTGATGGTCGGCCGTCGACACGAATGTCCACCACATAGGGTCCCAGGACGCCCTCCTCGTCTATTGGGTTCAGGTAACCGATGTCCATGGGTTCAACCGGTCTTCTCCTGGGACAAAACCGGGCTATGTGGCTCCACTCGTTGCACTCATAACACTGCGGTTGCTTGTAACCAGGTGTCGCCATTGGGGCCGTCTCTTCGCTTCCTGGTCTCTTGTCCTCTGGTCCCCTGGTGTTCTCGTCTGAGGGTTTCCATCTGAAGGGTAGGACTCGGCTACCCCTAATCACCTGGGGGTCGGAAACCGGGATGGCAATGCGGGCTGATACTCCTGTGGGTGGTATCCGGAAGTGACCTGCCTTCTGATATGCCGACGCTATGTCCACTGCTTCGGTTAGGGTGGGCCGATGGTGCTGCCTGACCCATTTCTGCATTTGCCCGAGCAGGGCTTCTATGAACTGTTCCAGTATGATTTTATCGAGCAGGGGTTGGTTAGCGAGGTTTGGAGCCAGCAACCACTTCTCGGCTAGGTCTTTTATCCTATAATACAGCTGGCGTGGGCTTTCCCCAGCCCTGAGTCTGGCTTCCCTTAGCTGGATCCGGTATGCTTCATCGTCCAGGCCTAAACGGTCTAGCACTGCGGCCTTGATCTCTCCGTACGGCGTATTGCCGTTGGGGTTTACCGCCTGGTAGGTGCCCTGCATCACCCCAGATAGAAGGGGGGCGACATACTGATCCCACCGGTCCGGAGGCCATTGCGCGTTCCTGGCTATGCGTTCGAAACTGGTAAAGAAAAAGACAGGGTCCTCCCCGTCCCTATACTTCTGCAGGAGGGCCAAGGGCACCAGTGGTTGGTTTCTCGTATTGGCTACTGCATCCGTGAGACGGGTTATGGTCTCATGCTGTTTGTCCTGCGCAGTGGTCTGTATAGTACCCTGCAGCTGGATGGCCTGTTGAAAGGCTTGCCGATCCGCAGCTGCTTGTTGTGACTGTAGCTGCACCATCTGTTGCAATTGCTGTTGACCCTTGGTCAGGGTCTTTATCAATGCCTCCATAGCGCTGTCAGAGATCCCACCTTCGTCGCCAGTGTGGAATTAAGCTCGGAGACAGGTGGATGCTGAAACAATAATTTAATCAGTGGTTGAAGGATAGCGTTATGTTTAAGGGAATTACTATCAAGTCCTCCCGGTTAACTTCACCGGTGTCTTGGTCTTCCAAAATATAACGACGTTAGTCCTGGTCTGGTCTTATCTTGAGGTGTCCGGATAGGCCCACCACTCTGGTTCTCCCCTCTCTCCTTTCTCCGTGTCCTGTGGAATGAGAGCAACCCATTAGTTTGGTTTGGCGCCCTTTTATCATAACAGGAGGTTTCAAACCACCTCCAATCACTGGGAGCCTGGGCCAACCCCCTTCTCATTGGTTCCTGGGACGTTGTCCCGCCTCCCTTAAAGGTTGCCGCCCCGGGCTGTCGCCATTCCCATCTCCCTTGAGGTGATGAGTGTTCACGTTGGCCATGCTGACGTGGCCGAGTGGTGTAAGGACGCATCCGGACGATGGGCGTCCTTCTCCAGCCACATGTAGTCCTGGCACCATCAGAAGGAGCACGGAGGCGGCGATCCGGTCGCTGCTCTCCTGCGTCCCGGCACCACCGCGAGCACGGCTCCCCGTTCCCCGGACCGGGGTGGAACCCAGGTGAATGTTCCGCGGGCCCGCCGCGGCTGTCCGCAGAGGCTTCTCCCGCGGCTTCACCGCGGCTGTCTATAGCGGCTCTTTCTGCAGCGTCGCTGCGGCCGCCAGCAACGCGGCTGTCCGCGGCGGCTTCCCCCTTCCTTGCTACAATGGGAAGGGCGGGCATGGTAGGAGGGCGGGCATGCCGCCAGGGTGTCCAGCGTCTCCGGGCTCGTGCGGGTTGAGTGCACGCCGCAGCACCACCCGAGGCATGACTCCACACTCATATATGACCTTCTCTGCTTCTTGTGAGGGGGGTATTGCTTCATTTGTGGCAGTAGTGCTCCCTCTTTTATTTTGATGTGTACTGCCCCCGCCCCTTTCAGTATACCCACATCGTGGGGTCCTGTAATCCATAATTTCTTTGGGATTCTCTCCAAATCTTCCTCCATGTACTTTCTCTCTTTTTTCACCAATTGTATCATTTTTTGATCACAGTATACCCACCTGGGCAGAGCAAGGCATTAACCAGGTGCCCTTTCCCATATTAGTTTGCTTGTATTTCAGGCCTCCCCTTTGCTTCCATCCCTATTTTTTCCAGTGAAGCCTGCACATCTGCGGGGAGTCTTCTCACTAGAATGTGATAGAATATGGGTATTTTATCGTCCCACGATTGTTTTTTCCCTTGCGTCCACATCTCCTGAATCGATCGTATGTATTCTGCAGGATCTTCATCTGTCTTCATCTTTTGTGATAATATTGAACCCATATCTGAGGTTTCTGAATACAGCTCTCTCAGAACCTTCCACACATGTGCGCAAAAGTTGTTAAAAGGTTCCCTGTCATGTATGTTAGTGCTTAATTTCACTCCTGCACACCCTGCTTGTTGCCAAATTGTATCACTTCATTCCCCTACCAATACTGCTAATAAACTCTTAATGTCCCCTGTGGCTAGCGGCATCCATGCTGTTTCGTTTTCAAATACATATAACCATTTGCTGACCCCTACCATTAATGAGGGTAAACTGTAGATCAAATTATTTCTGGCCATTGTTTCCCAGGTTACGTATTGTACTTCCCCATTTGCCTTCTGGCAACTGAGTTTGCGGTCTGTGTTTTCACCCCTACGTGGTCTCTTTGCTACTGCCATCTTTGCTTTTCTGCTTCGGAGCCTATTTCCCTGTTTGTTTTTCCTTCTCTTTGTTTTCCCCTTCTTTTCTCCTCCATTCTCTGTCCTCAGGAGTTGAATCGCAAAGGGTCGAATTCATCATCTCTTCTGTCATTGTCACTACTGTCCTCACAATCTGATGCAGTATTGTCACCCTCTGTTGTCTCTTGCTCGTCCTCTTCCATGTCATGTCCCCAAATGTCAATTTTAAATAGTATGCATCCTGCTGTCCATCTCTCCTTATCTTTCCCTTTTCCTTGTTCCTTTCCTTCTTTATTTCCATTTCCATTACTTTTTCCGCCTCTATAAACACTCTATCCAGTTGCTGTTGTGTGCTGTCTTTGATGTCTGCTAAATATGTTTTACTCCCTGTCTCTTGTTTGTCTCTTGAACGAGATACCGGCTCTGTCTTGTTTTTCTTAGTTTTTTCCCTATCTGGAGACGCCCGCCAAGGGTTTGTATATCCCATCGATGGCTTCACTAATTAATATAATCTTTATGGAGGGGCAGATCCCCGCCCTTTTCCTCCTTTCCTTCTTTCTTTTTCTCTCCCTTAATTTCTTTGTAAAGTTTTAAAAGACTATAAATATCCTGCCTTTTTTTAAGCTTTGCTTCTTTATATGTATCTAAAAAGTATACTCTCGATTATATCCTTTTGAAATGTTCCCTCTCTGGGCCATTCCTGATAACTTTTTCCCACTGTGTCATTCACCCACTGAAAGTGGTATTTTAATATGTTATCCTGATATTGGGGCAGCTTTTTGCACATGTTATCAAGGGGTGCGTCCATCCATAGGGATTACATTATTGCACACTTTTGGATTGTTAAGAGTACTCTTCCCATCCCGTTTTCTTCTTAACCCTTCTTATTTAAATCTTAAAACTCTTTTATCCTCATTCACTCACTTCCACTCACTTAATCTTATACTTACTGTTTAACTCGTTCACCCTATTTCATTCGCAGTGGCCTTCTCCTCAGGCCCCGCTCTCTTACACCTTGTGTACCACTCTTACATATATTGGGCCTTTCCATAGGCCTGTCATGTTATTTTTGATTAGTACACAAATGGCCCCCTCTCCACAGGCCCGTCACCTTAACAATAATGCCCTATGTTGCTCTGCAGAGAGTGTGTTTGCTCCCCCTTTGTTCAACCACGCCCTAGCACGTGCTACACAGCTCTTTCAATATTTACATGTAAGTTCGGCTCTGTCCCTTTCCGTAATTTCCACAGCCACAATAAACAAAAAACTGCAACAACTTCCACTTTATCACGATAACTTGCTACTGACTTGCAAAAACGCTAACACATATGATTATTACCCTTTTTCTTCTCCCTTCAATACTCCTTAACCAAAAAGAAAAAGAAAAATTACGCAACTATACCAATCGCCGGCACTACGGGCAACTCTTGTCTAACAAGGTCCACCACTTACTACGCAACCTTCTGTTCTAACGCAGATGTGCCACCGCCCCCACTTACTCCCTATTGGATAAGTGGAACTAAAATCTATGACTACTACAGTCAATCACCCTCCACCTCTTGAGGGTGCATCCTATACACCATAAAAATAATCCCTCACCCCAGCACGTTCATGCATGGGTACACTAACGTATCCTTCTTTGGATTTTTTTAGAGTCCTCTCGATCTCAGAGTCTCCCTTCAAAGGCCAGCAGCCCCTTCCGAGCGCAGGAGGCATTTAGACCAGCGAAGACCGATGCCTCCTCAGTGTTGAGCTATCAGTACTGGTCTGGAAATGCTGACCCGCACCACTCCGGTGGCATGGCTGGAATCCCCACGTCTGGCCAGGAAAGCTGGAGTATCTCCCCGTACTGGCCACTAAAACATTTTCTGCGGGTTGCCTTAATACTCACCAATAAAATTACTAAAGTGATCCAAAAAAGAATGTACACCGGGAAAGAAGTAACACAATTTATTCAGGACCTCAGGCGCAGCTGGGAAAGCAAAATTTACACAGAAAGCGGAACAGAACTGCATGAAAAGCACCATCAAAAACACCCCATAATCAAAAGCTTGTATTTATTTATTTATTATGTTTATATAGCACACACAAGCTCTCAGGCATCAGGCCACTGCGTTCCAGTTACATGTGTCCCATTAGCTGGGGAGTTTATAACCATCTAAACTAATTAACATGAAAGTATATTTACACATTTGATCCATCCTTTGAACGAAGATCATTGGAGCAAACACGTCATTCCCCTATATCAACACATACATTAGCCTACAATGATTGGGTCCTGGAAATCTTGCAACACAACCCACAATTCCCACATCATGAAGCCAAGGTAATGAAACATTTGGGATGACTAGCGGATCTTTATTTATCTGCCGCTGATCATCCCCATCTGCTTCCCTTAAGAACACTAACGATCATGACACTGACAAAGCCTTGAACTAAAGACAAGTTACCGTTTTAATGTTGCATTTTAAGAACACTTCAAACTGCTTCCCAGGGTAAGTTGTGCTAAGGGGCAATTTGAAACCGCCATGGGACACTCTGTAACTGCCAGAAGACCAGTTTCTTAACTAATATTCTAAATTATTAAATGATCCCTGCACCTGTGAGCTTGGCTCTGTGGCCTTGAGAGTATCATACATTGTTCATTCATTCCCTCTCATATGATCCTGGGAGCATGTACTTCTCCAGCATGGGGTCTGGCATGGATTCACATGCCCATGAATATTCCCCGTCTTCAGGCCGGCAATCCTCGGTAAAGAAAAAATCAATATCAGTTTTGTTTCTGATCTGTCTTTCTCAGTAGTAACCAATCACTGGTCTCTGGGTCATACTGCCCCCAGCCAATGACTGCCCTCTCCCAAAGCCCCGCCTCTGGCAACCATCCTCAGATTTTTACCGCATGCTCAAGTGTTGGGAATCCTCGTGTTTAGCTCTCGAGCTTTTGCTGCGTTTTCGCACTTTTTCAAAGAGAATTTCTAATTTTTCAGTCAAATAGAGCCTCAAGCTCCACTGTCTCTACATCCGATTAACAGGGATCCGTGTCAGATTTTTCTACGCCCCTCAAGGGTGAAGATTTCGTCGAGTTACACTTCTTGGAAGGAGTTTCTGCGGCCTACCCGAACATGGCCCAGGAGAAAGGAAGCTCGACGCCCAGAAAGCTGTTCAGGGTTTGCCCTGGATGCCAGCTGCAGAATGTGTTCAAGGAGGACGAGCACTTGAAATGTCGCTACTGCCTTCATGAGGACAAAACGCAAGTGGAGAAGGACTGTGCGTTTTGCGGGAACATGTCGGAACGGACCATCAGGGACCGACACGTTCGTCTCTCCAACTGGCTGGAAGGAAAGAGCCCGTCAGGTGAGAAGAAGAAGAAGAAGTCCTAGCGGTCTTCTAAGTCCTGTGAGGGCGCCCCGGTGACGGGCGCCCAACAGAAGGCAAAGCACTGAGAGTCCCTGGGCATCGGGAGCACCGAACGGTCGAGCTCCTCGGCTGCCAGGCAGGGCGCATCCTCCCCAGCGCCATCAACCACGAGCCAACGGTCTGGCTCAGGGAAGAGGAAGGCCGAGAACCCGGCGAAGCTTCTGGAGAGACCCCGGTCGAGCTCAAAGGATCCGGCCGAGGGGGAGCAAGGCGGTAACCCTCCCCCCAAGGTGAAGGCCACAGGCCCGCATAAGGTGGCAAAGGCCTTGATTCACCCGGCCAAGGCCTCTATCGAGGAAGTGGAGACTACTTCGGGCCCAGAGTCTCCCTGCCTCCGCAGAGGGAAGTCTCTTTCAGACCCATCGAAAAGACCCCAGTGAACCAGTGAAGACCCCGGCAGAAAAAGAGGGGGGGGGGGCGCTGGCCATTGTGGACACAGCATCCGAGGAGGAGCTGGTAGAAGTCTTAGAGGGCCTCGACGAGGGCGTCGAAGAGGCCCGTTCCCACGGGAGGGATCCGGACGAAGGTGACGACGAGAGCGCCGGTGGCGCCGGCGAGGGTCCTAGTCACCCGTCGCTCCCGTCGCTTCCGGAGCCGCAGGATAACTCGGCGGCCATTTTGTTGGCAATATCAATCATTATGTTTGGAGATAAGGGCGAGATTGCCCTTACCACCGACGGAGGAACCGGAACCAACGGAGGAGCCAGAGCCAGGCCCAGCAGGAAGCCCCCCGAACAAGAGAAGACGTATCCATCCAGCCCCGCCTTTTCAGCCCTCTCGGCCTACTCAACCTTTGCCCACGCCCCCAGACCCTGGGGATGACACAGGAACGGACACGGCCACGACAGGTACCGACGACGACGGCGGTGACAACGGGACGGAGCTCCCATTGCCCCCAGCCCGGGCCTCCCCGCCCGACGAGATCGGATCTTTCCATGCAATGATCGCCAGAGCGTCCAAGCTTTTTCAGCTCTGCCCAGAAGAGAAGAAGAAGGAAGGTTTCCTTTACCAACGGCGCGAGTCCAAGAGGAAAACAGTCCTCGCCGTGCCTCTGCTGGATGACATCTGGGACGAGGGCCTCACCCTTCTCTAGAACCCGTCTACGACGCCTGCCAAGAGGGATCGGTACGAGAAGAAGTACCGGGTCCCCGACGCTGCCCCTTTGTGCCTTATGGCACAACCGTCCCCTGACTCGGTCGTCTCACCGGCGGCCAAGAAGAAAGCGTGGTGGGCATCGGCCTCAACGTCAACTTCCCCACCGGACGGCGAAGGAAAGAAGCTGGACGCAATGGGACGACGAGTTATCTCGTCGGCGGCAACAACGATTAAGGCGGCCAACGCCCTCGCGATCGTGGCCCGCTACGACAGGGAGTTATGGTACAAGATCGCCCCCCTGTTGGACTTCCTACCGGACGACAAGAGGGCCGTGGCCCTGGAGATCTTGCAAGAAGGCTAAGTGGCGTTGGACCACGCCATTACGGTGGGAACGGACATTGCCGACACCGGTTTCCGCCAGCTAGGTGTCATGATCTCTGCTTCCAAAAGGTCAGGGTTTTCCCAACTCCCTTGGAAGCAGATCCATAACCCAGGTTCCGAGTGCCAACCAGTCCCAATTGGGACCTTTTGGACCCAGTCCTGGCGCCAGTGGCACCAGGCTCATAAATATGCCCAGTCCCAGCGCTGGAAGCGCCGGGCTCATAATGCTTGGGTGGACTTACCTGCAGCAGACCATGCTGCTTACTTGCCTGCCAGTTGAGCCTCTGATCCTCTTCTGTTTGGAACTACTTTTCCTGTTGGGTGGGGCAGGAGCCACTCCCTAGATTCAGAACACTGGAACTCTTCTGGAAAGCAGGAACTCTTTTCTTACCTAGGCGTGGCTGTGGAAGGAGACACCTAAGCACTACAGGAGGCTATTTAAACCACACCCGATGAATGAATCTTGCTTTGCGTTATTCTGCATCCTCTGCAGCAGAACGCTCATCGTGCCTTCTGCATCTGATCCTGGGCCAAAGGAAAAAGGCTTACCATCCTGAATCCAGTCTTCAGCAACACCTATAAAGACAAGAAAGAACAGGTTAGCATTACGGTCTTCAGTGACAGCTCTTCACTTACCTGGTCCATCGGCTGTCACCAACGCCTCGCGCTGCATTCCGGCATCTGAAAGACAAAGGCTTACCTACTCTTCGTGCGCTCCAGAGGTCTTCACACTGCATTCCGGCATCTGAAAGACAAAAGCTTACCAACTCTTCGCACGCTCCGGAGGCCTTCGGCGCTGCATCCCGCATCTGAAAGACAAAACAAGGTGCGTTTAAAGACATTGGGGAACTTTAATACTCACGAGCCATTACTCCTTTCCACATCTAACCCAGTGGGTATTCCGGCACCCTGCAGCCGCTCCGAACTTGTACCTGCAAAATAAAAAGACAGTTAGAGCGCATCGTGAAGCAGGCAACAAGCGCTTACTTACGTGCTTCCAGGCGCTTCTATTCATCACACGGGCTCCATCTTCAACTCACTTCAGCCCGTCATCCGCCATCGCCGGAACCCTGCAAAACAAGAAACATCATCACTAAAGACTTTAAAGACATTAGAATTACTCGAAACTTACCGTTCGTGCAGTAAACGACAGACAGCAGTCCTCTGAAGTCAAGAGGCCTGCTCCCCTTATCCAGTGAAGAAACTGGTTACAGCACCCTGCCCCGAGGCAGATGGAGAGCACGGCGTTCACTTACCTAAGGTGAGAGCGTTAACCTTTGGGGTTCTACAGGAGAAGAGAAAGGGAAGAAGAGAGAGACATTCAATAACCCAGTTCCTTAATCCCATATTTTCTATCTGCAGACATCTTACCCTTCGAATCAGACATACAGTGCACAGAGGTCCAGCCCAAAGAACCAGCCGTGTGTTACACATCACCTTTGAAGATACGGTATACGCCCAGTCAAGACCGGCGCCTCTACGGGAATCAGGTGAGCGTTACACTAGGCAAAGGCGTTTGCATTAGACGACGAGGGTGGCTCAAGGCGACGGATTTTCGCCAGGACGTACAAGCCAAGGTTTTGGACATGCTGTTCGACGGGAACAATCTGTTTGGGAAAACAGTGGATGAGTCCCTCCAAGCCATCAAGGCGGACACAGAGACAGCTAAGGCCCTAGGCGTTCTCCGGCAACGAAGGCCGTCCTTTCGGAGCACCGGAGGCAAGCAGGGTGCCTCCAAAGGATTCGGTGGTGGCTCCTCGACGTACCGCCAAGCGGCCCGCTCCTTGTCGCAGGAAGCCTATAGAGGATGAGGCAAGTCGGGTGGACCCCGCCGTTGTCGCCAGGGCGGCCAAGGAGGCAAGGCGTCCTCCAAGCAAGATTGAACCGACCGTGGTGTCAGGCCCCCACCGAAGCACCCCGGTGGGAGTCTGGCTGGTGAAGTTCGTCAGCGTGTGGGAGTCCATCTTCACCGACCGTTGGGTGCTGGACACCCCCGAATTTCTAAAAAAGTGCCCCCGCATTCCACCCGTGGCCAGGAAGGAAAATCACGTCCCTCAACTGCTATTGGAGGTAAGGGCGATGCTCAAAAAAGGTGCCATCGAGCTCGTCCCGAAGAGGTTCCGGGGCTCCGGAGTATACTCAAGGTACTTCCTCGTGAAAAAGAAGACAGGAGGATGGCGCCCCATCCTGGACCTGCGACGACTGAACAAGTACATCAAGGCACAGAAGTTCCGATGGTCTCCTTCCAGCACGTGCTGGGACAGATGGAAGAGGGCGATTTCCTGTCGTCGTTGCATTTGGAGGATGCGTACTTCCACATCCCCATTCTAAAAGGACACCGAAGGTTCCTCAGGTTTGTGGTCCAAGGACGGCACTACCAGTTCAAGGCCCTCCCGTTCAGATTGAAGTCGGCACCCAGAGTGTTTACCAAGTGCCTCGCACCGGTGGCGGCGCGGCTGTGCCTGCAGGGGATGCACGTCTACCCCTACCTGGACGACTGGCTCATCCGAGCAAGGACAAGGGAGCTCGCCGTAGAACACACAGCGAAGACCGTCCAGCTGCTCACGGACCTGGGATTCTCCATCAACTTTCCCAAACCCCACCTGGTCCCGTCGCAAGTCGCACTGTTTCTGGGAGCCAAGCTCGACACAGTGGCGCGTCTGGCCTCGCCGTCAGAGGAAAGGACGAAGGCCATCCTGGGCAAGGTGCAGTGTCTGCTGGCCGGGGACGTGGCCAGGGTGAGGTCCATCAAGTCCCTCCTCGGGATGATGTCCTCCTGCATATATCTCGTGCGCCTGTGCAGTCTTCGGATGTGCCCTCTGTAAGAGTTCCTCGACGCCCGCTGGATCCAAGTGACGGGCAGCTTCGAGGACAGGATCCCGCTCAACGAGACCTTCCGACGAGCAATCCGGTGGTGGGGCACCGCGCTCATTTGACAGCGGGCACAGACTTTCAGACCCCATCCCACCAGATAACAGTGATGACGGATGCCTACCTGGAAGGGTGGGGAGCGCACACCAGAGAACTTCACGCGAGAGGCCTTTGGCTCCCGGAGGAGAAGCTGCTCCGCATCAACATCCTGGAGCTCCGTGCAGTGTTCTGGGCCCTCAGGTCCTTTCTCCCATCCCTCAGGGGCAAGGTGGTGAGAATCTTCACCGACAACACCACCATGATGTTCTACATCCAGAAGCAGGGAGGAACCAGATCCCCAGCCCTCTCCAAGGAAGCCCAGGATCTGTGGCATTGGGCCGTCACCCAAGGGATGTTTCTGGTGCCCTTTCATCTAGCAGGGATAAAAAACACCATCGCCGACTCACTCAGCAGGGAGCTGCATCTATGCTATTACAGGGCTCGTGTCTCCTTAAGAGACTGCAACCCTGCCACGTGAGAGACATCACGTGGGGAAGTACGTCAGAATGAGGGGAGGGAGTTTGAGGGGGTTCATGCATGTACGCGAATAAAGAAAGACGTATATCCTCCATCGGTGTATCTGTCCTCCTTTCAAGGGCCCAGTCCGGGCCTAACATCTGGCGACGAGCTGACCTACCAGACCACCTCCTCCTCCTTTGCGAGCAGTATCCCGCTCCAATCCGCGCCGCGGCCACCTTCCAGCCCGGCGCACGTGCCTGATCCCAGGCCCAGGCCCGCCTCCTCCACAAGCAGACAAAGGTCCAAGATGGACTGATTGGCTAGAGGACTTTAACACCTTCATCGATGCTGCAGGGGAAGACAAGTCCCCTCGGCTACGAAGCATGTTCCTAAATCTGGCGGGCAATGACATCAAAGTCCTTACCAAGACCATTCCCCCCGCAGAACAAGCTGACTTTCCAACACTAATAGCGGCCATAAACAGAAGATTAGTTATTGAACCTAACAGAGACTATGAAAGATACATATTCAACCTATGCACACAGAGAGTCGATGAAACCATTGATGAGTTCATAACCCGCCTACGAATAAAAGGGGCCAACTGTCAATTTGAAGCCTTCTCACTCGACGAAGCCATACGGTTGAGGATTATTGAAGGCTGTTTGTCTCAAACCTTAAAGAAACAACTCCTCAAAAAACCTATCACCATAGAGGAAGTGAGCCAGATGGCCAGAATTCTAGAGAGAGTCGAAAAGCAAGTGTCACAAATCTCGAACACAGCCTCGACGAGACAAGAGAAAGCTGAAACCGTTGCAGCGCTACAGGCCAGCCACGCAAGACAAGGGGACAAGGGCGTCAACCCCAACTATTCCACGACGCCGAGGACCCAACGCCAATGCTACCGCTGTGGAATGTCTTTCCCTCACGCAGGGACCTGCCCCGCCATATAACAGAGATGCGGCAACTGTGGCAGAGAGGGACACTTCCAATCAGTCTGCAGAGAAGGCAGACCATTCCCAACACAAAAGTTCCCAATCGCCCCTCAATTCAAAACGCCTGTCAGGAACCCCCTAACCCAGGCCTACCAACCACGTCCATACACCCAGAATCCACGGAGGTACGTCAGAGTAGTCGAAGAGGTGTACCCCATGGATGACGGTCAAGAGCCCGAGGGTGAAGAACAAGTGTCCCACATCAGAGACGAATATGATGGGCCCCCGGAACAATTTTCACAATATGAGGGAGGCTCACAAGGGGGCCAACAGGAATTCGACCAATACAATCAGTATCCACACGATGAATATGTGAATCTCATCATGAATGAAGGCAAAGCCCGTGAGGCACCCAAGATACCCGTTGACATAGCAGGGCAACAATTCTGTTTCCAAGTAGACTCGGGAGCCACCGTTAACATAATGGGTGAGAGGAATTCAATCAGATCACCAACCGGCCGCCCCTGACACCCTCAAACTCCAAGATCTACCAATGGGGTGCCACAACTCCTCTGCAATCGATTGGATTTTTCAGCCGTCGGCTCATCCATGATAACCAATCCACCACGACGGACATCCACGTCATTCACAGCCCTACCAAAGGCAGATGCCTGCTCAGTTACAGAACAGCGTCGTGCCTGGGACTCATCGACATACATGTCTGTGAAGGGGACAAAATCCGCTCGACAGACCCGACACTGGAGACGAGAGAGAAGGTGCTCTTCCTCTCGTCAGCACTCACCCAAACTGGAACGATGTCGCGCGATGACATCCTGAAAGAGTTCCCCCTCATCTGCAAAGGCCTGGGTCAACTGAAAGGGCCACCTGTGAAACTCAACATAGATCCCACCGTCCGACCTGTACCACAGCACCCGAGAAGAGTTGGGTTCCATCTTCAGGCCGCCGTGTCGGCAGAACTCAACCAACTCCTAACTGATGGAATAATTGAACCAGCCACGGGTCCGACCCCATGGGTATCCCCGTTGGTAATAGTACCAAAAGACGGTGGACGTCTCAGACTCTGCATCGACAGCGCATAGCCAATACAGCAATCCAGCGCGAAAGGCATCCTGGGCCACGGATTGAAGATATGATAGTTCAACTGAATAAATCCACCCTCTTCTCAAAACTGGACTTGAACCAGGGTTACCACCAGATGGTACTCCACCCGGAATCCAGAGGGATCACCACGTTTGCCACACACGACGGGTTGTTTCGGTACAAACGGCTAAACTTTGGCATCTCGTCAGCTGCGGAAATTTTTCATGAAGCCATCAGGCAACTCATACGTCCGATCAAAGGCAGACTGAATTACAGTGACGACATACTGGTATTCGGGCGCACCCGTGAAGAACATGACGCCGCTCTTCGCACCACGTGCAAAGCCATCCAGGACGCAGAACTCACGTTAAATGTGGATAAATGCAGATTCAGCAAAAGCAAGCTAAAATTTTTCGGTCACATCTTCTCAGCCGACGGGATGACACCAGACCCTGACAAAGTGGACACTATATTCAATCTGCAAGCCCCAAGGCAGATTGCCGACGTCCGTTCTTTCCTAGGCATGGCTGGGTATTGCGCCTGATACATACCCCACTATGCCACCATCACGGAACCTCTTTGGAAGCTACTCCAGAAGGACATGCTCTTCGCCTGGACCGCTGAATGCCAGGAGGCGTTTGACTCCATTAAACAGTCCCTAGCAGAAGCGCGGAAACTGGGCTACTTCGACCCAGAATGGCACACTGAAATAGTGGTCGATGCGAGTCCGGTGGGGCTAGGTGCTATACTCGCCCAGACCAACGGCACTGACGCTCACCCGAGGCATGTAGTGGCATATGCCAGCAGAGCACTTGCGTCCCCCGAGGCCGCATACTCCCAAGCGGAAAAAGAGAGTCTAGCAGCAGTTTGGGCATGTGAACACTTTCACAACTTTATCATCGGGAAAAGATTCACCCTCATAACGGATCACCAGGCCCTCCTGTCGCTGTTTGGGAACCCACGGACGAAAATGCCCCCCAGAATCGAACGATGGGGCATCCGCCTGCAGGAATATGACTATCATATCATTCATCGACCAGGGGGCGAGCATAATCCAGCCGACTATCTGTCGAGACACCCTTCCGGAACGTCAACGCCAAGACAAGGCGACATAGAATAGATAAGCTATGTCACCACCAACGCACTACCTCCGGCAATGTCTCTGGAAACAGTGGCACTCGCAACAGCAGCGGACCCATCCATGGCCTTGGCGATTGAACTCACAGAACACTACAAGTGGAAAGACTACAAGAGAGCACTGTCAACACACCCAGGAGCAAACCGAGACGAATTGGAAAGGATTGCAAGAGTTCACTCAGAGCTGGCCGTACAAGACAGCACCATACTTCTCAGAGGGTGCAGAATAATAATCCCAATGGCCCTGAGGTCTGAAATAATCAAGACAGCACATGAAGGTCACAGAGGCGCAGACAACACCAAGCGCCAACTACGACGCCACGTATGGTTTCCTTTTCTTGATGCCTTAGTTGATCGATGGGTAAGAAACTGCATAGCATGCCAATGCACAGCCAGAGAGGAAGCACCCGCACCTCTACAAGTGACACAGATCCCGGAACGCCCGTGGGAAAGGGTGGCGGTAGATTTCTACGGGCCCCTAGAGTCAGGAGAATACCTACTCCTGTTCATTGATGAACACTCATGTTTCCCCGTTGTCAAAAGGTCATCATCCGCAGCCTTTGCACAAGTAGCGGCAATCTTTGATGAAGTAGTGAGCGAGTGGGGCATACCAGATGTGATCAAATCTGACAACGGACCCTCTTTCTGTGGACATGACTTCTCAAAACTGGCAAGGCACCTGGGGTTCAAACACCAGAAAATAACGCCACTCTGGCCCCAGGCGAATGGCATGGCGGAGCGGTTCATGTCATCTATCAAGAAAACAGTACAAAGAGCCAAGCTAGAAAATGTAGATCTACACCAAGCTCTGTGCAGAATGCTTTGGGACTACAGGAACACGTCGCATGAAGCGACAAACAAGACCCCGGCTGAACTTATGGTAAAGTACCAAGTCCGCACAAGGATCATTCAACACCCGTTGAACAGACCGGACACAGACACATAACTCATAGAAAGAGACGCGCAGAGAAAAGAACAAGCCCGCACCCAAACCAATGAAAAGCGGCGAGCACATCCGAAAGACTTTCAAGTAGGAGATGAGGTCTTTGTCCAGCAGCCAAAGGTGAAGAAGAGCGACCCTAGATTCTCCCCTCAGACACTACAGGTCACGGCCGTTGGAGGAACAATGGTGACCGCCGAAAACGAAGAAAGAGAAATGACAAGGAACTGCTCAAAGTTCAAGTTGGCAACAACCACAGACTCCGAGGGACTCCAAACCCCAGATCCTGAGACGATGACAGTGGATGGGCGAGACACATTGTGGACGCCTCCAAGGTTCTCTCCCCGGCCAGGAATCAAGAGGACAGAGAGACCTGAACAAGATCCTCAAGAAGGTACCAGCACCCGGCCCCAACGCGCCATAAAGAAACCAGCACGCCTGGTCGAAGAGTGCTGAACTCGATGCAAGGACATTTCGTCCGGGGGTGATGTTACGGGGCTATGCTATTACAGGGCTTGTGTCTCCTTAAGAGACTGCAACCCTGCCACGTGAGAGACATCACGTGGGGAAGTACGTCAGAAGGAGGGGAGGGAGTTTGAGGGGGTTCATACATGTACGCGAATAAAGAAAGATGTATATCCTCCATCGGTGTGTGTCCTCCTTTTAAGGGCCCAGTCCGGGCCTAACAGGAACTACGTCAGGATCAAGTGGATCGACTCTTCCAATGATGGGGAAAACCGCAGATCGACCTGTTTGTGACGGCAATGAACTCCAAGTGCCAGAGGTTCACGAGCAGGTTCCACCAGGCGAGGAGCATGGGCGATGCTTTCTCGTTCCCCTGGGATGGCCTGTTCCTATATGCGTTCCCTCCATTGCCGTTGCTGCTCCGACTCGTCAACCAGCTCAAGAGGTCCCGGTGCAGGATGATCCTCGTCGCACCAGCGTGGCCGAGGCAGATCTGGTTCCCGGACCTTCTGGACTTGTCAGCGTCCCCACCAGTCAAGCTGCCGACGGACGCGGATTTTCTCTCCAGAGAAGGAGGCGCCATACTTCATCCTGACCCGGAGTCGCTGAACTTGCAGGCCTGGCTCCTGTAGCACTAGAGTTTGGAGGGTACGATATCCCGGCTGACTGCAGAGAGGTTCTTGCAAAGGCCAGGGCGTCCTCAACTCTCAAGTGCTACGGACATAAGTGGAAGAGGTTCTCTGTCTGGTGCCGTGCACAGAAGATTAACCCTATACGGATTATGGCCCCTCAAGTGCTGCCGTACCTTCTGTCGCTGGCCAAAGCTGGACTGGCTCACGCCTCCATCAAGATACATCCGGCTGCGATCTCCCGATACACCAGAACCACAGGATGGGCGTCCTTGTGTTCCCATCGCCTGGTGAAGGAATTTATGAAGGGACTGTTCCGATTGTTCCCGCCGGTGAAGGCCCCTGCCCCGGCGTAGGAGCTCAACATGGTGCTGACCAGGCTCATGGGGGCGCCATTCAAGCCCCTGCATTCGGCACCGTTGAAGTTCCTGTCGTGGAAGACTGCGTGTCTTGTGGCCCTCACCTCCGCACGACGAGTGGGGGAGATCCAGGCCCTATCCTGCAAGCCTCCATACTTGACTTTTCACGACACGAGGGTGGTGCTGAGGACGCAACCCTCCTTTATGCCCAAGGTGCCGTCGGACTTCCACCTCAACGAGCCCTTGGTGTTACCTGTTTACTTTCCGTCGCCTTCGTCGCCGGCCGAAAGGACTTTGCACTCGCTGAATGTGGCTAGAGCGCTAAAGTTCTACGTGGACCGCACAAAGAGTTTTCAGAAGACATCACAGCTATTTGTGAACTTTGGACCTGTGAACCAAGGGAAGGCTCTCTCGAAGGCTTCCATTTCCAGATGGCTCTCTGGCTGCATCATGCACTGTCATCGGTTGGCAAACCGACCGTTGCCCAGCCGTCCGAGAGCCCATTCGACCAGAGCTATCGCTGCTACCACGGCGTTCTTGTCTGGTGTGCCCCTGCTGGACATCTGCAGGGCTGCTACGTGGAGGTCGACGCACACCTTCATGAGATTCTACTGCGTCGACTGGGATTCCAGGGAGGAGTCCAGGGTCGGCCAAGCAGTGCTTCGCAACCTGTTCGCCTAAGGTGAGCCACGGTGAGGAGGTAAGAATAGCTTAATGTTGAGTTTTGATGTAATGCTTAACGTTGAGCCTTTGCCACCTCCCGTGGTTGTGCATGTGTGTACTGCTATGTATTCTTATATTCATGAGCATGTGAATCCATGCCAGACTCCATGCTGGAGAAGGAACAAGTTACTTACCTGTAACTGTTGTTCTCCAGCATGGGTCTGGCATGGATTCACATGCGAACCCTCCCTTCTACCCCTCTGCGGCTCTTCACTTGGTCATACTGCCACTTTACGTGCCACCAAATCTGAGGATGGCTGCCAGAGGCAGGGCTTAGGGAGAGGGCAGTCATTGGCTGGGGGCAGTATGACCCAGAGACCAGTGATTGGTTACTACTGGGAAAGACAGATCAGAAACGAAACTGATACTGATTTTTTTCTTTACCGAGGATTCCCGGCCGGGGAATATTCATGAGCATGTGAATCCATGCCAGATCCATGCTGGAGAACACCAGTTACAGGTAAGTAACGTGTTCCTTTTGCAATGTGTTTTCAGCCCCTGTGGCTGCTAAGCAAATTAAAATGTGTACGTTAATTTCTGCTAAAGCGGCATGCTTTGGAGCCTGTTTACAGCACCTCAATCTAATGTTAAACCCTGTATACTTAACTGTAACCTATCTTTATCGTGTATATGCTATCTACCGGGCCTTCTGAAGTTTAACACCTAAAATTATTTTACCGTCAGTGAGTTCCTGTTATAATCTGAATGTCGTGCAGATATGTGAGACCTCTGTCCCCAAGTGCCGTACAGGGAGAATGACAATTCGCTCCCTAGACAACCTTTGAGGCCACAGGTGGAGATGAATCCGGGACCGTGAAGTACTGGGAGTCCCAGGGAAGCTGTAAAGGAAAGCAATGTTAAACACCAAGCAAGCAGGGCAAAACGTAGGTAGACAAAAATAAGGGGAAGATTCTTACCAGGGTTCAATAGTTGAAAGGGTTCTGGGGCTCAAGATGGTAATGGGCCCTGGATGTGAGATATTGACTGGGAGGCAATCCACTTGAAGAATTTCGAACACTGGACAGTCCCAGGTCTAACCAAACGTAGCAGATGAATACGGAGAGCAATGAAGAGCACAATCCAAAAGGGGAGTCCGTGTATGCGGTCCGAGGTCAGAAGTCCAGAAATCAGTCCAAGCCAAGGTACAGAAAAATCGTGATCCAAAAGAGTTCCAAAAAAAGGGTAGCCGAGTTCAAGAATCCAACAAGACACAAGATAACGGGACAGGAGCCAAACAGAGTCTCAAGAAACAGCTGTGAAGCGTGGTACTGAGGTATTCCTCTGCTTAAGTACCTTTTGGTGTCGGATCATGTGATCGTGAAGCCAGGCCACGTGAACGCGAGTTCCGGTCACGTGATTTCTGATCACGCGACCGTGGAACCAGGTCACGTGAACGCGAGTTCCAGTCACGTGGTCGGGTAACTCTAGCAGCATAATGCGAAGAATCAAACCTGATCTTTTGGTGACCTAATCTCCATGGCAGCTGCCAATGAAGAAATGGACGCAGACGTGAGAGTGGAGTAGTGGTGTGCATATGTTGTGACTGCGTGCGAGCCGGTCTGGACCGCCCATGTGAGCTCCGGAGGATGAGTGGGGGGTGAATTCGGGCTGAGGGGGACGAGGGGGAACTGGTGTCATCTGATGTTTGGAAGGGAGTCATGACAGAGCCCCCCCGCAAAGGCCCACGTCCACGTGGGCAGGACGGATGTTCCCGATGAAACTGAGCCACCAAGCGGGGGGCCTGGACATCCGAAGCCGAAACCCAAGATCGCTCCTCCGGGCCGTAACCCAACCAGTCCACCAGGTACTGCAACTTGCCCCTGACACGTCGGGAACCTAGTATAGCGGAAACCTCAAAGACATCGGGGGCATCCAAGGAAACAGGGGCAACCGGGGAACGAAGACGGGACGAGACAGAGCAAGGCTTGAGAAGGGACGTATGGAAAACAGGGTGAATCCGCCAGGAAGACGGGAGTACCAGGCGATAGGCCACCGGATTGATGACTCGAGAAACCACAAAAGGGCCCACAAAACGAGGCAGAAGCTTCCGACAACCCGCCAAACGGAGATGTCGGGTGGACAGCCAGACTCGGGAACCAACCGCATATAGCGGGGCAGGGCTACGTTTCGAGTCAGCGAAAGCCTTCATAGAAGACTGGGCCTCCTGGAGATGAACCACGGTCTGGGCATGGAGAGAGGACATGTCCCTAATACAGGCAGCTGCAGCTGGGTTGACAGAGGGAGAGGCATCGGGAATCGGGAGGACACGGGGGTGCTGGCCATACAAGACATAAAAGGGGGAAGAACCAGTGGAGGAATGTATAGCATTGTTATAGGCAAATTCGGCAAAGCGAACAACCTGCAACCAAGTTGCTTGTTGCTGTAGCACCAAACAGCGTAAATACTGTTCCATGGACTGGTTCGTTCTCTCAGTTTGTCCATCGGATTCGGGATGGTAAGCTGAGGAGAACCGTATGTCGATTCCAAGCAACTTGGTCAAGGCACGCCAGAACCGAGAAGTAAATTGGGACCCCCTGTCCGAAATGAGCACAGAAGGCAGACCAAAAAGACAGAAGACCCCCTCAAAGAATAACTTGGCTAACGTAGGTGCAGAAGGAATACCCCGACAAGGAGTGAAACGGGCCATTTTAGAGAATGCATCAACCACCACCCAGATAGTGTCGTAACCCTGGACCTTAGGTAAATCAGTCACAAAATCCATGGTCACAGTATGCCAGGGCTTAGGGGGTATGGGTAATGGTTGCAAGAGGCCAAGTGGACGACCCCTGCGATTTTTACATTGGGCACAGACAGCGCAGGTGTTGACGTGGCAGATAACGTCATGTTTCATGGATGGCCACCAACACCAGCGTCTCAAGAGCTCCAGAGTGCGGGTTTGACCTGGATGACCATTGAAGGGTGCGTCATGAGACCACTCCAGAGCTAGGTTTCTGGTATCGGTGGTAGGTAACACTAGGCGGTTCTGCACATATGGTAACCCATCAAAATACACCGGGTCCCATTCGGATAGCTGTTCGGGATGTTGCTGGACCCAGGTACGGATGGTGTCTAACAATGCCAACGGAGGTGTACATGTGCATACCACGTTCTCATGGGACAAGAGAGTGTCCGGAAATATGGGTAACGAAACACCCCCAGGGGAACGAGACAAGGCATCGGCTTTACCGTGTGACATACCGGAACGATGCTTGATTTGGAAGTCGAAGGCAGCAAAAAACAAGTGCCACCTGACCTGTCTGCTGTTCACGCATTTCAGGGAGGCCAGATCCTGTAGATTCCGGTGATCTGTAAACACAGTGGTCTTGTGTTTTGCGCCCAACAGATGATGTCGCCAAATGCGGAAAGCGTCCATCACTGCTAGGAGTTCCTTCTCGGTAACGGTATAGTGAACTTCTGCAGAATTGAATTTGCGAGAATGAAAAGCCACAGGGTGTAGATGTCCTGTAGCGGAACAGACCTGCGATAGGACTGCCCCTAATGCAAAGGAGGAGGCATCTGCTTCGACAATAAAAGGTAGGTCAGGGTCAGGATGCTGGAGCACAGGGGCAGTGGTGAAGGCATTTTTTAGAGTTTCGAAAGCCTGCTGATGTGTCCCCTGCCATTTGAAAGGTACATGGGGGCTAGTGAGAGAAGTGAGTGGTGACACAATGGAGGAAAAGCCAAAAATAAAACGCCTGTAGAAATTAGCGAAACCGAGAAATGATTGCAGCGCCTTCAGGGTTTGTGGGGTTGGCCATTCTAGAATCGCCTTGACCTTGGAGTAATTCATCGCCAGACCACCAGGAGTGATGTTAAATCCCAGGAATTCGATATTGTCCACATGAAATTGGCATTTCTCTGGTTTCGCATAAAGCGAATGCTTTTGTAGCCGGGACAATACCTCTCGAACATGCTGTACATGGTCTTTGAGGGTATGAGAAAAGATAAGGATATCGTCAAGATACACCACCACGTAGATATCCAAAATATCATAGAACACTTCATTCATGAAATGTTGGAAGGTGGCTGGGGCGTTGCACAATCCGAAGGGCATTACTGAATATTCAAAAAGACCGTATCGTGTACAGAATGCGGTCTTCCATTCGTCCCCCTTACGAATGCGGACAAGGTTGTAAGCACCTCTCAAATCCAACTTGGAGTAGATAGAGGCGTGTATCAATCGGTCCAATAACGGGGTGATAAGAGGTATTGGGTACCGATTTTTAATGGTAACAGCATTGAGTCTGCGGTAGTCCACACACGGACGCAGATCGCCTTCCTTTTTGGGCACGAAAAAGATTGGGCTGGCAGCTGAAGACGTGGAGGGGCGTATATGACCCAGGAGCAAAGACTTGTCTATGTATTCTTTGAGGGCCTGATCTTCAGACTGTGACAGGGAGTAGATACGACCTGAGGGTATGGAAGCCCCGGGGGTCAAATCAATCGGACAGTCATAAGGACGGTGTGGGGGCAGTTTTTCGGAAGAACCTTTATCGAATACCGAAGCATAGTCCTGGTATTCCGTGGGAATGTACGCATCGACTAAACCCACCACATGTGGGTCAGAAGACGCCCTGGTTTCTGTGATATTGAGCCGAGCAATCGCACCCAATGCTGAAGCAGGATTGTTCTCCTCTACGTTTATGGGGAGGCAAAAGTTTTGACATAATTCGGACTCAAAGTGTACATGACCCAAACCCCAATCAATGTGTGGATTGTGATCCCGCAACCATGGCATCCCGAGTATGATCCCGAACTGAGGCATGGCTATCAAGTCGAAGTGTATGGTTTCCTTGTGAATGGAGTGGATCGTCAGTATGAGTGGTGCCGTTTGTTGTCGAATGGGTCCAGACGCTAATTCTGTTCCATCAACTGCATGTACCAGTTCGGGTCGGGTTTTATTAACCAGGGGCAGGTTTAATGCTCTAGCTAACGTGATGTCAATGTAGTTCCCGGAAGCTCCTGAATCAAGGGTGATCACTACAGGATGAATGATTCCGGGTGTGGGTTGCAAAGTAGCTTGTACTCTAATGGGTCTGATTCTACCGAACATCGGGATTGAACCCGGGGAGGAACATAGAGAGCTCGACCCTTCCCCCGTATCTAGGGTCGAGCTGGGTGAAAAACCTGGTTCTTGGGTTTCGGTCTTCGGGGACATTCCTTCACAAAGTGTCCACCCAGGCCACAGTAAAAACAAGCATTCTCTGCTCTTCTACGTTCCCGCTCCCTAGACGTGATGGGACTCCTGATACCTCCAATCTGCATAGGTTCCCCTGTGGTGTCTGAGGTGGAGGAAGATGCGGTTGGACCTGTGGAGTGGGAAAATCCGGCTTCAGTTCTCCGTTCAGAACGCCGTGCATCGACTTGGAGGGTTAAATCTACAAGGGCCGGGAATTGGACGGGCAAGGATGGGACCACGGCTAATGCGTCCTTCATAGGATTGCTTAAGCCTCTGTAAAAGACCACTGCCATTTTACTTTCTGGCCATGATGTTTCGGCCGCCAGTTGGTTGAATCGGGTGATGTAATCGATTAGGGACCCCTTACCCTGAGTAAGTTCGAGTAACTCTAAATCATGTGACTGGGTTTTATACCTGGTGTCGAAAACTCGTGACATCTCCGATACCAGTTGGTCGAAATCGTAGAGAGCCGGGTGGTTATTTTCTAATAGGGGATTTGCCCAAGCCGCAGCCGTACCAGCTAGGTGTGACAGGGTGAAAGCCGCCTTAGTAGTGGGATCTGGGAAGGCAAGAGGCCGACATAGAAAATGCAATTTGCATTGGTTAAGGAAAGTCCTGTATTTTCTGGGATCTCCATGAAACTTCTCTGGGGCTGCCAACGGGAAAGGAGACGGTAGTACAACAGGGAAGGGTGCCGGGGTGGTCGGAACCGGGGCCAATGGAGGGGCTGGCATAGGAACCTGAGCGGCGTCCCCGAGCTCCGGATCCGCGGGCAAGGGATGTTGGGCACTCTGCAATAGATCAAGGCGCTGATGTATTGTTGTGTTGGCAGCGACCATGTCCGCCCGTAATACCGTGATTGCTTGGATTATAGCAGCCATGGGATCTTCCGCGGTTCCCTCCATACCTGGCACGACAAGGCTTCACAGTCTGTTATAATCTGAATGTCGTGCAGATATGTGAGACCTCTGTCCCCAAGTGCCGTACAGGGAGAATGACAATTCGCTCCCTAGACAACCTTTGAGGCCACAGGTGGAGATGAATCCGGGACCGTGAAGTACTGGGAGTCCCAGGGAAGCTGTAAAGGAAAGCAATGTTAAACACCAAGCAAGCAGGGCAAAACGTAGGTAGACAAAAATAAGGGGAAGATTCTTACCAGGGTTCAATAGTTGAAAGGGTTCTGGGGCTCAAGATGGTAATGGGCCCTGGATGTGAGATATTGACTGGGAGGCAATCCACTTGAAGAATTTCGAACACTGGACAGTCCCAGGTCTAACCAAACGTAGCAGATGAATACGGAGAGCAATGAAGAGCACAATCCAAAAGGGGAGTCCGTGTATGCGGTCCGAGGTCAGAAGTCCAGAAATCAGTCCAAGCCAAGGTACAGAAAAATCGTGATCCAAAAGAGTTCCAAAAAAAGGGTAGCCGAGTTCAAGAATCCAACAAGACACAAGATAACGGGACAGGAGCCAAACAGAGTCTCAAGAAACAGCTGTGAAGCGTGGTACTGAGGTATTCCTCTGCTTAAGTACCTTTTGGTGTCGGATCATGTGATCGTGAAGCCAGGCCACGTGAACGCGAGTTCCGGTCACGTGATTTCTGATCACGCGACCGTGGAACCAGGTCACGTGAACGCGAGTTCCAGTCACGTGGTCGGGTAACTCTAGCAGCATAATGCGAAGAATCAAACCTGATCTTTTGGTGACCTAATCTCCATGGCAGC
This sequence comes from Ambystoma mexicanum, assembly GCF_040938575.1. NCBI lineage: Eukaryota > Metazoa > Chordata > Amphibia > Caudata > Ambystomatidae > Ambystoma > Ambystoma mexicanum. The sequence goes on along the minus strand of NC_090938.1, from coordinate 800,864,995 downwards.
TGCCAATGAAGAAATGGACGCAGACGTGAGAGTGGAGTAGTGGTGTGCATATGTTGTGACTGCGTGCGAGCCGGTCTGGACCGCCCATGTGAGCTCCGGAGGATGAGTGGGGGGTGAATTCGGGCTGAGGGGGACGAGGGGGAACTGGTGTCATCTGATGTTTGGAAGGGAGTCATGACAGTTCCCTCTCCCCTTTTAATGTGCTATTCCCGCAATTGATATGTGTGCACCTCTTTTTCGCACAGAGTTTTCATTTCCACCACAGAGGAATGCCAGCAGCACAGATGCAGTCTGCTGTTAGTAATAGCCGTAGTAGCAGTAAGTTTACTATGGTAGAATAATGGGACCTGTAGGGGCAAGCAACATTTGCGGAATTCCTCCAGTCGGGATCTGACATAGTATCATGTTTTAATTATTTAAAGTTGTTTTTATTATTGTGTTATGGTTTTAAGAAATAAAAACCTTTCAGAATATATCTAATTACACATATAATTATCTACTTAGACAATACATACATCATTAAAAATAAAATGAATGCACAATATTTTAAAAAAAAGATCAGAACCTGTATCAGAGCACTTTGTTGTTTTCATCCACATATCCAATTATTCATCAAAAGTTAAAATCCTCCGTATACAAAGTTGGTAATGTTAAGGAAGCTCGAAAACCATATAACATCTAATTCCAGAAGTGTACTTGATCATATAACCGGGAACATATTTTATTGTATCGTATTTGGTTATTTATATAGCCCTCTTTCCCCAATTGTGTGGCCTCAATGCGCTTTTCTGGTAGGAATGCCCTCTGTGACCGTAGTCAATATGGTGGAAAATCCGAAGGGGTTTAGTTTAGGAGATGCGTGTGTGTATTTTGCCAGTCTAGGAATTAGGTGGCTGGCTAGGCTCGACGAAGCAGCCTAAAGAGAGGCCAAACACGTGGATGGGCTTGGTGGTGGTTTGCGATAGACTGCCATTGTATAGAGAGTCGATGTATGGGCAGCTATACTGAGTTCCTTTCGGATGATAGTCACTGTATGCTAGTGGCAGAGGTGTTGAGATAAGTTCGCTGTTTCAGTCTGGACGGCTATTTGTGTTGCTAAACCGGATGTGCTTAGCCATAGTAGTATTCTGTGGTGCATGAATACATGGTCGTGCCTGCGGCCTGTGTTCACACTAGTGGTGTGTATACGTACCATAGGCTTGGAAGTTATTTGGCTGGAGGTTCCACAATATAATAGGGCAACACCTTAACAGACTACACCTAAATTTGGGATTCCTGTATAGTGGGAGAGAGGCCTAGATTTCAAGCTACAATAGGTTTTACAAAATAAAAGGCTGAGATGGGGGCTATACCTAGATTTGAGAACCCTTTATAGTGGGAGAGAGGCCTAAGTTTCACAGTGCAGTTTGAGTACAAGAGTATAGTGGGCGAGAGGCCTACGTTTCACAATGCAGTTTAAGTACAAGAGTATAGTGGGAGAGAGGCCTAGGTTTTACAATATAGTTTGAGTACAATATTACAAGAGAAAGCACAACTAGATTTGAGAATCATGTATAGTGGGAGAGAGGCCTAAGTTGCACAATGAAGTTTGAGCACAAGAGTATAGTGAGAGAGAGGCCTAAGTTTCACAATGCAGTTTAAGTACAAGAGTATAGTGGGAGAGAGGCCTAGGTTTTACAATGCACTTTGAGTACCATGTTACAAGAGACAACACACCTAGATTTGAGAATCCTGTATAGTGGTATAGTGGGAGAGAGGCCTAAGTTTTACAATGCAGTTTGAGTTCAAGAGTATAGTGGGAGAGAGGCCTCATTTTCACAATGCAGTTTGAGTACAAGAGTATAGTGGGCAAGAGGGCCAAGTTTCACAATGCAGTTTGAATACAAGAGTATAGTGGGAGATAGGCCCAAGTTTCACACTGCAGTTTGAGTACAACATTACAAGAGACAACACACCTAGATTTGAGAATCCTGTATAGTGGGAGAGAGGCCTAAGTTTCACAATGCAGCTAGAGTCCAAGAGTATAGTGGGAGAGAGGCCTAAGTTTCACAATGCAGTTTGAGTATACGAGTATAGTGGGAGACAGGCCCAAGTTTCACAATGCAGTTTGAGTACAGGATTACAGTGCATTTGCCAACATTTCCAAATCTATCTAAGTGTGGCTTTTGCAAACATTTATAATTCTTTTAGGGTGTAACGCAGAGAAAGTGGTGTATTAACCATGAATAAAGACGGATGCTACAACTAGATTTGAAAGTCCTGTATAGTGGGAGAGATGCCTAGGTTTCCCAATGCAGCAGTTCTCAGGATATAGTACAGTAAGTTTAGTTTATAGCAGACCAGAGGGTTTGATATACCTATACTTGATAGTAAAGTTATAATGGGTGATTTATAGTGTTGAGTGTTCCCTAAGAGAGTGATGCAGGTGACATTCGCCTGGCAGGCTAAATTCTGAGATAAGGTAATGTAGAGTGGCAGGGCTTTCTGGAGTAGAGTAATTGCTCTACTCCCCACCAATGCCACGCTTACTTTGTTGGTTGTTGCTGGTTGACGGTTGGTCACTGGCTTCCCCTGCTGACACCTGCAGACACACCTTGGAGCTGCCATTGTATGAGCCGCCCTTTGCCTCGAGGCCCTTAGCCGTAGGGGCTGCCAGGCAGAGGGCTGCCCAGATCTGGTCCAGGATAAGGAATGATTTGGCCAATAAGGGCCAGGGGGAGAGCGCAGGTGGCGGGACAAGGAAAGGGCAAGCTGCGACGAGGCTGGGAAGACCGCAAGGATCCCGATATTGGCTGGGGCGCCTTGATGGTACAAATGGGGGGCATTGGGTCACAAGCACACACTCACCTGTAAGCCAAGATGGGAAATGGCACAGGGAGCGGATGTGCTGCGGGTTAAGCCAGCAACAACACACCGGATGGATTTGGCCAATAAGAGACAGGGGGAGGTGCAAGAGGCGGGACAAGGAAAGGGCAAGCTGCGACGAGGCTGGGAAGCCTGTGAGGGTCCCGATATTGGCTGGGGCACCATGATGGTACAAATGGGGGGCTGGGGGTCACAAGCACATGCTCACCTGTAAGCCGAGATGGGAAATGGCACAGGGAGCGGATGTGCTGCGGGTTAAGCCAGCAACAACACACCAGATGGATTTGGCCAATAAGGGCCAGGGGGAGGGCACGGGAGGCGGGACAAGGAAAAGGCAAGCTGCGACGAGGCTGGGAAGCCCGTGAGGGTCCAGATATTAGCTGGGGCACCATGATGGTACAAATGGGGTGCAGGGGTCACAAGCACACGCTCACCTGTAAGCCAAGATTGGAAAAATGAGATGGGAGATTTTGCCGCAGCATATTTGCTCGAAGTAGATTTCTTTGAGTGTCTTTTCCTGATTTTGTCACAAATATATGTGGGGGGTGAGTATATGTTTATATTGAGCATAGAGGAGTTAAGGGGGGCTGAAGGGAATTAAGGCATATATTTGCGGCAAAATCACCAATTTAAAAAAACTATTCAAAGAAGGGTGCTGGTAAGCTCACTGGCACCCTTGTTTCCAGACTGGCAAACTACGAGTTTCTCTGCCTGGGCTGCTATGGCTTGCTCTCTAACCTTGATTCTAATCTCCCCTCTGTACTCTTCTTACTCGATCTCTCGTCTGCCTTTGACACGGTCACTCATACCATCCTGCTCAACCATCTCTGTGATAACCTGGGTCTCACTGATCAAGCCCTGGCCTGGCTGACCTCTTTCTTCTCTGATCGACCCTCTCAGGTCCAACTTGGGTCCTTCCTTTCGTATATCTCACTCTGCCTGTGGGGTTGCCCAGGGGTCGAATCTCTCTCCCTGGTTGTTCAACCAATACCTGGCACCTCTCGCCCACCGCATTGCCGCTCTCTGCTCCAACTTTCAGTGCTATGCGGATGACACTCAGCTTGTTTCAGGCTCCCCTCTGCCACCTCTTCTCTTTCTCTCATCTCTGACTGTCTGTCTGCTATCCAGGAGTGGTGTGCCGCCAATGATCTCTGCCTTAATGCCAGTAAGACCGAGATTCTCCTCATCGGCACTCCTGCACCCTCCTTTCCTGTCACTCACTGGACGGCATACTTTGGCCCTCTTCCTGCTCCCACCTGTGAGGCTAAGAACCTCGGGCTTATCTTCGACTCCACGCTCTCCTTTACTCCTCACATCTCTGATGTCTCTAAGAAGTCAAACTACCAACTGCACCTCCTCAGAGGTATTCTTCCTTTCCTCTCCTTCCCCCAGAAGCTCACTGTCCATAGAGCACTGGTTCTCTCTAGGCTGGACTACTCCAACAGCCTCTTTCTAAATCTGCCTGCTTCTACTCTCCGACCTCTGCAACTCATTCAAAACTGGACTGCAAGACTTGTCTTTGGCCTCAAGCCCAGCGTTCATATCTCTCCAGCACTGAAATCTCTGCATTGGCTCCCAGTGGCTGTGAGGATTAAGTTCAAGACTCTCTGTGTTGTCCACAAGGCCTTCTGGAGCCTGGGTCCTTAATACCTCTAACTCTCTCTTCGTAAATACCTTCCTACTCGAGCCCTTTGCTCCTCCACCTCCAACTCTCTCACGGTCAGTAGCTTCTCCAAGCAATGAGATGGTGGTAGATCTCTTTCTTTGGCTGGGGCCTCCCTATGGAACAGCCTCTCTGAAACTTGAGGAGAACCATCTCCGGTTCAAAGGCACCTCAAGACCTTCCTCTTGGCTTCTGCTTCCTCTCTTCCTCTATACTGCTGATTTCCTTCTGATACTGCACTGGTCACCTGGCTAACCTCTGATTTCGGGCCCAGGTCCCTGCCTGCCCAGTTGGACACCTGCACTGCCTCCCAGCAACCCTTGCACTTTGCATCTGTATCTGTAACACTAAAGTCCCCCTACCTGCACTTTTGGATACCTGCTGTCTGCACTTACCCTCGCACCTGCCACCTGCTGGCCGCACTTCTTGTTATTGTTTTGATCCCATGTACAGCACTTCCCCCTTCCCCTGGCACTTTTCCCCTCCCCCTCCCCCTCCCCTGCACTTGCGCAATCTCATTGTCACCTGGCCTAGTAAAATCATTGTGTCTGTCCTCCCTCTGTTCCCCCTTGCTTGCTGCGTCGCACCTTGAAACACTTGTGTAAAGGCGCTTTATAAATGCCATATCATATCATATATCATTTGTATTTAGAAGTAAGGATTGGCAATAGGTTTATTAGTATAGGACCTTTTTTTTTAACAAGCCATCACTAGGACTGCGTTATTAATATTTGATGGTTTACTTTCACCCATCATTAGATTTAGAATTATATAGGTGTTTTTTAAACCCTTTTTGAAGTTCAATAAACACCCTTGAACTATGGTCACTTGTGTCTGTCTTGCTTCTTGATACCTCTGCTGCCTTTGACACTGTCGGTCACCCCCTTCTTCTCAACACTCTCTCTTCCTTTGGTTTCAAAAGCTCTGTTCTCAACTGGCTATCCTCTTACCTCTCCTCCCGCTCCTTTACTGTTTCCTGGGGAGGCCGCTCCTCTCCTTCCCAGCTTCTGGAATATGGAGTTCCTCAGCGCTCAGTGCTTGGGCATTTCCTATTCACGCTCTACACCTCTCTTCTTGCTCCTGTTATCTCCTCTTTTGGCATCTCTCACCATTTCTACGCTGATGACACACAGCTCTTTCTTTCCTTCTCTTCCTTCTCTTCCGACCGCCACCTTAAACTCTCCTCCTGTCTTACTGCAATTAAAAACTGGATGTCTTCTCGCTTCCTTTGCCTTAACTCCGACAAAACTGAAGTAGTTTTCTTCCCCTCCAACTTCCTCCCCCCCACTCCTCCTCCCTCTATTCATTTTCCCCCACTAACCTTACTTTCTCCCCCAACGCCCGCAACTTAGGCATTCACTTTGACTCCTCTCTCACTTTTTCCCACCATATCTCTCTCACCACTCGCGCCTGTCGTTACCACCTCTATAATATTCGCAAGGTCCGCCCCTCTCTTACTTTCCATGCCACTAAACACTTAATCTCCTCCCTCATCTTCTCTCACCTCTTCTACTGCTCTTCCTTAATCTTTGGTCTACCCTCTTAGCATATCACCCCCTCAAATCTATTTACCATTCTGCCATACGTACCCTCTGCCTCCTCACCCCCCGAGACTCTATCTCTGCTTCCCTATCCTCCCTTGGTTGGCTTCCCTTTCACTCCCAACTTAAATTCCATTTCCTCTGTCTAGTCTTCAAATCTCTTCATGATCTGGCTCCCCCTTATCTCTCTTCCCTTCTCGCTTTCTACTCTCCCTCTCGCCCCTTCGCGCCGCTAACCACTTTCTTCTCACAGTTCCTCCTTCCTCTTGTGCTTCCTCTTGATTCAGCTCCTTCCAACTCCTAGCTCCCCTCCACTGGAACTCCTTACCTCTCTCAATCCGCTCTATTCCTACCTTTTCTTCATTCCGCACCTCCCTCAAATCTCTCCTTCTCCACTCTCTGCCATGATTTCCCTCCCCTTATCACCTCTCCTCCCTCCCTCTTCCCCCTTATTCACCTCCCTCCACACCCCCTCCCACTCCCTCCACACCCCCCTTCACTCCTCCTGTTCCCCCTGTCCTCCTCTTCCCTCCCCCCTCTTCCTCCCAGCACTACTCCACTACTCTCCCCTCAACCTCTCTCTTTTGCTCTAAATACTGTTTTGTTGGTCTGATTCAAAAATGTTTTAATTGTTATTTGCTTCTACTGTTATTGTAAATTTGTTATCGTTAAATGTACCCTGTTGTTATAATGTGAAGCGCTTTGGCGTATATCGCTATATAAACCAAATAAATACAAATACAAAATACCATGCCTTCCTTACAATCGTCTCCCGTAATACCCTTTACCTGCTTTCGGGCTTCGGTATGTCACCAGGGCTTCCAGGGATGGCGGTCCGACTTCTCGGCAGGCTCGGCTTTCCCTGTCTGCTTCTGCGGCTCTGCCGCATCTCCAGCTACTGGGCCGCCCGACTCTTCTTGTCCCTGGTATCGTGCATGGGCCTGCTCCTGCAGAACCCTATGGGGGCTCATGCGGCTGACCACCAGCATCCTCCATTTTTCTTCTCCTCAGGTCGACATTCAGACATTGGAATTCCCACACTGAACGCTCTTGGTGTCTGTTGCTTCTCCCAGCAGGCGCTGCATGCTACTATGCCCCCCTGGGGCCAACTTGTTTTAGTGCCCGTATTGGGAGCAGTCTTTATATTTTCGGTGTTCTTCCTTGTCTTGGTGTTTTTGAGGTCATTTGTTTCTTTTGCATGACAGTAGTATATGGCTTGGCTTTCAACAAGAAGATTGGGGATGGAAGGATGGGCTAGAGAATGTGGGGATGATTTATTATTCGCTTGGCTAACCCCAAGATGGTTGTCCTTGTCCCCAAGGAGGGTGTGAAAACATAAAAATTGATATGAGGCTGGGAAGCCCAAAAGAAACACACCAACACAGGTTACAAAGGACATACAAGTGCTTTATTTAAAAGCTACAACAGTTACCAAAGTCAATTGACAAACGGATAGCTATTCGGCTCTCAGAGTAACGTAACGAACTTCAACGAGGGTTCGATGCATTAGTAGAGAGACCGTACATTGGAATACTTGGGTCTTTTATATGGTTTGTCCAGCCCTTGGCCAACCCTCTCGCGGGTTAACCATTCTTGGGATCAGGCCTAGGGTTCCTTGCCAGGTCAATCCTATAATGTATGCATTTTGATCAGTTTCGCTGATACAGTTGTACATTTACACATGGGTCAGCAATAGGACAAGGTCTCAGGTCGCGACCCCGAAAAGTGGCCTGCAGGCATATTAATTATTCGTGTGTGCGGAGGTCACAACGGCCAGAATCTCGCTCAGAATGTCATTCAGCCTCCATTTTGATGTTCAGGGTGACTTCCACATTTACAAGAGAACCTAAAATGGCGGCTAAATCCAAGATGACGACTTACATTACTTTCTTTAAGGTCAAGACCTTGCCGCGGAGTCTATTCGCATGATATTTTAGACAACTTGGCGTAGGCCAATACACATTCAATTACTGCCATAGGAGCCATAATATCATTTTGATTCCGACAGACCCTCATTTTGGCCTATGCCAAGTGCTAATATCATTTCTAATACTTTTGCAAATAACTCCATGCATTTGTCATCCATACATCCCGAATCATTGTCTGTAATATCTATAGCCATCAGGTCGTTCGTCAGAACCTCTTGTAACACAAACTCTTTAGATGCTGTATCTGGGGCATACATTCTGTGCCCTACTGTGCAAACTTCTTGAGCACAACATCCCCCTAGCATTCCACATATACTTGGTAAACATTGAAAACAGCAACAAAGGAATAGCAGGATCCCCAAAATAACCAGATTGACAGAAAGCACCTTCCAGCCCCAAGATCGTAAAGAATCCCAAAACCAAGTGCTAAGATTCCAATCTCCTACAGGGATATGCACTTCAGAACTAAGGATATGCAAGTTCTGTATTGCTTTAAAAATTGTCGGCGAGGAATCTGGCACGAAAACACAGCAAGCGGACCCCACCAATTTGCATACTCCACCTCGTTCTGCCAGAATGACATCTAATGCCATCCGATTTTGGAGTTCTACCAATCTTATTGCTTTTTGTTCTAGCGTCATATTGTAGAGTATGTCCGTGGTCCTGTTGATCGTTCTCTCCAATACCCTTGCTAATCCCCTAATGTTCTCAGAGTTTGTTATCTGTCCCCAAAAGGGCACAACTGATTTTGCTATATCTCCCAATACTTGCCCAGGGGTATCTCCGCTCTCGTCCCGCCGTGGGCGAGCCTTAGAAACCTCCAATGTACTAGCTACAAATACCCCAGGTAACAGGATTCCTAAATAACAGGTTCCCTGCCAATCCCTGGGCAACCAGGGAAATGCTAAACTACCACAAACAAAATAAACAGGCCCTCCTACATACAGAGGCCTGTTTTCTCCAGTCAAATTGACAATGTTCGTACAACCTTCAAAATCTCCCATTGGCCGAGTGCCATTTCTTTGTACACAAAAGGGGACTGAATCAGGGCTATGATTTATAGAGTAGGAAGGAGGCACGGCGTCCTTATTGCCTATCGGAGCCGTTTTAAAGGAAATTAGAGTTTGAAAGGGAAGAGATAGTTTATCAGACGGCCTAATAGAAGCGACATTAGGTTTACTTCTATTTGCAAAAAGCGAGCATCCCAGGGGAGTTAATTCACGTTTCTCAAAATCATTCAAATTAGTTGCATCAAAGTTCCCTGAGATGCTATCATTCCAACGGCCAAAGAATAGTGCTCTGAGAGAGGCATAGCAAGCTGTCGTTAAAGGTAAAGGGTGAATATACCATCCTAGCCCCTTGTTCCCATGTTGCGGCAAATGAGTACAAATCCAACAATTACTCTTATTAAAAATGGCATGCGTTGCATTCATTACTATCATTAAAGTGTTATTATGATACTTTCGTCTATGTTGGGAGTCTCTAGGGGACAGAGTGTGAAGGTGTACAGAGGGAGTCAAAGCAGTAGGTACAATCTCGATTGGCAGTAGAGGTTTTAGAGGGTAAATTTCTTCAAAGTACCAAAGTCCTACAGCAGTAATTGCACAAATACCAATTATCATTAACAAAACACAGCAATACGTTTTCGGGGCCCAGGCACATTGTTCATTGTCCAAGTTGGTCACCCCCCTATTCACAAGTCCAGTGCGGGGAGCAGCAGTGGAGGTGGCAGGCATTGTAGTTCCTTAATCGACGACCCCAATGTTCGTTGCTGGCGACACTACGGTCTCGCGACTTCTTAGTCCTTCCAAACCCTAGCCAGCAGGATCCCTTTTTTCCCTTTTGTTCAACAGAAACTTTCTTATACAAAAGAAAAACTTTCAACCACTTCTCTTTTCCAAATGCACGGAAAGACCTGTGCCGTAGTTCTATTTTCTTTGTCGAAGGTTGTACCTGGTGGTACCCAAGACTGTTTTATCCGAAAATAAGGTGTCGTCAATTCCTGAGGGAAGCGACGTATCGGAGGCGACGGAAGTCGCAGAACTTGAAACAGTGTTTTCCGGAAGTGATTTTTCAAAAGAGTGCAGAGACGAAATGGACTGTTCCCCAAGCTCCACGGACTCAGAGAAATTCTCTGACTCACTCACAGCGCTGTTTGCTACTCCAAGATCAGAGACTGTAGCATCAGCGAGGGGTTCTGCTTCTTCTGTAACGTGTGGCGTCGGGTGAGGAAGTTTCTTGACATGCGTCGCGTGGATCCAGTGTTTTTTCCCAGCCACCCGCACTGCTGTCCGGGTGACCAACAGCACCTGGTAGGGTCCCTTCCAACGAGGAGCGAGACAGGAAGACCTTTCGTAGGCCTTCACTAGGACCCAACTTCCAGGCTGAATATCGTGTCCTGGGCTCGTGAACCGTACAGGTAAAGCTGAATAAACCTGGTTATAAATGAAATACAGGTTTTTAGTTAACTGGTTACAGTAGTCTACAAGCAATACATTTTCCACCTCTCTCAGGGCTTTAGGCTTTGGGAGACCCCAAATGTTAGCAGGTCTCCCCATCACTACCTCAAATGGAGAAAGCCCAGTCTTAGTTTGAGGTGTGGTACGCATGGCTAATAATACAATAGGTAAGGCATCTGGCCATTTCAGTTTGGTATCGGCACATGTTTTTGCAAGCTTATTCTTTAAGATACCATTATGTCTTTCCACCAACCCAGCACTTTGTGGATGTCTGGCTGAGTGAAATCGTTTCTCAATATGTAACGCTGTGCATATCTGCAAAAGTACTGCTGCAACAAAATGAGGACCATTGTCCGACCAAATTACCCTTGGGAGCCCAAATCGAGGAAAGAATTCTTTTACCATAGACTTTGCAGTGGTCATGGCAGTAGCATCTTTAACGGGGAAAGCCTCGACCCATTTACTAAAAGCACAAATAATTACAAGAACATATTTTAGATTGTTACACCGTTCCATCTCAATAAAATCAAAGTGAATGACCTCGAAGGGAACAGAAGGGGGCCCAAAGCTTCCCCTTGGAGTTACTGTCCCCTTGCCCACATTGTGCTGTAAGCAGATCATACAGTTCCGGACGTGACGTCGTGCAGTCTCCAGAATCTTGTTATTCACCCAAACTTGTTCTAACATTTTCGTGATCTGCTGAGCACACACATGTGTAGGACCGTGTGCCATCTGTCAATATGCACACAATAATGGAGGAGAGGAATCGACACTCTCCCCCGAACCACAGAAGCCGAATGAATTCGACCCTCCACCCGTGGTTGGCACAGGCGCCTGATTATAGACACAGGACACCACGTGGCAGCCAATGGGGGGAAGAGGAGTTAGGAAGAGGTTGTGGATAGGGTAGGGATGTAGGAACACCGGATAGAGGGTTAGGGAATCCCTAAGGTGGATAGGAAAGGGGAAGCACAGGGAAAAAACCTCCTTATCTAGTTTTTTCCCTAAACTAAACACATAGGTTATGCGCTATGAATCTTGCCTCCAGCCTACCTCCAAAATCGTATAAACACACCTTAATACGTGTGAACATGTAACAAGATAAACATATAGCAAGCATAGATGAACACCAACAATGGAATTAGATTCCATACATGAAATACATGACACATGGCCCGTTGGGCAAGCTGAAGCAACACTGAACACATATGGCCTTAATGTACACGTGCCAAGACAGGGACACAGAACACTGGTGTGCCTAATCAGCCTTGAACCCTGAATGTCCTGTACTATATGTTGCTGATTTAACAATCCGAAACATGGTCCACACTCTGTCGTGTGCATTTGAACACACGAGTATTAATCATCGACATCCTGAAACACACACTTTGTTATAAAACTCGTAATGTGCCCAAGACTTATCTGAGTTCCGAGCAGCCCCACGGGACCACTCGGAGACTGAAGAAAATGCCGTAACCAATGTCAGCCAGCCCGCCCGCATTCCTCCTGCTTCCAGTATTTACCAGAGTAATGTACCCATTACTTATCTGAGCTCTGAGCGGCCCCACGGGACCACTCAGAGTCTGAAGAAAATGCTGTAGCCAGTTCGCCCGCTTCGTATTGCTCCAAAGTTTTACGGGCTGTAAGGAACGCTTCGCTCGCGTCTCGCTCCGACCGCACCCATCCAGGAACACAAAATAAGCCACACCTGCAGCTGCGAGCGTGTTGGCTTTATGCTGCCCTTCATTACTTGCAGCTGGCAACGCGCGGCAAATTGCGCTGAACTACAGGTCCTCCCCGGAATGCTGGGAAATGTAGTTCTCTTTACCAATGCTTCAATAAGCAAACTTAGTTACTCCCCGGCGGCACCAGCCCTTATTCCTGACATTACCTCCTCTCCCAGGCCTCTTTCCAGGACCGGGTTTTTCTGGATGTCTCAAATGAAATAATTTCACCAATCTGGGGGCATGTACGGCCTCTGCTGGTTCCCATGAACAGTCTTCTGGTCCGTAACCTACCCATTGAATGAGGTACCATAGATGCGTCTTCTTCCTTTTCACGTCCAAAATCCTTTTAACCTCGTATTCCTCTTGTCCATTTTGTACAATGGGTGGAGGCCGTTTGGTTTTCATTCCGGGAGCTGCAGGTTTAAGTAAAGATACATGAAATACCGGATGTACTGGCACAGTCTTTGGCAAACGCAATTTCATAGCAGTATTTGATACGCACTTACATATTTCATAAGGACCAATAAACCGAGGCATAAATTTACGTGATCCTACCAATGAAAGATTGCGTGTTGATGACCAAACCCCATCCCCCACTAGATACTGCGGACTCTCTTGTCGATGTTTATCGGCCTGTTTTTTATATGCTTCTTTGGCTCTCTCCAAATTTGTGCGTTCCCTCTGTCTGACTTGAAGAAGCAACTGTTTTCGCTCTTGCAACGCTGGCATATTTTCCATATTTGGTAGTTGTTCTGGTATCATGTTTTGTTCATGCCCATACAAACATTCATTAGGTGCCATTCCCAAAGAACTGTGAAAAGTGTTATTATATGTAAACTCCGCCAACCACAGTGCCTGCACCCATGATTCTCTGCCATCCCCCAGGTAACCTCTCAGGTATTGCTCCAATGTCTGGTTCACTCTTTCGGTCTGCCCATCGGTTTGAGGATGATAGCTAGTGGACAGAGCGCAATTGATTCCCAACATCCGACAGAAAGCACGCCAAAACCTGGATGTAAACTGCGAGCCCCTATCCGACACAATGCTCTTTGGCAGACCATGCAATCTGACTACATGTTGCAAAAACAACTCTGCCAACTTGCCCGCTCCCTGAATTCCCACACATGGAACAAAATGGGCTTGTTTGGACAGAAAATCTACCACCACCCAAATGGTATTGAACTGATTATCGGGTGGTAGGTCAGTAATGAAATCCATTGACAGGTGAGTCCATGCTCTTTCAGGTGTGGCCAATGGTTGTAAGAGGCCTCTCTTTTTTACATGCTCAGACTTATTACGCGCACAATTTTCACAGTGCAATAAATAGTTCTCCACATCCTTTCTTAATTTAGGCCACCAGAAGTACTTCTCTAACATAATTTGCATTTTCCTTTGCCCAGCATGTCCTGCTAAAGGTGACTTATGGCACCAATACAACGCCTTTTCTTGTAATTCTTTGGTGGGTAAGTACAAATGCCCATTATGGTAAGGCAACCCCTCCCGCACCATCCGTGTTGCATCCATATTTTTCCACTTCTGCATTTGACTTGGTGACAACACCTTCTTTATTTGATCAGTTATGTGTTTAGTGACTGCTCCAATAACTTTTTCAGGGGCAATGATTGTTTTGACTTCTTCTACTAGATTGTCTGTATTTTGTTGTCGGGATAAGGCATCCGCCTTCCCATTTTTACTGCCGGGTCTGAATGTTACCACAAAATCAAACTCATTAAAATACTGGGACCATCTCAGTTGTCTCTGGCTCAGGGTTTGTGCAGTTTTAAAATATTGCAAGTTCTTGTGATCTGTTACCACCACCACCTGATGTCGTGCCCCTAGTAAATAATGTCTCCATTCTAGAAAGGCTGCCCGAATGGCCAACAATTCCTTATCAGTAATGGAGTAGTTCTGCTCACAACTGGTCAATTTTCTAGAGAAAAACGCCACTGGATGCCATATTCCATCTTCCTCTTTCTGTGACAATATAGCTCCTATGGCCAAATTGCTAGCATCTGTCTCCACCTGAAAAGCTTTCTCAGTGTTTGGATGTCTTAACACGGGTGCTGTAGTAAAGGCTTTCTTTAATTCTTTAAAAGCACTTTCTGCCTCAGGATTCCAAACAAATCTTACTGCCTTCCGAAGTAATTGTGTGATAGGAGAAACTATCTTAGAGAAATTACTAATGAAACGCCGATAAAAATTGGCGAACCCTAAGAATGATTGGATATCTTTAATGCACTGTGGGGAAGGCCACTCAGTTACTGCCTGCACTTTCTTGGGATCCATAACCACTCCTGCTGGTGTCAAAATAAATCCTAAAAATTCAACCCGTTTTACATGGAATACACATTTCTCCAATTTTACACTCAGTTGGTATTCCTGCAGACGCTTCAACACGGCCTGTACATGTCCAACATGTTGTTCTGGGGAATCTGAGTATATCAAAATGTCGTCAATGTAAACAATAACAAAAATGTCAATGAAATCTCGCAATACTTCTTGCATAAAAAACTGAAAGGCCGCCGGAGCGTTACATAAGCCAAATGGCATTACAAGGTACTCAAACAACCCAAACTTAGTTCTGAAGACCGTCTTCCACTCATCACCCTCCTTAACTCTTATCAAGTGATAGGCACCTCTCAAATCAAACTTAGTGTAAATCTTTGCGGACCGTACTTGATCCAACAAGACAGAAATCAAAGGTAAAGGAAACCTATTCTTAATTGTGACCTTATTTAATGCACGATAATCAATGCATGTTCGTAACGTGCCTTCTTTTTTGGGAACGAAAAATAAGGGGGAAGAAACAGGGTAAGTTGAATGTCGGATAAACCCTTTAGCCAACATCTCATCAAGATATTCTCTGAGATGTTTGTTTTCAGTTTCAGTGAGGGCATATATCCGACTGCAAGGCAACTTGGCCCCCTCCTCTAAGTCGATTACACAATCATATGATCTATGCGGTGGTAGTTGTTCCGCTCCTTTTTTGTCAAAAACTTTAGCAAATTCCATATACTGGGCAGGGATCTCTGTTTCCACCACTCCCACTACTGGCATATCCAGTTTCCTTTCCACCAACAATGCTGCAGGTCCCGATTCTGATAACATATGTTCCTTACACTCCTGTTCCTCGAACCACAACCTCTGCTTTGCCCAGTCAATTCTTGGATTATGTTCCTTCAACCAAGGCATTCCCAGAATCACACCAAACTGAGGTGCTGCTATCAAATCAAATGTGATTTCCTCTCTATGACCTGCCGCACATATCATTTCCAATTTCTCAGTCTGCTTCCAAATTGGTCCGGATATCAATGGGGAACCATCCACTGACTGCACACCTTCCACCCTCTCCTTGTCTTGCACAGGTAATCCTAACTGTTCAGCCAAAGTAATGTCTACAAAATTTCCCGTAGCCCCCGAATCCACCATTGCCCATACCTCTTTTTTGGACAACGCAAAACATAATGTCACCAGGATATAAAAATGAGAGGTTTTACTTCCAACCGTGTTTGCTACCCATCTGGGGAACCTTACTTCACTCGGGCCAGACACCTGTGTTCCCCCTAAGGCCGGCCCATCTCTTTTACCGTTTCCTTCTTGCTCTTGTCTCCCCCGCCCCCTTTCTGAGGAGTATTAGGGCAATTGCGGATAAAATGCCCTGCTTGTCCACAATAAAGACATAGATTGTTACTTTTACGCTGCTCTTTTTCCGCGGTTGATAAAGGTCCTCTGATACTACCAATCTGCATGGGTTCCGCCTCGCTCAACCTTCCTCCTCTACTTCTATCTAGTCTCGCAAATGAAACAGCCTCCGGTCTTTTTCTTTCACCTCTTCTCTCGTTCAATCTGTGATCGAGTCTCAAAGCCAAATCTATCATAGCTGTACATGTTCTAGGTTGCGGCTCCACTTAAGCAATGGCATCCTTTAGTTCATCCTTCAATCCTTGATAAAATAATACTGTCTGTTTAGCCTCTGGCCATTCTGTTTCAATCACCAATCTATTAAATTGGGTCACGTACGTTACCAAATCTTTAGTACCCTGCTTCAACCCTAATAATTCTTTATCTTGGGCCAAAGACACTTCCCGCCGATCAAACAACCTTCCAAATTCTGCCAAAAACCCATCCCAACTATACAACAAAGGATCATCCTTTTGAACCAAGGGCATTGCCCAGGCCGCCGCATCCCGTCAAGTATGATATTACAAATGCTGTTCTGGCCTGAATGGTCTCAAACGCCATGGGTTTGCACAGAAAATGCAATCTACATTGTGTAAGAAACATCATATACTTCCGAGGATCCCCAGAAAACCGTTCAGGTGCCGCTAACGGTACATTACTAGGAGATTGAACTATAACGGTAGAATTTTGACTAGTAGATGGTTCTCTAACATTAGACCCACTAGCCCCCTCCAAGGGGGTTCGCTGAGCCATCAAACCTTGTACTTGTACTTTTAAATTGTCTGACTCTTGGCGTGCCTGTGCTAATTCTAACTGAATATCTTGAAGAGCCTTTAGCACATCGGCTAAAGGCGGAGGAGTCGTATCCATTTGGCTTGGGTGGTTTTAGTATCCCAGTATGGGGTTGGCTTATTATGTCAATATGCACACAATAATGGAGGAGAGGAATCGACACTCTCCCCCGAACCACAGAAGCCGAATGAATTCGACCCTCCACCCGTGGTTGGCACAGGCGCCTGATTATAGACACAGGACACCACGTGGCAGCCAATGGGGGGAAGAGGAGTTAGGAAGAGGTTGTGGATAGGGTAGGGATGTAGGAACTCCGGATAGAGGGTTAGGGAATTCCTAAGGTGGATAGGAAAGGGGAAGCACAGGGAAAAAACCTCCTTATCTAGTTTTTTCCCTAAACTAAACACATAGGTTATGCGCTATGAATCTTGCCTCCAGCCTACCTCCAAAATCGTATAAACACAACTTAATACGTGTGAACATGTAACAAGATAAACATATAGCAAGCATAGATGAACACCAACAATGGAATTAGATTCCATACATGAAATACATGACACATGGCCCGTTGGGCAAGCTGAAGCAACACTGAACACATATGGCCATAATGTACACGTGCCAAGACAGGGACACAGAACACTGGTGTGCCTAATCAGCCTTGAACCCTGAATGTCCTGTACTGTATGTTGCTGATTTAACAATCCGAAACATGGTCCACACTCTGTCGTGTGCATTTGAACACACGAGTATTAATCATCGACATCCTGAAACACACACTTTGTTATAAAACTCGTAATGTGCCCAAGACTTATCTGAGTTCCGAGCAGCCCCACGGGACCACTCGGAGTCTGAAGAAAATGCCGTAACCAATGTCAGCCAGCCCGCCCGCCCGCATTCCTCCTGCTTCCAGTATTTACCGGAGTAATGTACCCATTACTTATCTAAGCTCTGAGCGGCCCCACGGGACCACTCAGAGTCTGAAGAAAATGCTGTAGCCAGTTCGCCCGCTTCGTATTGCTCCAAAGTTTTACGGGCTGTAAGGAACGCTTCGCTCGCGTCTCGCTCCGACCGCACCCATCCAGGAACACAAAATAAGCCACACCTGCGGCTGCGAGCGTGTTGGCTTTATGCTGCCCTTCATTACTTGCAGCTGGCAACGCGCGGCAACTTGCGCTGAACTACAGGTCCTCCCCGGAATGCTGGGAAATGTAGTTCTCTTTACCAATGCTTCAATAAGCAAACTTAGTTACTCCCCGGCGGCACCAGCCCTTATTCCTGACACCATCGTACCCATTGCCAGTACATATGAATCAGGGAGCAACCATTTTCCTTCAGATGTATCCACCCAACACACATCATCATCTAGTTTCCCCATTCCTTTGGCCCACCTTTTAGATTCTTCTACAGTGGCATCAGTTTGAATTTCTCGCACAGACCCAATACCTTCATCCATTACATAGGCATCTTTTGTTTCCCTTAGAGCATACATGTCCATGCTAAGGTCTGTGGCCGTTTGCCTGGCTATCAGGTCCGCAAAAGCGTTCCCTTTTCCCACATCATCTATGACCTTACGATGTGCTGCACATTTCATGATCGCTAACTGCCTAGGGAGCGAGAGTACCGAGAGCAATTTCACTATCAAGGGGCCATGCTGAATCTTGGTCCCATGTGAGGTCAGGAACCCTCTTTCCGACCAGAGCCTCCCGAAGTTGTGAGCCACCCCAAAGGCGTACTGGCTATCAGTATATATATTTACTATACGCCCTTCGGAGAGTTCACAAGCTCGGGTCAATGCTATAATCTCTGCGGCCTGCGTGGAGTTATACGAAATTCTCTTAGTTTCAACAACTTTACTCAACGTAGTAACTGCGTAAGCAGCTGTAGATGTACCATCTGAAAGTTTGAAGCAGGAGCCATCACAAAACAGCTCCCCTTCTGCATTGTCATAAAGGAGTATCTATAAGATCTATCCTGCCCTTCGTTTCTTGTTCAGTGGTATACAGGCAGTCATGTAATTCTTTGTCACCGCAAACAGTGTTTTGCGGGAAAGGTAAGAGTTCAGCCGGATTAAGAACACAACACCTCTTAATTTGAATGTGAGGGGCAAACAGAATGAATTCATACCTTGTTAGCCGTGCAGAGGTGAGGTGTTGCGTTTGGGTTTTGTACAATAGGATATCTACAGAGTGAGGTACCATCAAAATCAAATCATGGCCTAGGACCATTCCCTCACTCTGTTTTAGAGACGCGGCAGCAGCAGCGACAGCTCGCAAACATCTTGTCAAAGCGCATGCGACAGGATCAAGGGCGGATGAGTAGAAGCCGCACAGCCTATTCTTCCCTCCGTGTTCCTGTGTTAACACAGCCAAAGCACATCCATCACATTCATGCACAAACAATACAAAGGCCTTGTCATAATTTGGAGTACCCAGAACCGGTGCAGAGCATAACGCGGTTTTGAGAAGCTCAAATGATCGTTGATGTTCCGATTTCCATGGCAGTGGCAGAGAAATGCCCTTCTTCGTCAAAGCCAACATCGGTTTTATCACTAGTGAAAAGTTCGGGATCCACAACCTACAGTAAGAAGCCATACCTATTAAGGCTCTGACTTCCTTCTGTGTATTTGGAACAGACATGCCAGAAATGTGTTTTATTCTTTCAGGTGTCAATCTTCTCCCCTCCTTTGACAGGAGGTAGCCTAAATAGGCGACCTCCTTACAACAATATTGAAATTTTTTGAGCGAAGCTTTAAGACCATTTTTAGCTAGATGAACAAGCAACAGTACAGTGCCTTCTTTAAAAGCACTTTCAGAATCTGCAGCCAAAAGCAAATCATCAACATACTGAAGTAGTGTACAAGTAGGTGGCAATTCAAGGGTGTCGAGCTGCTCTTTCAAAGCTCTACTATAAATGCTTGGACTTTCAGTATACCCTTGAGGTGCCCGAGTAAATGTAAATGAACGTCCCCCCCAAGGTGAACGCAAACAAATATCTACTCTCCTCATGCATAGGAATGCTAAAGAAAGCATTTTTTAAATCCACGACGCTGAAGTGCGTAGCTGTAGCAGGGATCATTGTCAATATCGTCGTTACATCAGGCACAATTGGAAATTGTGGGGCGACAACTCTGTTAATAGCACGAAGATCAATTATGAACCGGTATGGGATTGCATTGTCGCCTTTCTTATATACAGGCAAAATCGGACTGTTACATAAACTACCTGCAATCTCCTCGATCACCCCACGATGCACAAAATCGGAGACAATACATTTCAAAGCACGCTCGCCCTCAACTGATATTTTATACTGCGGAATGCGTGGTAGTCTAACTCTATGTTTCAAAACTATTTTAACGGGCTCAATCTGTAGTACCCCGACATCATTGTCGTCAACCGCCCATAAACATTCCGGGACAATGCTAAACTCAGGAGGCAAAGGTCGAATCAGAAACTGAGAATTAGGAAGTTGCTGTGGTGAAACCGTCAGCCGTACTCCATCAGAGGAACAATGAATTACTGCATTCAATTTCTTTAACAAATTTAACCCCAGCAAATTCTCTCCACAGTTCGAAGTCAGAAGAAAAGGGCAATGGTCCGTAAAGGGACCCAAAGAAACAGACACCGGTGAAGAAACCGGACAGACAATTGGTATACCAGAAAACCCTGCGGAAACATTTGTTTGCCCTGACAGTGGAATGTTTGGAACCCGAGAATGATCAATGGAGCACTTCTGTGCTCCAGTGTCTATCAAAAACTGGTGTTTCCTATTCCCTACTAATAATTCAACGTAGGGGCCTCTCTGATTAACGGGAATAGGTGAAGGTTCCAAACCCTGCTTCGGGCAGTCCTTATGAAATAGAGTATCGTCGGAAGGAAGCTCTTCAGAAAGGTAGGCAGCAGAAGGGTGATCAAATATGTTCCTCGAGTCCACACTCGAGGTCTGATTTTCCCGTGAAAAAGGTTGCTGAGGATCTTGCAAAAACTGACCTCTATCAGGGCCCCCTGCTCCAGGGCGGCCCCTAGGTCGTCTACCCATACTCCCAAACACACTGTTTGACCTTTGTCGAAGGACAGGGCACTGTGCTCGCCAATGACCTTCCTGGCGGCAATAAGCACATTGATTAATATTCACAGAACCCAAAGGAGCATTTCCTTTTGGGACATACTGACCTCTGGTCTGTGTCGTGCCTCCTCTGGGGTTTCTAACAATTTGCTGTAATAATACTTTGGTTTTCAAATCTCCTTTCCTCTTCTCTATTTTCTCCTTCTCATTATTAACACGGTTCTCATAATACTGAGCCATGTGCAAAACTTCAGATTGAGATTTTGCCTGCCAAGCGCTCTCAGAGGACATAATCTGTGACTGGATGTCGGGCAACAATCCACGTACAAATTTGTCCACAAACAACCTTTTCCCAGACCCTGTACCCAAATCCTGCCCACTGAAGTCAGAAAATACCTGCTCAAATCTATTAAAGAATTCGGTGGCGCCTTCAGTTTTCCCTTGAACACAAGCCGTAAGCTTGTCCCAAATAATTCTTTTCTCTGGAATTATAGTTTTTAATTTTGTGACAATTCTATCAGGTAAAGTAAGTATTACCTGAGGTGGTTTCTCACCTGCTGGTCTTTCCCCATCAACACTAATCATATTAGCCCATGTGTCTCCCAACCCTGGCACATCGTCTATTGTCCGAACTTGCTTCCATACTGTCAGGACTGGCTGGGTTAGTAACAGGAAGAGTTTGTTCATAGAATTAACATTGTGCTTGCCCAAGTCAAGATGGAGCGAAAGAAACTCAATCTGATTGGTTAAAGGAACAATGATATGTTTGGTTTGCCTGATTGGTGGAGAGGACAATGGGTTTGATTCTTGGGAGGTGAGCAAGATTCTAAACTGCCTTTCATCCAGAGAAATTCAGTGGCTGGTTGTACTTTAGTTAAGCTCCTTAAGTAAGGCCTTTTCAGAGCTCAGAAGATCTACTAAAGAAGTAAGAGTTTCGTTTGCTGATCCATTTGAAACAAGAAGTCATCAGGTGGGATCGTTTCTTTAAAGATTTAAAAGTGTCACAGTGAACTTTCATTTTCTTTAGAAGAACACTTAAAAGGTTAACCAAATTTCAAAGTCATTTGAGAAAAGAGACATTTACAGTTAAAGTTATTATTTAAGGAAGACAAGTTTGAAGATATGCTTAGGAGTTTAAATGAAATTAACTGCGTGTAATGCTCTTAAAGACTGTTAAATGTGTGCACGAGCTCGCAAGTTGTTGTTTACGTGTTTTTTGAAGGCGCGCGGGTATTCGGAGCGATAGAGCGCATGTCCAAAAGAAGTGCGCAAGTGAATTTTAGCGCGTGTCCATTTCAACGTAAATGACGTCTCATGAAAAAGCGCGTGTGGGTTTGCGATAGAGCGCGAGTCCATTTTGGTGTAGCGCGAGTGGTTTTAAGCGCGTGAACTGTTTTACGTGGAATACATTTCATCTCTCCGCGTGAGTTCGGTAGCGATAGAGCGCGAGTCCATTTTTAACCAGCGCGTGCTATTTTTTATCGCGTTTACGTATTTTTTCACACGCGTGTGTTTGCTAAGAATCGCGTGTGTATTTTAAACGCGAGCGCGTGTGTTTTCTAAGAATCGCGTATGTATTTTAAATGCGAGGACAATTCTTCACGTCTTCTGATTTTCACGTGTTTATCGCACACGCTATTTAAGGAAGAAACTATACGTTCTTGTGTAAATAAAGAAAACTATTCACACGCATAAGGAAGCAATATTCCAGGAAGTTGAAGAATGCTTATTTTCTTAATGTAATTTATGCAAATGGACTTCAATATTTCAGAGAAAGACTGCCACTATGAAAGCATTGAAAATTACATAAGGTTAAAGAAAACTCTGAAGCAAGAAGAAAGTTTAGTTCAGAAATGGTGTTTGCAAAAACCATCACTTTAGAATTCTAGAGAGACTAAGTGGTTTGAACTGTATGCACAACACAAGAGATATTTACAAGATATCATACACAGATTAATAGCCTCTAAGTCTTTTACTGAGGTTTAAGAGGTAATGAGTTTAGAGTTTATTTAGAATACTTTTAGAAAAGAGATTTTTCTTATTACATAAATAACCAGGTGTATTTGTTTACCACAGATACCAGAGCCTACCAGACGGTTGCAGGGCTGCAGTGTCTCCGTTGTTATTTTCTCCAAATTCCCCTTTCCCTTTCTTGGGGTTTTCAGCTCAGCTTATAATTAAGGGTTGAGAGGTGAACTCCGAGTGAGGGTCTGTGGGGCCAGCATCAGCTCCTGTGGAATTCAGTCAAGCCGGACCCTGACAGGATGAAAGGCCCACGATAATATTTTCCACCTGAGCTGATATGGATCCCACAGAGGCACTAGCAAGTTCCATAAGGGACATGTTTTCAGAGTTAAGGGAAGAAATGAGGGCTGTGCGAAAAGAAAACCAGGAATTACAAGTTAAGTTTGAAGAGTTAAACTCCAAGGTTACCCGTAAGGGTGAAGAAATTTCTTTGGAGTCAAGAGATTCAGAGAATACTAGTAGAGAATTACCAGTGTTAATCAGAGAAGATTTGGGTGAAGGAACGAGTTCTCAGGGAAGAAGTAGGGAAAGTTTGAATATACCTATAGGTCCAGTCCCCTTAGCACCTCCAGAGCGTTTTGGGGGAGATGTCAAGAAAAGCCAGATTTTCCTTACCCAGTGTGAACTTCATTTCCTTTGTAGACCTGAAGCTTTTAATACAGATGCTTCTAAAATAGCTTTTATACTGTCTTACCTTACTGGTGAGGCGGCAACTTGGTCAGTATTATTAGTTGGTCAAGAAGAACTTGTTAGCCTTCAAGTTAGAATTTAAAAAGATGTTTGATAGACGCCAATTATCTCAAGAAGTAGATGGAGAATTATTAGAGTTAAAACAGGGAACCAAAGATTTAGTGTCTTACATTACACAGTTCAGATCTTTAGTATTAGAGAGCAATTGGCCAGAAGAGAAGCGATCTTCTTTATTCTATAGAGGCTTGAAGGAGGAATTGAAAGATGCATTATCTACAATTGTTAATAGACCTACTTCATGTGAGGATTTAATTAATCTTGTCATACAAATTGACTATAGATTAGGGGAACGTAAGGCTGAGCGTAGAAGAGTTTGAAGTTAAGAAAATCTTAGATTCCAGGATTGTTAGAGGTACCTTGCAGTATCTTATTGACTGGAAGGGATACGGTCCGTAGGAAAGATCTTGGGAGGATCAAGTAGATGTACATGCCCCTCAATTGATAAAACAGTTTCACAAGAGGTTCCCTACTAAGCCAGGCCCTGGGACAGGGCTTTGAAGAGGGGGGTACTGTCAGGACTGGCTGGGTTAGTAACAGGAAGAGTTTGTTCATAGAATTAACATTGTGCTTGCCCAAGTCAAGATGGAGCGAAAGAAACTCAATCTGATTGGTTAAAGGAACAATGATATGTTTGGTTTGCCTGATTGGTGGAGAGGACAATGGGTTTGATTCTTGGGAGGTGAGCAAGATTCTAAACTGCCTTTCATCCAGAGAAATTCAGTGGCTGGTTGTACTTTAGTTAAGCTCCTTAAGTAAGGCCTTTTCAGAGCTCAGAAGATCTACTAAAGAAGTAAGAATTTCGTTTGCTGATCCACTTGAAACAAGAAGTCATCAGGTGGGATCGTTTCTTTAAAGATTTAAAAGTGTCACAGTGAACTTTCATTTTCTTTAGAAGAACACTTAAAAGGTTAACCAAATTTCAAAGTCATTTGAGAAAAGAGACATTTACAGTTAAAGTTATTATTTAAGGAAGACAAGTTTGAAGATATGCTTAGGAGTTTAAATGAAATTAACTGCGTGTAATGCTCTTAAAGACTGTTAAATGTGTGCGCGAGCTCGCAAGTTGTTGTTTACGTGTTTTTTGAAGGCGCGCGGGTATTCGGAGCGATAGAGCGCGTGTCCAAAAGAAGTGCGCGAGTGAATTTTAGCGCGTGTCCATTTCAACGTAAATGACGTCTCATGAAAAAGCGCGTGTGGGTTTGCGATAGAGCGCGAGTCCATTTTGGTGAAGCGCGAGTGGTTTTAAGCGCGTGAACTGTTTTACGTGGAATACATTTCGTCTCTCCGCGTGAGTTCGGTAGCGATAGAGCGCGAGTCCATTTTTAACCAGCGCGTGTTATTTTTTATCGCGTTTACGTATTTTTTCACGCGCGTGTGTTTGCTAAGAATTGCGTGTGTATTTTAAACGCGAGCGCGTGTGTTTGCTAAGAATCGCGTATGTATTTTAAACGCGAGGACAATTCTTCACGTCTTCTGATTTTCACGTGTTTATCGCACACGCTATTTAAGGAAGAAACTATACGTTCTTGTGTAAATAAAGAAAACTATTCACACGCATAAGGAAGCAATATTCCAGGAAGTTGAAGAATGCTTATTTTCTTAATGTAATTTATGCAAATGGACTTCAATATTTCAGAGAAAGACTGCCACTATGAGAGCATTGAAAATTACATAAGGTTAAAGAAAACTCTGAAGCAAGAAGAAAGTTTAGTTCAGAAATGGTGTTTGCAAAAACCATCACTTTAGAATTCTAGAGAGACTAAGTGGTTTGAACTGTATGCACAACACAAGAGATATTTACAAGATATCATACACAGATTAATAGCCTCTAAGTCTTTTACTGAGGTTTAAGAGGTAATGAGTTTAGAGTTTATTTAGAATACTTTTAGAAAAGAGATTTTTCTTATTACATAAATAACCAGGTGTATTTGTTTACCACAGATACCAGAGCCTACCAGACGGTTGCAGGGCTGCAGTGTCTCCGTTGTTATTTTCTCCAAATTCCCCTTTCCCTTTTTTGGGGTTTTCAGCTCAGCTTATAATTAAGGGTTGAGAGGTGAACTCCTAGTGAGGGTCTGTGGGTCCAGCATCAGCTCCTGTGGAATTCAGTCAAGCCGGACCCTGACACATACATCCACGGGTAGGAGTACAGGGAATAGCAAGTCGATATCACTTAAGGTGAACACAGAGGACTGCAAGACGGACTCTATCTCTTTGTAAAACCCTGTCCGGTTTTTCATAATATCGGGAACTGATTGTTTAATAGTGTTCACTTCCTGTCGTGAAAACGGGACGTGAACGAATTGTGATACATAATGCGCAGGGATATCCACAGCGGGTGCACCAGTCCCAGCGTTAGTGGGAATGTCAACCTTTGGGTCGAAGGTCGGAGGAACCTCTCTCATAGGCAACTGAGATATAGGCACCTCCGACCGCTTACTAAGCAACAGAGCCAGGTCGAGCGCTAAGGCAGCCGAAGAAGTGTCGGGCGAAAAAGCCCTTTTACAAATCCCCAACAACTCTATGGGGCAACTAACTTTCTTTCTTACACATTCTTCTTGCAGGTACTGTACCATTACCTGAATTACCTTTCTTTGCATTTCTACTGTATACTGACTATACGTATAATATACTGCATCTGGCGGAATCGATGAATCCGAGATCTATCGAATCGCATCTTTGGTACAAATTCGTACTTCCTCAGGTGCCGATCTACGACACGGAAGGAACCGTTTCTGTACATACATACTATCGTCTTCATCATCCTCATCTCGTGACTTTTCAAAGTCTTTCCTATACTCAAACAATCTTTCAACATGACCATGTACTTTCTGCTCTGTGTCCCTCGAAAGTGCCAAAGCATTCAGATCTCTTACCCCTTGTGGAAGATCCGAATTTTGTAATCTACCCCACATCACACATAAATGAGTCGCCAAACCTTCAATAAAAACATTTTTCTCGGGAAAACTGTTCAAATTAGATAATGTGGAAAAAACATTAACTTGATCACCTTTCTCCATCAGTGCTTAGCCCATGCAAACAATTCCTGTTTCTTATCTACAGAAACAGTATTACGAGTGACAATCTTTGACCCTGCACCTTGATCAACTTCAGTCAATACGGGACCACTCAGGAGCGGAGGTGCAGGTAAATTTGATAAGGGTGCAACTATCGGCGCAGGAGGAGGGGGCGGTGCGATAGGTGGAGGAACAACAACTAGAGGAATAGAAACAATAGGTTGTGCAGGGGGAACAGGAATAACAGCAGGGACAACAGCAGGAATGGGCAAAGCACCCAAGAGAGGATCATACGGAGGTGGCGCAGAGGCGCCAGGCCTGCGTTCGTTTAACAATTTTTCAATAAATTCTTCAGAAACATGGAAATCTTCAGAGGGGTAAATTTTCTGGATTCCGAGTGAAAAAGCCCTATCCATATTTTTAACTGACTCTGAATGTTTTTCCTTATCATATAACAACGCTTTTTCGGCATTTGTTTTATGACGGCGTGCATGTTTATCCCTTCTTTTAAGCTGCTGTAATGCTTCTTTTTTCCAATTCTGCAAAACATCGAAGGCTGCAGGTCTAGCCTTCTTTTTTAGCAAGACCGATTCTAGGTATTCAATACGGGGGATCTCAAAACTGCCATTGATTGGCCACTGAAATTCGGAGGCATGTCTGGTCTGTCTGTGCCAAATATCATTAAATACTATACTACCAATGCCATACTTACAGTACATAGTACATGCCGGCGACCCCTCCTGTGGTGCCGGGTGGCTAAATTCCAAAGATTGTCGATCGCTGCGGAACAGAGCCCTAAAGCAGCTAGACAATTTTCCAGGCATTTCACAAAAAATTGGTGTTACCTGGTCAATAATTGTGTCTGCAGATACAATACGCCAAATTCAAATTGTCAGGGTTAAATTAAGAGCCGGGTCACGACTGCACCTGACCAAACCTAAGGAGGACCGTACGGTTTACCAAAGAACTTACCTAACGAATTTTACTTTGTGTTTGGTGGTTTCGACAAATCTACCTGCCTCAAAAAATGGACCCTCGTCAAGATGCCGTGTCAGACCACAGACTATCGTCCAAGGATCGGATCGTGCAGCGCTGCCGAGGTATCGCGTCTCGTTCGGTCGGGCCCGCAGTATCACACCGTCCGATCCCGGATCGATAGTCTGCGTCAACCTTCAATGATCCGGCATCAATCTTGAGGGTCCCTGTTCGGGCGCCAACTGTGAAAACATAAAAATTGATATGAGGCTGGGAAGCCCAAAAGAAACACACCAACACAGGTTACAAAGGACATACAAGTGCTTTATTTAAAAGCTATAACAGTTACCAAAGTCAATTGACAAACGGATAGCTATTCGGCTCTCAGAGTAACGTAACAAACTTCAACGAGGGTTCGATGCATTAGTAGAGAGACCTACATTGGAATACTTGGGTCTTTTATATGGTTTGTCCAGCCCTTGGCCAACCCTCTCGCGGGTTAACCGTTCTTGGGATCAGGCCTAGGGTTCCTTGCCAGGTCAATCCTATAATGTATGCATTTTGATCCGTTTCGCTGATACAGTTGTACATTTACACATGGGTCAGCAATAGGACAAGGTCTCAGGTCGCGACCCCGACAAGTGGCCTGCAGGCATATTAATTATTCGTGTGTGCGGAGGTCACAACGGCCAGAATCTCACTCACAATGTCATTCAGCCTCCATTTTGATGTTCAGGGTGACTTCCACATTTACAAGAGAACCTAAAATGGCGGCTATATCCAAGATGGCGACTTACATTACTTTCTTTAAGGGCAAGACCTTGCCGCAGAGTCTATTTGCATGATATTTTAGACAACTTGGCCTAGGCCAATACACATTCAATTACCGCGATAGGAGGCATAATATCATTTCGATTCCGACAAGGGAGTTCCTCCCCATGAGGATCTCCCGCATCAAACTACCTCTAGCAGGACTATTGGGTAGCGGCCTCACCTGGGAAGGTGCTCCCTCTTGGGGAGAAGTGATGACACATTGTAAATCGTCACAATAAGCCCAAACTCGTGGGCCAGATGTTAGCATTGTATGCCTCGATACTCACACCATAAGGCAGCTATTGCCATCAAATGCCATTGTACTACTGCCATTTTCTAGATTTTGGCATCCTAAACTGAGGTACTTTCACCATACGCTAGGTTTTACCTTGAAATGCTCATGCACTCACATCATTTGGTAGATACTGTCATAATTAGCAGGGTACACACATCATATTGTAACATGACTGCAATTTTACTGATTCACCTCATAGCCCTCCCAACTTCTCTTGTCTTCCTCTATAGTAGCTTTAAGCAGAGGTCAAAGGGGTAGGAACTAAAAGCTATGACGTTTCTCTACTTTTCAGGAAAACCTGCCATCATTCCCTTTATTTTTGTAACCGGAGCCTCTTGGTGAGCTATCCTGCAGTCACTGATTTCCCTTTCCCTGTTTGGAGTATGTCACCCATTTGCAAGCTGAGCTGCCACATAGCCTTGTACTACAGTGATCAGCTTTTGTCTTCTGCAATTAAGCACAACATGAAAATGCTGCAGACACAGCTGTGGGTACAGGTAATAGGCAGGGGAAGGGTGGCTACATTACTGGGTGATTGGAAAGCTGAGGGTGTATAAAGCTGCATTCTGTGAGGGACAATGAAAGTAATGGCAGTCATTTAAGATGCATTTTGTACACTGTTTCCTTCAGTGTTGATAGTAAAGTTGTAAAACACAGTGTTAGGGGGGCGGAATGGGGGAAGGTAATTGTATTTAGGGGGAATGCGGGTGTAGAATGGGGTCGGTGGGACGCAGGGGATGGCAGGGGGGCATAGAGCAGAGCAGAACATAGTTCCCCTACCTCTTTAGTACACTTTGAACCCAGGCTTCAAGGCACTCTTTGTAACCTAACCTTACTTAATATAACTGGGATTTACCCCTTTTACCTCCACCTACCTCTTTTCTTCCACATCCCTCTCCCACTCTTCACCTGGAGTTTTGGATCCGCCTCTTAGCAGCGTGCTCACCAACTGAAGAGAGCTATTGGCTCTTGCCACAATTTCAATTGGGAACAAAAAGTTGTCATTTATATAGTGCCATTTCCCCATTTGTAGGGCCTCAATGAGCTTTGTGGTTGGAAAGCCCTCGGGATCGAAGTCAGGTATGGGAAATTCTAAGAGTTTACTTTAAGATTTGTGTGTGCATTCTGACAGGATTAGGATTTAGGAGGGCTGGTTAGGCTCCAATACCTGGAGCAACCCAGAGGTCAGGCATGTGGGCAGGTGCTGTTGGTGGTTGATATAGAGTGCAAGTGCAGGAGACCTGATTTGACATAGCCATAGCTCCATTCTAGAGTGCATGGATGGGGAGCTGTGTCTGCGCATGTGTCCAAAGACGTGGTGCGATTTATACATACCTTAAACTCAGAAGGAGTTTATCTTTGTTGTTGCTTTCCTGGGTCTCCCAAGGCGATTGGCTTTTCTCACAAACCGAGAACCACCTAGACTTGAGAACTTGAGCAGTAGGATAAACATCTAAGTTTGGAACACTGCAGCAAATGGAAGAAACACCCAAAGTTGAGACTCAACACACATGGAGGAGACGCCCAAACTTGAAACTCAGCTTGAGATACTTGAGCAGTGGGAGAAAGCACCCACATTTGACAGACTACAGTAAAGCGAATGAAGAAACCACGCAAACTTGGAACACTGTGGCAAACAGAGAGCCATCTAGACTTGAGAACGTGAGCAGTGGAAAACACTTAGGTTTGAGACACATCAGCAAACCGAAGAACACCCAAGCCTGGAGCACCGCAGCAAGTGGAAGAACGCCCAATAGGAGACAGAGCAGCTAATGGAGAACCACCCAGATTTGAGATGCTTGAGCAGTGGGAGAACCACCTATGTTTCAGACACTTGAGCAGTGGGAGAAATGCCTACGTTTGAGACACAACTGTAGATGGATAGATGCCTAAATATGGCACACAGCAGGAAATGGAGAAACCACCTAGATTTGAGATACCTCAGCAGTGGGAGTGAAACCTAAGTTTGAGACACAACAGTGGATGGATAGAGGCCTAAATATGAGACACAGCAATAAATGGAGAAACCACCTAGATTTGAGACACTTAAGCAGCAGGACAAAACGCCCAAGTTTGGAACACAGCAGTGATTCAAAAACTACAAACTAGCTGACTAACATGGGTGTGCCTTGATATGTAAGGTAATAAGAGTGGTAGGGCTTTACTGGAATACAGTAATTGCTGTACTGCTGCCCTTTGCCTTGGGGCCCTAAGCTGGAGGCTGCCCTGGAAGGGTGTCCTAATAATGGCTGCAGGGCCCAATCATGGGGCGGAGGGCGGGATGGGAGGCGGGCAGGGCCGGGAAACAAGTCGGGATCTCGGAGAGAAATGTATTTCCAGGCTCTGGGAGAACTAGGCCATGATTTTAAATGCCCAAAAGGAAGAACAGCTGTCTAAAATGCCACAAGAGCAAAACACACAAACTCACTGGCTAATGGAAATTAAATGAGCCTTGGTGAAAGTGCGTGTGCAGGACACCTTGGGTGGATAATTATTTCCTGGGCTGCAGGGCCAGTCACGGGGCGAAGGGAGGAAGGCGGGATGGGAGGCGGGCGGGTGGCAGGTCCAGGAGCCAAGTCAGGATCTGGGACGGAAATGGATTTCTAGGCGCGGGGAGCGCAAGGCAGTGATTTTAAATGACCAAAAGAAAAAAAGGCTAAAAAGGCACACGAGCAAAACACACAAACTCAACAGCTGCTGGAAATTTAAATCTGTTGGAAAAATAGATGACACAGCAGCAACAGACAGGTTTTGTGACAGCAACATCCGAGTGCCCTGTATTTAGACAATAATAAAAATAAAATGGATTGAAAATGAGTTCCTAGTTGTAATATTGTCTAGTTATTAATTTTAACTACAAGTCAATAAAACATTATTAAAATTGCAATGATTTAATGATGTTGGAGAGGGAGTGCAGTGCCGGGCAGTGAAGGCATGCGTCCCCAGCCAGCACGATCCTCCCCGCAATGAGAGACAATGAGAGACAATGAAGGACTCTCCCAAATCGGGAATAAGGCCAAGGCAGAGTGCGGGTGAGCTTAAATGGGACTTTTTTCAAACGCGGCTGCAGCGAGTGATTGCTCGCACGCGAAATGACCTTGCATCACGGCATCCAAAGTACCACTATAGTAAGCCAATGGCTTGTGTCCTAGGGATGTCTTTTGTGTCAGTACAGCTGTCATGAGTGTTCCCTTGCAGTGTGAGAATAGGTAAAATTCGCGTCCATAATCAGGGTTTGCTAGCACTGGAGCGCTTGAAATTAGCTCTTTTAATGATTGAAATGATGTACTCATTTCTTCTGACCATTCTATTTTTTTGTTCTCCTGTTGTGCTTTCTTGAGTGCTTGTAGGAGGGGTCTTGTGTATGCTGCATAGTCTAATATCCATGCGCGGCAATAATTGCACATCCCCAAAAATTTCTGCATGTCTTTCACTGTTGCGGGTTCTCCTACTGATCTTATTGCTTCTACCCTGTCGGGAATTATTCTTTTTCCATCTTTTGATATGAGCTGTCCCAGGTATAAGACCTCAGTCAGGCAGTACTGTAGCTTCTCCCTGTCTACCTTGTACCCCTTGTTGGCCAGTAAAGTCAGGAGCGTTGTTGAATCTTTTCTACATGTTGCTTCATCTGGTGCACATACTAATAAATCATCTACATACTGAATAATCGTACTCTCAACTGATAGGTTTCCCAAGTCTTCATGCAATATGCGATTGAATATGCTCGGGCTCTCACAGTATCCCTGTGGTAGTCTGCAGTGTTCATATCTCTTACCCCCTAGTGTGAATGCTGTAAGGTATCTACTCTCTTCAGCCAGGGGTATTGAGAAAAACGCATTTTTCAAGTCTACTACTGTGAAATGTGATGCCACTTTCGGGATGCTGCATAGTATTGATGCAGGGTTCGGGACAAGAGGGAACTCCTTCTGAATTACGTCATTTAGGGGGCGTAAGTCCTGTATCATCCTCCAAGACCCTCCTTTCGCCTTTTTGATTGGATAAATACATGTGTTACATGGGGAGTTTGAAGGCACTATTATCCCTTGTGCTCGTAATGCATGTATTGTCTCTTTTATCCCCTCTTCAGCTTTGCGGGACAATGGATACTGTTTAACTCGGGGTAAAATTGCTCCTTGCTTTAGTTTTATTACCACAGGTTGGACTCCGTGCAACAGCCCGACATCATGGGGGCCTGTTGTCCACAAATTATTTGGTACAAGCCTCATGTCGTCGTCAAAAAACGACGATGGTGCTCCCACCACTGCCATCAATTGGACAGGTGTTTCCCTAGCTTGAATCAAAATGTCACAGGGCATCGCTATTTCCATTACTATCTCACCATCCCCTTCTGTGTCTGAAAAGAGATCCTCATCTGTTATCTCTCGTAGGGCGATGTTGGCATTCGTACACAGCACTGTACGCCACTCGCATCCCTCCCTATCCACTCCAATTGCAGCGATCCTTTTCGCTGACACCTGTACAGCATGCAAGTCTAATGATACCACTGATCCTGGTGTTGCGTCGGGACACACTATGGGGCGGAAGAGGAACTCCGCTGGAATCCTCCAGTCCATTCTTCTTAGTTCTGGAATTATGTGGGCCAAAGTTTTTAGCCCTTCAATAAACATTTCCTCATTTTCCGGCAGCCCTCGTATCTCCTGTGTGGTTGTGTAAGCTTGCACTACCAACATTGCACGCAAGGGGCATATCCCGGGTGTAGAACACACTATTCCTCTCTCGGTAAATGATATGGTCATGTTAAGTTTACTCAGGAGGTCCCTCCCTAATAAATTTATTGGTGAGTTTTCATAGTACAGTAAGGGTGCCTTTACAGTTTTACCCCCCACTGTTACATCCAATGCTTCTGTGTAAGGAACTTCAATTACAGCCCCAGAGAACCCCTGCGTCTCTAACTTCCGGTTAGATAACGGGAACCGGCCCTCTCTGATACATGATTTTTCCGCTCCCGAATCAACCATGAATATGAACTGCTTGTCTCCTATCTGCGCCCCTACCAATGGTTCCTCTGCTGCATTGTAGGTTGTAGACAGAACTGGACACGCAAGTGTTCTCTGTGGGCTGTCCTATGCGGGGTGTCTCATTGCTCCCCCCTGATTAAAGACACTTCCCGAAACTACTGACATGCCGTTGTAAGGTGCTGGTACGGGGGCCCCGTTTGCTGTTGTCGCGAAGGGGTTGCCTGGCGCATACTGCATATTGTCATTGTTTTGGGGGTGGTTCTGTGTTCTATACTGGTGCCCTTGTTGCTGCTCAACATCACCTCGGCTTGGGTTTCTCAGCTGTTGTTGTCCCATTGGGAGACCATATGGGCTCCCCGGGTGAGGGTGGCCATACTGTTCTACCTCTTGGAACCCACTGTTGGGTCTAGCTCTGCACTCCCTAGAGTAATGCCCCCACCGTCAGCAGTTCCAGCAACTCCCTTGTGCGCCTCTGGGGCCCTGCCATCCATTTCCTCCCATTCCCCCATACCCTTGTCCACCTCCTCTCCGGCCCCTGTACCCACCTCGTCCCCCTCGAGGGGTCCACTCTTGCCACTGCGGACCTCCGCCTTGCTCCTGTTCATTCCACTGCCGCTGTCCTGCTCCAACCCAATTAGTTGCCACCCTTCCTTGTATTGCTATCAGCCCCTCCTCCTCGTCGTCTCCCTCCCTGCTGTGTGGGAGCGCGGCTACTGCTGCTGCAACCTTCACCAACTTTGTCTGTACTAACTTTGCCTCGTCTGCCAATCTTTTCTGCGCCCCCTCCTTCTCTCTCTCTTTTATTCGCTTACAATGGTGTACTATTATGCTCTGAATCTCAGGCCATCCCTTTGCTTCAATACCTGCTATTTTGTCGAGCGCCTTTTGCACTTCTTTGGGGAGCCCTCTTTTTATAATGAAGTAAAATAAAGATGTCGATTGATACCAGGGCGTGCCCGTTTCTGCTCTCCACATCTCTTGGACCCGGAAAATGTAATCCATAGCCTCCTCCCCGTCATTCATTGTACACTGCATTACTGACTGTAAGTCTGGCGTATCTGGAAACGTTTCTCGCAAGGCATCCCACACCCTTGCACGCACTGTGTTAAAGGAGGCCCCATCATGGCGGTCGCAGTCTAATGTTACTCCCGGGAAACCGGCCTTGACCCATACTCTCTCAGCCTGATCCCCCACTGCTGATACAAGCAAGCTCTTCACATCTCCTATTGCTAGGGGTACCCCAGCAGT
This sequence comes from Ambystoma mexicanum, assembly GCF_040938575.1. Classification (NCBI taxonomy): domain Eukaryota; kingdom Metazoa; phylum Chordata; class Amphibia; order Caudata; family Ambystomatidae; genus Ambystoma; species Ambystoma mexicanum. Next base: position 800,830,175 of record NC_090938.1, on the reverse strand, counting down.
GTGTTTCTCAAAGGCGTATATCCACTTACTTGCCCCTCCTGATAACGGGGGCAATAGCTTTAATAAATTGGCCTTATCCATCTGTGCCCATGGGATGTAGTTAGGCCTCCCTCCTCCCCTGTGTATCAACGGGAGCTGTAGTCTTCGTTTTACCGTTGCATCCGGGCCCATTTTGGCTGCTGAGGTCCGCAGGGATGCCATTTTCCCCACTCTGTTCCTTAATCGCTCCGTCCACTCATCATCCAGGGTTCTCATCGAACATGCACCATCCCCCCCTTCGCTTCCCCCTCCCATTGCCACGCTCAACCTGTCGCTTTCTTCTAACTCGTCCCTTATATCACACATTAATTCCTCTCTATCCCCCATTGGCCTTTCTTCATTGTCGATATCTCCCTCTTGTGTCCCAATTTCGATTATTCGTCTCGGTTCTTCTTCAATTCTGAACAGTATCTCACCTTTTTTCCACCCCTCGTCAGGTTTTCTATTCTCACCTGGCGCCCTAGACGTGCGCCCTGATCGAGCCGCATTAAGTGCTGTTTGCTCGCACATGTCTTTTATCCTCGAGAGCTCATCTTTCACTATTGAGAGTCTTGATTGTAACTCATCTGTGAGTTTCTCTATGTCCACTCTCTGCGTACTTACCTGGGCTCGCTGGTGTTTTAGGCGGTGGTATCTCTTCAAATAACCTCCAGAGATCTAATACTTCTCTCCTATTTTGCAACTGCTTCCCCTTGTACTTCAAACAAATACATGTGGCCACCATATCCAGAACACTTTTATCAAACGACCCTCCCTCGGGCCAGATCTGGGGTAACCCCTCTCCCTTCAATTCGGTTATCCATTGGTCGTGATATTTCTTAATCCGCTCCGCGTACCCTGGTAGATTCTTACAAATATGTGATAAGGGTGTTTCGGCCCCCATCCCTGTGCCCTCCTAGTACTTGTGTGTGTCTGTGTGTCTGCAACTACAATGTAGGTGTGTTATCAATATTATTTTTCGTTTTCTGCTTCACAATCAATAACGGGCTCCTTTGTGCTCTCCCCCTTGTCTGCGCAATACAAAAATGGCTGTACACAGGTTCTATTCTATTCTCTTTGGGGGGCACATACAAGAGCAAACCATCATTTATTTTGACAATATCAACCCGGGAATCAAAAAGGTACCCACTCACTTCACCGTGTCATTTTTGTCTTCAAAAGTTCTATCCGGTCACACTTACCATGACCATTTAACTACTATACATTCACAGCTGTTTTACACATTCACAACATCAACTTGTCGTCTGACACATGCGAGGTGCACACACCTCTTGGTAACACTCTATTCACAATTCACGCCGTCCTCCCTTTCCTCCCTAACCGGCTGTCCCTGTCCGTCTTACTTGGATCTATGGATGCGCATATATATATATATATAGGTCTGCTCTTCCCTTTTCTAGTAGGACTCTTACTTTCTCCTTAAGTTTGTGTTAATCTCACTGTTTATTTTCCCCCTAACCCTAAAGAAAAAGAAAAGAAAGAAGTAATAGCGGTCACTAATATATTCTCAGTGCCCCCTTTTGCTGAACACTTTTATCTTATATTCCACTTCTTCATATATTCCCAGTACTAGTCAAGATAGCACTATGCAGCGCCGCCTTCCACCCCCTTTCGGAGCTAGGTTCCCGTCACTTTTATCTCTTATTCACCTCTTAATCCTAATGGCCATATGCAAAGAAAAAGCAAGGAAAATTTTAGGATGATCCTTAGTAGATCTGCGTACCCCCTCTTCGTTCCCTGTCCTACACTTCTTCCCCCACTCCCTTTACAGTCGCTCGCACTCAGTACTCACGTGCCCGTCTTGAACCGATAGTCTCCGAAACTGGGTCCGTCCAGGCAGTGTCGCTGTCAGCTCAACAGTCAGCCCCGGCTCCGGCGAGCGGTACTCAAAGGGGATTTTTCAACCGGGATCCCATACCCTCTCTCTTTTGAGTGCGCACTTCTTAGTGTACCGGTCGCCGTTGGCGGGCAGCCTCCCGGAGCCGGCTCACCGTGCGTATCCCTTTTCGACCGGAGATTCTCGTGCCAAAAGGGGACGGTAATGTTAGGTCCGGAAATAATAATAATAATAATAATCACGCTTTCGGGGTCACCACTGAAGGCATGCGTCCCCAGCCAGCACGATCCTCCCCGCAATGAGAGACAATGAAGGACTCTCCCAAATCGGGAATAAGGCCAAGACAGAGTGCGGGTGAGCTTAAATGGGAGTTTATCAATGAGAATACGGCATGCAAAGAACTCTGCAAACTCCGAGAGCGCTCTGTCTGACAAAAGCAAAGACAGGCGTATATATTTACAAAAAACGTCATAAAAACCTACACACTATAGTGGGCACAAATTCAATGGGATTGGGTGGCGACGACTAACTATAGGTGCTGCTGCGATGTGGTTGGCCGTGGCTGGAGAACGTCATTGGGCAGCCTCGTGGGTTGGGCAGGGCCTGGCAGGTTGGCAGAGTTCATCCGAGCGGTGTTGTTGTGCCATCGCGGCCAGTGTCAGAGATGAATGTCTTTTCCTGATTTATTTGCCCTAGGCCATGCACACCGCAGTCATTCAGTCATTTCAATATTATCGTCTTTAGTAAATCTTCCAATAGGTTATTCTACAGGTTAATGCAACACAGGAGGAATGTACCTTGTGAGGGGTCTGGCGGTAATACGTCAGGACATGGTTACCAGAGTCCTGTTGACCGGGGCCATAGGTCGAGGTGCTAAGCTTCAGGGCTTGGGACGGGCGGTACAGGTCTTTCTGTCTTGTTAGAAGTTGTTATGGATGTGCCGCTGTGTGTTGTCAGAGTGTTGGGTGTCCTGATTGCACAAGGCCATAGGTCTAAGATGATCCGGTGGGTTATGGGGTTTACGAGGGGGCGCCTTTGGAAGTGGGTGTTCAGGCAGAGGTTTACTGCTGTGCTGTAAATAATGCAGTTGGCGGGCCGTTGCCTTGGGTGCTGCAGAGAGGGCTACAAATCTTTGAAGCGGCTCCAGTCTGGTTGGGGGAGGCGGAGTAGCGCAGCGCGGGCCTCTGCTCTCATGTCTTGGCAGCCTTCGCAGGGTGGGAGGGGGAATGGCCTTGCATGCATTTCACAAAGGTATCTCCCTCATGTGTTGCCGATTTTAGGTAAAAACATCACAAACATTTAAACACTCTATAATACTTATACAAATCATTTTAAAACATGCATTTAAACTTTGCTGGATGTGTCTCGATTATACCCAGTCTGAGCACCTTATTCATACACTATGTTTTAACAACTACAGTATTTAGTTATATGCATATACATTTTCAGTAAGTGAGGTATTATTGGGGTTGGTGGGGTACATAGAAAGTAACTCGTGGCGGAGGTGGCACGTGAGGGGCTTAGACATACACGTGTGACGAGTGCATTCTCGCACACTCTTCACATGTGCCCGTGGTATGGTTACATTCGTTTTCTTGTGTACCCTAGCAGCATCAGTTCAGTTGTGGCGCGGGACCGCAGGGCGTGGGGCTTTCGATGATACTTATGAAGAATAATCCCCCGGAGATGCTTTTATCATTTGCACACCACTGCAAGGTGTGTGGGTCCTTCACGGCTGGTGTCATGTACGATAATTACACAATTTCACAGGTTTCTTTAGTAAGAGTGGTTGTATGGAGAGGATACATGTGTAAAAAGTGGTTTCGTACATTCATATTTGGGTACCTGTCTGCTTTCAGTAGGTGACCATTCTACAGATCTTCCCATCGCCCAGGCCTTGCTGACCGGGTCATTGTGGGAGCAGCGATACACTGCGGAAGGTGAACTGTTACAATGTTAATGTATTACGCTAGATCATGCCCGTCTTGTTCGTGGGAACGGGCTTGCAGCGGATCTACCATGGTGCTGCGGAGACAAGGAGGACTGAAACTTTCTGAAGGTGGGGGCCGCGCTGCAGCGCGCTGAGCTCACACCATCTCTAGCAGACAAAAAATGGTTTCTGAGGCCTAGCTAAATTTAATACGTGCGGGCAATGTCTTCAGCAGGTGAGCCATCCACCACCTGGGCCCTGGTGGTAAGGAGGGGACGCCCGATGAGCCATGGTCCTCACCTGGGGTGGAGATGCAGGCCAGGGGGGCGTCCCTTGGACCACCCCTCCCCTACAGCAGTTGTATAGGAGCAATGCAGGGGGTTTTTAATGGTGTTTCGCCCTGGGCACAATTTTGGCTAGAAACTAGCCTGTGTGTTTCTTTGATTTTATTCCTTGCACGGAACTCCTGTTAAAAAAAAAGCACTGTGATCATGTGTACAGGCACTCACATCATTTGCCATTTTATGACCAATTAGTACAGAGCTTGGACGTTTCACTTCTTGGCCATGTGTGAAACATCCAGTCCTGTTTTTTTCCCTTTGGTTTCTTAGCAGTTTTTTCTTTGCCATGTGAAAGATGAGGAAACTACAAGTCCCAGAATTCAACGAAAAAACAGGCCTGGATGGCCTTCTCGTGCATGGCTATGGGAAACTTGAGCGCTCTAGTACCATTATGGCAATGCCTATATAAAAGCCATATATGTTGGCTTTGACAATGTGTGTTCGTTTTGGTAAACCGTCCTTGCTTCTACTGCTTCCCTGTCCTCGGCCAGTGAATACACTTTAGAGCCTGTTATTGGAAATGTTGCAGGAAACCTACTACGATAAAGCAGTTTGTATTGCCGGAAGCGTTTCTGTACGGAAATATTTACAACTCGGCCACAGCAAAGCTCGCGCATGCGTTTTGGATTGGGCAAGATGGCGCCATCCGGCACAGAATCCACTTCCGGCCTGCGCTGAGGGGGCGGGTCCTTTTCCGGCCGTCCACGGCCCGCAGCTGAAGTCGCTACCTGAGGTGTCCCTGGCTGAGTGATTCAAGTACACAAAATGGTGAGCAGTGCGGGTTACTGGAGGGCTACGGGGGGACCAGGATGCCTTGGGGGGCATAGGGTACGTCCCCAGAGGAGGATGGGGGGAGATAGAAAACCGATTGCGCGGACCGAGGACCGCGCGCGCCAGGCGTCATCCTGGTGGGGAGGGACCAGCAAAGAGCAGGCGCTGTAATACAGCAAAGCATTGCAAAGAATTAAACTAAGTACCCTTTTCCCTCCGCCTGCTAGTCCTCGCGCCAGCAAATGCACGATTTTAAACCCATCTGTTCTGTGGCTTAGATGCTATATTCCGCGTTGCGCTCTGTACGTTTCTCTGGGAACCTCGGTGTATTTGTTGAACTTTCATGTGCATATAACCACGATTTCACTTATGTATCTTCACGCTGACAATAAAACGTGTAGGTTTACTCTCAGTCCTGACAAAAGGTGCTATTTTGTCATACATGTCAACTTTCTGTGACCAATCTGTAGGAATCTTAGTTTCAAAAATAGTAATTAGCATAATGTTGAAATCGCAGGAAATTGTCATATCACTTTGACCCAATTAAATGATATCTAGGCGGTAACTAATGAACATGGCTGCCAATTCTTTAGTGTCACAATACTAAATCTTATACTGATTTCTGTACATAATCACAGAATTACCATACTGTCACTCGCTTTAAGTCACAGCGCAGAGGTCAAGGACTGAATGGGCGTAGAGTCTATTTTACGCCACTGAGATAGTGTGATTTACACTTACGTGCTGTACACATGGAATTCTCAACACCTCCCATGACTAATGTAATTTGGCACTTCACCTTCCATGCCAGCCTTTTCTTCATACAAGCTTTTTAAAGTGGACAAGAGGTGGTGGTTCTCCCCTGCTAACTGAATGGGGGAAGGGGAGGTCGAGGAAAGCACACGTGATGGAAAGGGCCAATTACACCCCAACCTCTCCATAGAGCCAGCAGTGGCAGAAACACAGGCGCCGGTCCCTCTAACAAAAAAGTCTAAATGGGCACTATTATGGCATATACGAAATGACAGGCCGCAGAAACATGGAACAATCCTTCTATCAGTAGTTATCTTTAACTGTAGGTAAAACGTGATGGGTGTGTCAGTCTCTGCATACACAACCCCTTTTATCTAGTTTCAACCTTGTGAATATGGCACGTGAGCCACTGCAGAACTTCCCTTCACATGTTCTCTCCACCCAGCAGCAGAACACAGCTTTTCATTCACGGTACTAAAGCAATTAACAAGCAGAAGATGGAAAGAAAACCTGTTATCAGGACTGCACAAGCCCCAGCAGAAGAATGTACATTACAGACAGACAAGTGTACAATGCCGTTTAATAAATAAACAGAGCCATGCATGGTCTCTGAATATCAAAACAATACAACTAATAATGGGATTATCTTCCCATTAATGGGAAGGGTCCGCATTATTTAGAGACATAACCAGAGGTCATGCCACCAAACCCGTAATCCGGCACTTAGTAATGAGAAAGAACCTGTTAACAAGTGCTCTCTCTAGACCCGTAAGGCAACCCATAAACAGGGGCTATAGTGATTTGCTTAAGATCACCTGCTTTGGTGTAGACTGGAAGCCAAGATTTGGACTCAGAACTAATGGTGCCACAGTGAACATTGTAACAAAGTCATCATCTGCCCTTGCTGAGATGGGACCAAGATGGGGCTACTGTCTGCACGGAATGGTGCTCCAGCAAGACAGTTTTTACAAGAGCAGAGCTCTGTCTTGTTCAGGCCCAATTCCTCCCCTGAAGAGGCAGCTTGTACTGAATACAGATCTAAACTGTGATGGCTGACTTTTATTTCGGAGGGGTGATTGAACCCGTGGCCTTATAGGGCGGACTTCGCCAGAGCCAAAATCCATGGAAAATCATGTGCCAGAGGATTGTGGTGGGAATGAGTATTTGTCAGTAAAGGTTCTAATGAGGGTTCTCTAGCATGAAAAGGTTGGTACAACTTAACTTTCAACGGTTTGCATATTAAATAGAACATGTGTGTAAAATATCGACGATAACCTCCAAACATGTGATGCGCGGTAGCAACAACGTGAATGTATTTTTTTAGGTTTCTTGTGCGTGTAAAGCCAGGCATCTGCCTCCATTCGATCTGTATGCAGCAGCTCAATAGCTCCTTCCATTTGCTACCGTTCCCTTGCATAGACAGAGTATATAATGTGACCTGCACATGGGCCTCTAAACAAAACAAAAGGTGCTAATCAATCAGAACCACACGCATTGTTCTGGGTTTGATGCGGAACAATGCTCTGCAGCACACACTAACTACTGCCAGGTTGTGGCCTTACGGGGCGGACTTCGCTAGACACATGTCAAGTGACAACAACCAAAGTATAATGATGTTTCCCTTGATTTGGACATGAACCAGCGTTTCTTTGCAGAGCCGAGCTAGCAAACTGCATGTACTACAGCAGAGGTAAAGCTCAGCTCAAATTCGGAAGACTTAGCTGCTCACCCTGCGAGTGGAGTTGGAAGAAACCTGGCTGGCAACTGAGGCGTGCTGGATTTCACGCGCCGCATCACCACGCTCTTGGCACTGACTGCCTGCAGTGCGGAGGGCAGATAGTGCTGGGGCTGTTGCAGTGCTCTCCTCTCTGGGCCTCAGACAGAGACAGCCAGGCCTGTACATCAGTAGTTGTTGACATGAAAATCGGTAGGCGGTAGGACTGCTTAAAAAGCGGCATCCTACCGCCTAAATCGGTAGCAAGTAGGTTTTGTTGTAGGCATAACTGGGAAAACTCCATGGTGTAAACGTGCACATTCATCCCCAAAGTCATTGGTTGGAAAAAGACAGTTGAAGTAGACCAGCTGCTGGGTTACATTTTACATTGGCAAGAACATGGTAGTTGAAAATAGAACAGTTGTCGGGTTACATAATTAGTATGGTTGCAGCAAGAATGGTAAGTCGAATAGAGTAAGCATATTTGTTGAACAGAAGTGTTTTTCAGGAAGATCGGGTAAGGAGTCTCGTCTTTGATAGATGGAGGGAGAGCATTCCAAAGAGTGGGATCAATAAAGGTAAGCTGGTCCCTCCCGGTCTTTGGTGAATCTGGGCTTTGCAAAGGAGGAGGAAGAGGATCATCTCAGGCTGCAGGGATTGTGTTTTTTTGAAGATGTGCGTGAGGTAAGTGGGTGCAGTATTGTGGCTGCAGCGGTCAGTGATTGAGAGGATTTTAAACTCAATTCCTGCCTTGATGGGCAACCAGTGAGCTTTATGTCTCACTAGAGAGATGTGGTCAGATCTTATTAGGCCCCAGGCAGCTCGAAGGGTGTTATTTTGGATCAATTGTAAGTTAGTTATGTTTTTGGTGGAAGTTCCAGCGAGTATGGCGGCGTAATACTCCAATTTGCTGCCGATAATTCGCCAGAGTAAGGCAGCTGTTTGGGGAGAGGAATTTTTTGGAGTGGTTAATACTTTTTGTGGAGTAGGCGGCGAAGGGGGCAACAGCTTTTACATGTTTAAACATGGCTAGTTCCAATTTTAGGTGAACTCACATGGTTTTGACAGCGCTGTGTTGTTTCCATCAATGGAGAAGGAGGCAACGGCAGGGTGTTTGAGATGGTGTGGGGAACCTATGATATGATATTGCATTTATAAAGTGGCTATACACAAGTGTTCCAAGGCGCGAAATGATGAGGAGCTCTGTCTTGTCATTGGGTGGTGGGTAGCCATACAGGCCTGAATTGTGCTGAAAGTTCAGTTGATGTTAGCTGAGTCGAGGCAGTGATTACCAGTGAGTTGCAGAAGAATTTGCGTGTTGTTGGTGTAGGGGATTTCAAGGCTGTCAAAGTGGTCAAAGAGTGGCTTAGTATACATATTAAACAGGGTGGGAGATGGCACTGATCTTTGAGGGACTCCCGTAACGAACATGGATAGTCAGCCGCTTCTGATCAGGCAAAGATCCTGGAGGATCGTTCACTCAGAAGAGTTATCCAGTTGGTTGTTTCATTGGTAAGTTGAGGGTGGAGGAGAGCTAGTGGCATAGGATATCGTGGTCAACCAGGTCAAAGGCTGGCGGGGGGTCTAGTATGAGGAGGAGGGCACAGTCACCTGCGCCCGAATGGCACCAAGCTGAATCTTAGTCATGGAGCGCAGACGCTGTGCTATATGTTGGTCTAAAGCCAGATTAGCGTGTGCCCAGAAGGGTATGGGCTTCAAGGTAGGGTGGAGTTGTGTGTAGGCTGAGCAGTCCAGTATTTTAAGTAGGTAGGGTACCGTCGTGATGGGCCGGTAGTTTGTGTGGCAGGGTGGGGCTGAGCAATAGTTTTTTGGGGAGGGTGTTGTTCCACGCTTTCTGAATGGATTTTGGCACTATTAGAGTTGAAAGAGGTGTTGGTACATTTTACATCGATCGGAGCGAAGGCTTATGCACACATTTTGATGATATGATGGGCAATTGGAGGTTTGAATATATGGAGGTTTTTAGTCGATTAATGGTAGCGATAACAAGTTGGAGATACAGGGCAGAAGTGGAAAGGAGGCAGGGACGGTGAGCCAGTGGGCCTGTGGCAGGCACAGCATTGCAAATAAGCAAGGATTTTTGAGGATCGTTTTCTCTCTATGGGTTTTGTTCACGAGTGCGGGCTGGACCAGAGAGCACCAGGCTTTGTTGTTAGGAAACCTTTCTGTGGGTGGCACTGGGGAATCCAGCTCTTGGGAGAGTTAAAAAGGTTGTGAGTGTTGGACCTGGCCTCATCGATGCTGGCTTTGGTGGTAACAATGGCAGTTTTATATGATTTGGTGCTTGTAAGAAAGGCCTCCTTATGGGGAGTGGATGTTTTTTTTTCTCTGTTAAGTGTTTGGGCACGTTTAGTTTATGGAGGCTGATTATTCCGTCTGTTAACCAGTTGTGGTTGTTGGATGTCTTTTTTTGTTGTAGTTTTGAAGTGGGCATGCAGGTCTAGGGCGGTGAGGAGGGAGGAGTTGTAAGCAGCGAGGATAGTGGCTGGTTCCGTGCTTTCAGGTATCAGAGCTAGGGAAGCACTGATGGTGGGTTCCATTATTTCTTTGGTAAGTTTGCAGGTGTGAGTGATAGGAGGGTGGTAGCTGTGTTTGGGTTGGTGGGTGTGGTAATGAGGATCAGAATGGTCCATCCAGGGAGCAGAGTCAATTCCTGAGATCATGATGGGCAGGTTCCAGTTCAAGATCCAGTTGATGATCATCAATTTACAAAGCGTGGGGAGTGTGACTGAATGGTGCCGTGGCCTTTTGGTCAGAGGGGTCATTAAACCCTAAGTTGAAGTCTCATAGGAGTAAGATCTTAGTATTGGGTTTGAGTATTGGTGCAATGGGGTGTCAGTTTCAGGTGTGTAAAGGTTGATGATAGAGCAGGATGATGTTCATGGTGATTTGGGGGCTAAGTTAACTTTTGGCGTGGAGGATTTCATATCCTTGTGAAGGGGGCAGGGGTGAGGTCCTGATGGGGACAGGGGTAATAATAGCAACTGCATCTCCTTTGTTGGGTAGTCTGTGCTCGAAGAATAAAGTAACCATCTGTATGGTGAAGGACAGCACGCTCCTGTCATGTAACCATGTTTCAGTAATGGCAAGGTAGAGGTTGTGTTCCAGTATGAGATTGTGTATGTCCGGGGCATGAGCAACACAGCGAGCAAGCGTCGATGAGTGTGAGGTGAGTTGATCGGGATGAGAAGCGTTTAAGGGTGAGGGCTGGCTGGTCTGTGTGGGATGCTGAATGGTAGTGGCGGGTGAAATGGGAGCAGCTGCTCGGGAGGAAGAGAGTTTCTCGGGGGTTTGGTTCCGGGATTGTAGACGTAGTCTAGCCAGCCCTGTACAGGCTAGGGAGCAAGTTCTCAGTGGTTGCATGTCTTCAGCAAAATATTTTTCACTTAAACATTTTTCATCTAATATTTTGCAATGGCATTTTTTTTGTCGAATGCACCCCCCATTTAGCACCCTTAAAAACCCACCCCAAACAATTTGCAAAAAAATGAACCCTTTACCCAACCCAAAAATATATTCGGTGAACGTTTTTTCGTTAGAAAATATTCAATGAAAAAAAGTTTCTTGGTTGGTGACTGTTCTAGAGGTCAGAAGTGTGGTGGCTTTGACGTTGGGGGCGAGTACTCTGGGGAGTGGTGGAGGTAGGGAGTGGATAGTTTCAGGATGGATGTGATACCGGACGGCTGACAGCCGAGGAGCCTGGAGGGCTGGTAAGGTGGACATTTGGGCCGTTGGAGGTGCGAGCCAAAGGGTAGGGCGCTGGCCAAGGGTAGAGGGCATGTTCTCTGTGCGTTTTGAGTTTGGCACGGGGGAGCTTGGGCCAAAGCCAGGCTTACTAGAGATGAGTGGGGGTGCCAGGCAGGTGTGCTTTTGGGCAGATCTGTTTGCTGGCCAGTTCTGGTAGCGTAGTTATTCCAGGTAGGTAGAGGGAACAAGTATGACTTGGTATGCCGCGGCCCCCAGTCCTAGAACTCTTGCTTTACTAGCAACAGGAGTGGTGCGGGCCGGCAGAGGTTGCAAGTGATGAACAACAGGAGTGGAACAGTCAGGCACAGGGTATAGGTGTGCAAGATTTGAAGGTAGGCATACATATCAGGAGGGGGGTCCCATCAACATGTGGCAATGGGGCGCAGGTAACATGGGCATATCATTGGGAGCAGCGCATAGGCAAGGCAGTAAGTAGTGTGCATGCACATAATGGGCGGGTTGTTCGTGAGTGAGTCAATGTGCATGTTAATGACACGCAGGAGATTGGAGACAGAGCCGAAAGACGAGAAGGTCAGGATGCCTCTGAGATGTGGGTTAGCGCCATGAATGCCGGCATGTAGGCACTTTTTGAAGTGTTGGCTGAGGAAACCTCCGGACTGGTGTGGGCAACAGTGCAGACATAAGCTTATAGCAGAAACCCTTATGTTGCGAAGGTGCGTTGTTCGTTGGCACACAAATCAAGGGAATGCAGGGCTGTTAGGGGAGATCGGGTGCAGTAGCAGGGTGCAGAATAGATGCCTTTCCAAGCAGAGGCTGTATAGGTTTGGGTGCAGGATTGGACAATGGGGCACATCAGAGTGACATATCAGGTCAGGGTCATCCATGCAGCCGCATAGAGGACGGGGAAGCAATCTCATCCATGAATTACTGAAGGGTTTGTATCCAGGCCCCGACAGGCCTTGCTTGTAGGTCTTAATGAGCTGGGCCTGCTTGCTCTTGTTGCTGGCAGCAGATGCGTTGTTACTGGGCCAGTCACAGTGGGGCTGAGGCAGAAGCAGTGTATAGGCATGCAGGGAAGGCTCTCCAGAGCACATGGCGGTGGCCATCTTGGAAAAAGTATATTCACCTTGATTTTCAATGGAAGCAGCACAGGTGGGAGCTTCGATTTTGTGCTGGGCAGGGTTTCATCTCAAAATGAGCACATGTGGGCAGTGTTTATTTTTTTTTTTAAGGCAGCGTGTAAGTTCGAATTTAGAAGATTTTTTGGTGTTCAACATGTTGGTCTCCACAGGGCATGCACTTAGGGTGCTGGCACCCTGATGGTGTGGGGATGATGGTTCCTTCCTGGAAGTTGCTGGAAACAGACACTGTGGGTGCTGTGGCCCCGACAGGAATCAGCCTTGCCTTGTCTTTTGCAGTACAATTTCTGTGTTGATGATCAGGTTCTCCCATTTCTACCTGGTTCCGGTGCTACCATCAGATTTACCATTTCCGACCTGTCCTGTTGTTGCCATCAGATTTGCCATTTCTAACCGTTCCCGTTGCTGTCAGAGCTTCATTTTCAACCCATCCAAATGCTCCTGTGGATTCCCCATTTTACAACCTGTTGTCTTGCTGCTCTTGGATTTGCCATTTCCAACCTGTCGTGTTGCTGCCGTAGGAGTTGCCTCTGCCAAACCGTCCTGTTGCTGCAGTCGGAAGTTTGTTTATTTATTTATACAGAGCTCCAGACCCGGGAGTAAATGGTTGCTTAAGGACAGGCTACACGTATACAATATATATAGAATTTACAGTTCTACATTTTAGCGTTAATAAACCACATATACAGTGAGACGTAGTAAGATCGTAACAAGCATTAGAATGGTAAGTACAGTATATACAGTAGTCCTGGTCTTAGTCCCACTTGGGGTTGGTTTTATCCAGTAGCCAGCCAATGACTAGCTTCCTGAACTGTTGAAAAGATTTGGAAGATTTGATATTCAACGGAAGGGTATTCCAGAGTTGAGGGGCGAGGACCATGAAGCTTGAGCCACCCTCTCTTTAAAAGGCGAATCTGGGCACCGTGAGGCAGAGGGTGTTGGAGGATCTTGTGATTCTGGTATTTGGCTTAAAAGTACGTTTATTAGTGAGATAAGGGGGGGGGGGGGGCTGGGTGGTTGAGGTCTTAGAAAGCGAGGCACCGAATTTTTAAATCAATTTTTTGTTGAATGGAGAGCCATTTGCAGAAGATTCTGTTGGGGGGGGGGGGGGTGTGCTCTCTCCTAGGACTGTTTAGTGCTACTCGCAGCACGTTATTTTGGAGAACCTGAAGTTTATTGCCTATACCTTGGTTGGCGCCTAGGTAAAGGCTGTTGCAATAGTCAAGCTTGGATTGTATGAGAGCCCTAGCCAGTGTGAGGCAGCTGTTAGTAGATAGGAACGGTCTGCAGGCTCTAATTAGTTTTCCAGTGTAGGCGGTCGTAGAGGCGGTCATGTTGACTTGTTTAGCTAGGTTGGTATTAGCGTCAAGATAGAATCCTAGGGTTTTCACATGTTTAACTATAGGGATAGTGTTTCCATCGATGATAATGTTGGTGTAGTCGGGGCTGAGTTTCTGTAGGTTGTTGGGAGATCCGACTAGGGGGAACTCCGTCTTCTCATCATTCAGACAGAGGCCGTGTATGGCCATCCATGCCTGAATGATGGAGAATTTTTCGTTAACCCTGGTGACGTCGACATTGTAGTTGCCAGAGATGGTCAGTATCTGGGTGTCATCCGCGTAATTGGTGTAGGTGACACCCAGATGGTCCAGTTTGTCAAAGAGAGGTTTTATAAAGATGTTGTTTAGGATGGGGGAGACACAAGATCCTTGTGGGACACCACAGGTAATGGGAATGGGGTCTGCTGCAGCCGCAGGTGAAAAGACCCTCATGGTTCTGTTGGCTAAGAAAGATTGTAGCCACATGACAGCTGAAAAGTGGGCAGCGGATTAGAGGTGATTACAGAGTATTTTACGGTCGACTAGGTCGAAGGCTGCTGAGAGGTGTAGAAGGAGCAGGATGGCCACTTTGCCTTTATCTTTGATGTCATCGATCTGACTTTTGAGGTCAACAAGGGCAGTTTCTGTTCCATGTTGTGGTCGAAAGCTAGACTGACACAGCCCTAACAATTGATTGGATTCTAAGTAATCCTGAATTTGCAAGTAGGCGACTCCATCGAGGATCTTTAGCAAGAAGGGGACCGTAGTGATAGGCCTATAGTTAGTAGGAATGGCAGGGTCTAAGAATTGTTTTTTTTAAGAGGGGGAACCCCTGACTGTTTCAAATTGTTAGGTATAGAGTTAGTGGAGAAGGATAGGTTTATACGCTTGGAGATGAAGGAGGATAGGTCTCTTGCTGCATCTTTAATGATCTGTGCAGGGCAGCTGTCCCCTTTGCAATTGGAGGGTTTGAGGGATGCTATGATTTTTTGGACTTCCAGTATAGTGACCTTTTTGAATGTGAAGCCAGAAGTGATATGGGTAGGGGTGGATATGCTGGGGGGTGGAGGAGTTACTGCTGGAGAGTTGTAGTCGTTTGGCCTCAATTTTGGTTTGCAGGCAAGTGATTTTGTTGGCAAGGGCCTTTTGGATGCTGGTGCACCAATGTTTGTCTTTCAAACAGGTGTCTGTCGGTGGGTTGGGATTTTCTAATTCCTTCAAAATGGAAAAGAGCTCTTTAGCAGAGGATCCTGCCTTGTCTATTCTCATATTGTAGGCTTCCTTCTTAGTGCAGATTATTTCTTTTTTGTAATGGGCTGAGATGGTCAAGAGATTGGTTTTATTTTCAACTGATGGGGCTGTTTTCCATATGGCTTCCATTTTGGCTTTCTCTTTTCTTAGAGTTTTGAGTTCAGGAGCGTACCAAGAGTTCAGGTGCGCTCTAGGTTTACCCTTACGTAGCTTTTTTGTTTTTTAAACATCTTTTTATTAAGGTCTCATCAGTTACAACATCACTCAGTCAATACATTCCGTGGTCAATTTACAGCAATAGCATCATCACATGGTAAGCAGTTCATCGTTCACATATCTGTTTCGCTGTCTGTAAGCATGTCACATAGATATGTCCTAAAGGGGCATCAGATGTCCTTCGGTCGGCTTGTGGTGGGTTGGGTGAGCACATATTATTCCTCACACTCATTGATGTAGGTTAGTTCTCAGAAGAAAGTGTTCATGGTAGGGGGCTTCAAGCTTTTCCATACTTGCAATATACATTTCTTAGCAATAATGCAAGATGCATTAAACAGTCTTCTGACTTTCTCTGAGCATTTACCGATGTCCCCGAACAGATATTTTTGGGGAGACAAATGCGGAGGAATCTGTGACACATCAGTCAACTTGGCGGCCACCTTCCATGATCCCGCTTGCGGAATCCCACATTTGGGACAATTGCCTGAATCGTCTGGTGTGAATTTAGCAACCTTAGCAGGCGTGTAGTGTAACCTGTTGAGAATCTTGAATTGTATCTGGCGTAGACCCGCGTTGAGGGATACCTTTTTCGTGCGTGCACAATATCTGCCCCATTTGTCGTCTGGTATTTGCATTTCCATATCTGTTTCCCATTTCTCTTCTTTCATCCGGTTGGCCGTGGGAGTGTGGATCTGTATTACCTTATACAATTTGGAGATACCCAGCCCGTCCTGTGTTGTAACCAGTTGTGTGCAAGGGTGAGAAGTGGGTTTGGCAGGGAATGACGGCCAGCATGCTTGATATGCAGATCTCATTCTATAGTACTGTAATATGCGGAGCGGGCCTCTTCTTCTTGTGAATACATCAAGGGTTGCGAACCTCCCCTCTAAATACATATCTCCCACTTTCATCTCTCTGTCGGGGTCCCAGGCCTCCTGTATACTGGTGTCAAATGTAGGGGGGATGTTTGGATAGTTCCAAAGGGGAGTCTCTGGGTTATATGGCACTTCTATTTTCAGTCTTTTAAATATTGTCCCCCCCCCCCCCAGGTCCTGACGGTGCAGCTCACAGGGTCAAATTCACATGCATCTCGGTGTCTTGTATCATAAATGACTGATTTGACATCTGTGGGTGCAGTGGTGTACTCCTCTATCCAGGTGTGTGGTGAATTATCTACATCATACCAGTGCCTTGCGAACTGAGCCTGCGCCACTATACAGTAGAGCTCAAAATCTGGCGCCGCTATCCCCCCTGTTTCATATGGTTCTGTCATCTTTTCCCAGCTGATCCTGGCCACCCCACCGTTACAGAGAAACAACACTGCCATGGACCAAAGCCTGGAGAAGAATTCCTTTCCCGGCCATATGGGGATGTTTACAAATAGGTATAGCAGTTTCGGGAGCACTATCATTTTAAGCATTGAGATTCTGCCGTGCAATGAAATTGGAAGGTGTCTCCAGACCTGTAGTTTGGTATTGATTGTTTGCAGTGCCAGATCATGATTAACCGTATAAAGGGTTTGCTTTTTACCTGAAAACAACACCCCCAAGTATCTAATGTTTCGGTCCGCCCACTTGAGGCCGCATGTCAGAGCGGGGCTTTCCGTGGAAGGGGTGAACGGAAATATTTCTGACTTGGAGTTGTTTATTGTGTAGCCGGAATACTGTGCAAATTCGTTAATATCTGCCATGATGGGGTCAATGTTTTTTTTCGGTTCACGGACATAAAGAAGCGTGTCATCCGAGTACAATGTTATTATTTGGGTGGCTCCTTTCAGTGTTGTGCCCCTGTTATGCCTCAACCGAACTGCAGCTGCCATGGGTTCTATTGTTAAAGCGAAAAGAATGGGAGAGAAGGGACACCCCTGTCTGGTTCCTCTGCCCAGTTTGAACAGCTCAGATATGGTTCTATTTGGGCATAATTTCGCCCCAGGGGCAGTAAATAGCAGTTAGACATACTTGATAAAGTGGGGGCCCACTCCGAATGCCTCAAGCACCAAGAAGAGGTATTCCCAGGAGACTGAGTCAAACGTTTTCTCGGCGTCAAGAGACACTGCCACAGCTTGCTTGTTTGGGTTAATTTGTGCCATTATGCCGAATAACCTATGCAGGCTTAAGGCAGTGGCCCTTCGGGGAATAAACCCACTTTGGTCTGCATGTACCAGCGTGGGTGTAAAGGGTAGCATGCGGTTCGCCAGCACCTTCGCAAATATCTTTGCGTCCACATTTATCAGGGATAAGGGTCTATACGATGCCATATCTTGTGACGGGTGTCTCGGTTTAGGCAATACCGTAATTATAACCTCTCGCATTGTGGGGGGGGCAGTATTAGCTTACCCAGTGCCTCCTCCCATAGTTCCAACATCACCGGGACCAGCTCCTCCCGAAACTCTTTATAAAATTCAGAGCTCAGTCCATCTGAGCCCGCCGCTTTGCCAGATGTGAGCTCCTTGATTGCCTCGGTAAGCTCTTCTGCTGTAACGGGCTGCTCTAGTATCAATTTGCTCTCCTCTGGGAGCTTGGGGAGGTCTAGCGGCGCAAGGTAGTGCCTAATCTCAGAAGGGGATTTCCTATCTCTGTTTGTATAGAGATTTTTGTAATATTTAACAAATTCGTCATTAATTCCTTGTTCACTCGTGATTATTTCATTGTGCGCGGTTTGGATCGCGGCAATCGGGATTGCTTGTTTCTCTTGTTTGACCAAGTTGGCCAACATTTTCCCTGCTTTATTACCCTCACCATATCTGCGCGCCCGGGTCGGGGCTGCCATGTATTGTATTTCCCGCATTGTAACTTGTCAATCTCTAAGGAGTTTATGTATTTTGGCCAGTGTGTCTCCACTATGTGTGTGGCTATAAGTTTCTCCCAGTTTGTTCAATTCCCTCTCCAGTTCCGTGCGTATGCCCTTCAATAGACCAGTGGTTTTAGATATCCAGGCCCCTCTCGCCCAGACTTTAAAGGCTTCCCATACTGTTGATATCTGGGCTACCGACCCAACATTGTCTGTAAAGAAGTTCGCGATTTCCTCATGTAGGGTTTTGACAACATTTGGGTCCCTAAGTATACCTCTAGGCATCCTCCATCTTCGCGCCGGTCTAGGGGCCTCTTTCAGTATAATCTCCAGTATAACCGGGGAGTGGTCCGATAGCGTACGGGGCAAGATATCACAATTTTGCAGCGCTGGTGCCATGTCTGAGGACACAAACCAATAATCTATACGTGACTCACTGTCATGCTCAGAGGAGTAGAAGGTATGCCGTTTGCTGGTTGGATGGAGTACCCTCTAGGCATCAATCAGGGACAATTGCAAGAGGATCTGTTTCAAGGTCAATGCTACTCTGGGAGGTGGCCTGTTCCCTTTGGAAGATCTATCCAGGGCTTGGTCTATCGCAACATTGAAGTCTCCCCCCATATAACAGTGGTCGCATCATGATTAGCAAGGATCTCGAGGATTTGGAGGTAAAAATCAGGGTAATCTAAGTTGGGGCCATAGGTATTCACCAATGTTATTTGTTTCCCCGCGATTTCCCCCCCAGACCAGTACATATCTTCCCATTGGGTCCGCTAAGTGGCCCTTTGCAAGAAAGCCCAGCGAGTGGTGTATGAGGGGGCACACACCTCTGGACTGTGAGGAGTAATTGGTATAGTATTGCAGTTTACCCCATTTAGCCAATAAGTTATCATTAACCAATTTCTGTGCGTGCGTTTCTTGCACCATCAGTATGTGTGGCCCATGCCTGGTGACATAGTTGCCTACCTTCCTGGCTTTCATTGGATTGTTTAGGCCTCGGACATTCCATGACATTAGTCTTATTTTTAACCCATCACCCATTTTCCAATGCGAACGTATTGTAGCTTACTGTAGCAACCCTGATTATGCAATTTATTAACATCTGAGTGGCGTCGGCAAGACCATGTTTCAGTTAACACACGACTTTCAAACATACTTGCTATTCCCCGAGATTTAAACTCGTCTGGGTGGTTGCAATTGTACAAAACATCCCCACCCTCCACCCACATCCTCTGCCCCAACGATGGACGTTGCATCACGAGGCTACCCGACCAGCTCACGGCCCGCTTCTCAGTATTTGGGGCCCTCATGGGGGCCAAGCAGTTCCAAAACCAGAAGGATACTTGCATGTGTTGGGTTACGTAGCTGGGTTCAGTCTGCATCTGCAGGTGGGTGTCTCCCGTTCTGGTCCAGTCCGCGACCTTTAGGAGGCAGCGGAATGGTGGCCTCCACATAGGCCTGGGCTGCGGCAGGCGTCTCAAAGAAGTGTGCCCTTCCTCCGTATTGGATTCGTAACTTGGCTGGGAATATTAGTGCATATGGGACTTGTCTTGCTCTTAGAAGTTTTTTAACGGGCGCATATGAACTACGACTCGCCTGGACTCCAGCGGCAAAATCCGGGTATATGTGTGTACGGTTTTCCTCGTAGTGTAGTGTCCCATGCTCCCGTGCCAGTCGAAGGATCGTGTCTCTGTCCCTATAATTGAGCATTTTTGCAATTATCGTGCGGGGCGGCGCTCCAGGTTTCGGCACCGGGGCCAGTGTGCGGTGTGCACGTTCAACTAAGAAGTGATCGGAGAGGGAGTTTGCTCCAAAAAGGGTTTGGAGGAGTGCCTCAACTCGTGTTTCTGTTTTGTCTTTGCCGAATGACTCCCGAACCCCAACTATGCGTACGTTGTTCTTGAGCGTGATTCCAAATCCTTGCATTTGTTCTGCAGCCTATTCAAGTTCTCTCTGAGCTAAGCAATGTCTTGGTCATGTCGTGCGACTGTGTCTTCCGTTGTTCCAAGTCTATTCTCTGCCTCTGTTAGTCTCAGGTCTTTATCAACTCTGGTTTTCAGAGTCCCTATGGTCGTTATTTCGTCCAGTTTCACATTCAGGGATAAAAAGCCACTTTGGACTATATTGGTCAGGTATTCAACCCTGTCTCCGTTCTCCACACTCGTCACAGGATTAGTTGTTGGCGTTGGTTCCATCTCGCTGCCCCCCGCCTGGCTGCTAGTATATGAATCCATTGGCCCTTTCTTCTTAGCTCCTGCTCCATCAGCCATCTTGTCTTGCTTCCTCATGTCCCCCATGCCCCTGTAGTCGTCAGTTCACTGACCTGTGGATTCGGGTGTACAGGCAGCCCCCGGTACTTCGAGGTCCACACGTGTAGCTTCAAACGCAGCCAAATCGCAAGCCAAGGCTCAATGACCCATACACCGGGGTCGCTGGAGAAGTTAGTCAGGGATATATCCGCCTCACCTTGTCCCCTCAATGTGTCCGCCTCACAGGCCAGCCCTCTGCGTAAAGTTTGTAGGGATCTCTGCACCCCCTGCTACCTTGTCGCACTCCCGCAGGGAGTCGGGCCGCCCAGCCGTCACTCGGCTCGCCGTACAGCTCCAGTGGTCAAGCGGGGGCCTTAGGGGGCTGTGCTGGGTGTCCGCCTTGCCTGAGGTGTGTGTCGTGAGGGCAGGGTCTGACTCTCCTCTAGCCGCAGGTTTCCAGCAGCGTGGTGTGGGAGCCGCCGCTCATCGGGTGGTCGCGACGTCAGACCGTTTCTCCGTGGCTGGGTCTGGTGTAAGTATGAGAGGGAGAGGGGAGCTGGCCGCTCAAGTTGGGTTGCTCCGCCGCAGCTCTGGTCGTTTTTCACAGGCTTCGCTCTCTATGGCCCTTTGGCTAGAGTGTCAGCGGCTCTCAGCAGTATTCTTCTGGTTCCTGGGGTCGGCGCGCACCACAGCTCCACCCCGCTCGAACCGCCGAGCTGTGCATCTCCGCAACCAAAGCCCCACTCGTTCCAGGATTTTCAGTGCAGATGCTGCTACCCTTGACACACGTTCTGGGGTGCTCAGCTCCCCGTTGTGGGCTCCGAAACAGGATCAATTTAGTCAACAGATGATTCTCGGGCCGGAGCGTTCTGATCAGGCAGCCTTCTCCGAACGTGCGCGACAGCACCCCCCCTTACTTAGCTTTAATGGGGCCACGGCGTAAATGGCGTTAGTCATGGCGTCATTGTAGGTACTGACTAGGAGGTTGAGGTCAGCAGTGACTGGAAGCGAGTTGAGGACAGGGAGAACCAGTGGTATGAGGGTATCTGCCGTAATGTTGCGCTTATTTCTAGTTAAGCATGGTGGCCCCTGAGGGCACTGATTGGGATTAGGGTTATTGATGCTGATGTTGAATGGTATGAGGAGATGGTCTGTCCATACAAGAGGTTGGGGTGTTTTGCATATGATGTTACAGTTATGGGCTACGACCCAATCAATGGTTCTACTTTTCTGATGGGTAGGTAGTATGATGACTTGAGTATAGTCATGCTCCGATAGGGCATTAGCGAGGGAGGAGGCATGAATGTCGTTATGGTCGTTGTACCCTAAATTGAAGTCTCCTAGAATGATATTTTGTGAATGAGGTTTGCAATTATCGGCTATAAGAGAGGTGATGTCTTCCTCGAAGGTGCCTGTGGGACCTGGGGGGGGTCTGTATATTAGTTGCAGGGTAATTGTACTCTTGGGAGTTGTTTGTATTTTGATGGTGAGATGCTCGCACGGTTCTAATGGGAGGGAGGTGATGGATCTGAGGTCGAGTGAGGATTTGAAGATGAATGCTACGCCTCCTCCTCGAGCGTTGGGTCTATCTGCTCTAAGGATAGAATAATTATTGGGAACAGCAAGGGTTAGGTAGGGCCCTGCTGCTTCATGTAACTAGGTTTTAGTGGTAGCAAGGAAGTCAAGATCTGCTGAGGATATCGGCAATTTCAGTGGGATGAGCAACAAGGGATCTGACATTGAGTAGGGCTCCTTTTAGATATGCAGTGTTAGTAGTGTTGGTTCTATTCTTATTAATATCCTTAAACATAGGTATTATAGGCGACTTGGTAGGTGTGGTGTGTAGCCTAGAGCCAAGTCTGTTGTTGCGGGTGAGAAGGTCAGGGTTGACTGTGGGCATGAGTCCTGGTCGTTTGGGCTGGTTAGTGATGGTATCAGAGTTGTTATCTTCGGTGGTGTTGGAATGTTAAGTGGGTTGTTAGCTGGAATGTTAACTGATGTGGCGCTAATTTTAGCAGTGTGATGCCTGTAGACAGTATGGGGGAAAGGTGGTAGGATAGGCAAGAAAGGTGTGGGACAGGGGATGGGGTGGTGTCTTGGGCAGCCGAGTTTGGCTAGTCCATTGCTAAATGATATGAAGCTGTTTCCGCTGCATGGTGTGTTGTTGTTCAGGACACAAAAAGGGAACATGATGAAAATGAGCCAGGGGAACATAATTGTGAGTACAAGGTAGTCTGGGCTATTAAACTAAGGAGGGTTAGGACACTGTGGGCTAGGTGCTGGCAACTAGGCACAATAAGCCACATAGGTTGAATCTATTTGGCTAGCACAATGTGAAAGTGGGTTCGTTCAACTAAGTTATCACAATGCAAGAACAGGCTATTTCAACTTGGCTGTGGCAGTGCAAGAATAGGCTATTTCAACTAAATTATCACAATGCAAGAATAGGCTGTTTCAACTTGGCTGTGCAAGAATAGGCTATTTCAACTTTGCTGTGGCAGTGCAAGAATAGGATATTTCAACTTTGCTGTGGCAGTGCAAGAATAGGATATTTCAACTTTGCTGTGGCAGTGCAAGAATAGGATATTTCAACTTTGCTGTGGCAGTGCAAGAATAGGCTATTTCGACTTGGCTGTGGCAGTGCAAGAATAGGCTATTTCGACTTTGCTGTGGCAGTGCAAGAATAGGCCATTTCGATTTTGCTGTGGCAGTGCAAGAATAGGCCATTTCAATTTTGCTGTGGCAGTGCAAAGCTGAATACAAGAGTGTCAGAGTTAGTCCAAAGCGCATGTTCAGTGGTGGTCTAGGGAAGGTTCAGATCACTGGCAGCAGGGGATGGGTAGTGGTAGGGGGATGAGCGTCACGTTTCCTCTGTTGGTTGAAGATAAGGTATGGGAAATCCAGGGGTTGTGGCCCTCAGCACGACAGCGTAGACAGGCTCGAGACAGGCACTGTACCTGCACGGTGTGCCTGAGTGGGTGGGCTGGCTCGAAGCCTGCCGGTTTGTGACTTTATTCAACACATTGTTGCCGTCGCTGGGATTTGCCTTTTTTTGACACATCCCATTGCCTTTTCTGACTTGTCCTGTTGCTGATGTCATGAGTTGCCTTTTTCGTCCTGTTGCCGTCGGGAGTTGCTGTTTCCAACCCGTTGCATTGCTGCTGTCATGCCCAATTTCTCCCTGGCACACCTTTGTCACCCGATGAAACATTTCTACTTACTGTTGGTTGCCATTTGCTATTGCTATCACTTGACGTCCCCTTTTTGCTCTGGTTCATGCACCTTTGTGGTGCTTATCGATTGCTGTTAGCTGCTGCACCTTTTTCTGTTTTGGTCCAGTATTTATAACTGATGCTCATTGTCCACTGTGTCCTATTTCTGGCGGTGGACAAAATCTTATTGCTGGTCTATGCTGGTCTATTGCTGTTATGATTGACCAAGTTCTTTGGTTGGTGCATTGCTGTCATAATTTAGTTATTAGGTTTAGATTGGTTACGTGTAAAGGAAAGGGAGTAGGATAAGAACTTGGTACATACACAATGAGTGCAAACCCTAGCAGGGAGATAAACCAAGATCAAGAGGGCACTGGGGGTTTGTGGAAGCAGTTATGTTATTTTGCATTTATATAACGCCTTATATACCATTGATATGGTCTGAAAGCGCTGGTAGGTTGAAAGTCCTTGGGAACCAAGTTCAGATCAGTAGAGAGAGTAGGGAGGTGCGTGTGGTGGTTGAGAGATCGGGAGTATGTGTTAGTTCTGGCAGGATTTATCCGGACCGAGTGTGGCTGCGTTAGGCCTGAGAACGCCTGGCGGGGGGGGGGGGTGTAACCAGCAGTGTTTACTTAGAATGATGTGGAGTGAGTGGCGGATGTTGGTATGAGAACAGTTGTACCGAATAGTATCTCTGTTCTAGTTTAGTGGTGATGTAAAGGAGAGAGTAAGCATGGCGGTATGATATGATGGGTTATATGCTCTTTCAAATGTTCTCTGCATTCCATGCCATACTATATACGTCACGCAATTATATGCGCTCCAGTCCGTTCCGGGCACTCCTATCCTCTCTGTGCACCCCAGTCTGCTCCACACACTCAGGTCCGCTCCACGCACTCATGCATTCCATTCCGTCCCGCGCGCTCTTGTCTGCCCCACGCATGCACTCCTGTTTGCCCCATAGTCTAAGCATTCAGTAGCTCTACGTACTCGTCCATTCTACGCACTCGTCGGTACTGGATGCAATCTGTGCTCGTTCCTCCGCTCGCTCCAGGCACTCGTTCTTTAAACCCTCACACATACCATGCATTCACCTGTTTTACACACTCAACCCCTCTACGTACCCCTTTTTTCATAAGCACTCATTCGCTCATATGCACTCGTCTGTTCTATATATTTGCTGGCCCTACCCACTAGTCTGTTTTATGTGGTCTTCCACTCTACACATTCTTCCGCTCCGCTCATCCATCCCGCTCTGCTCGTTCATCCGTTCCCCGCACTCTGCATGCATTCCCCATTCATCCGTTCTACATGCTTATCAGTTCTACGCACTCACCCGGTCTGTGTAACTCATCCCCTCTAGGCGTTTGTCCGCTTTATCCCCTTGCATGCACTACACCTTCATCTGCTCTACGCAATCGCCTGCTCCCCGCGCGTATCCGCTCCCTGCACCCATTCGCTCTATGCACTTGTGCTTTTCACGCATTCAACGGCAATATCCTGATCCATAAATTCATCTCTATACTCTTCTGTTTTGTACATTTGCCCGGTCTGTACATTTGCCCGGTCTGTACATTAATTTGCTCCAGCGATCTACACACTCCCGTACTCATCCGCCGCTATCCACACTAATGCCTATACTCATCTGTTCTACACACAAAACCGGTTTATGCTCATCCGCTCTACACCCCAGCCGCTGCTCTACACACACCTTCGATTTCCACTCATTTGAACTATATAGTCATCTGTTCATCCACTCATGCATTTGTCCACTAAGCGCATTCATACTTTCTACCTGCTTCATCCATTCTATTTCCTCCACGCCATTCGCTTCGTTCACTCCTCATGCATTATATCCATTTCAGGAGTTTAAATCTCTTTACCGTATCCGTATGATTTACTCTTATTAAACATTTCATTGCTTTGATCTACTTTATTAGTTTGATTCCGTTTGTCCTAATTTATATGGGTTATTAGCTATCAATTTCTCGCATCAGGTAGTTTGTTGGATCGGTGTTATTGAGATGCTGTTAGTCTGTTTGGGTTAGTTTGGTACGGGTTGATTTTGGGGGAAGAGCCAGGTTTTCAGCAGTTTGCGGAAAGACGTTAAATCCTCAGTTAGGCGGATGTCGGGTGGGAGTGAGTTCCATAGCATGGGGGGGACAAGGCTGAGAATGATGATCCGCCTAACCTGACTGAGTTTCTTTGGTATGACTAGGAGGCCGGCTGAGCCTTGATCTTAGGGTGCGTGGGGGGTGATAGGGTTTTAGCTTGTCTTGAAGATATTGACGTCCGGTTTTATGCAGTGTTCGATGGGAGATGCATAAGGTTTTGAAAGTCACTCTTCGGGCTACTGGAAGCCAGTGCAGCGTCTTAAGGGCTGGCGAGATGTGGTCTCTCGTGCCGAGCGCAAGTAGCAATTTGGCTGCCGCGTTTTGTGCTCTTTGGAGTTTATTCAGTTGGTAAACGTGGACTCCGAGGTATAAGGGGTTTGCGTAGTCCAGTCTTGATATAACGATTGATTGGACAGCGAAGAGTTTGTTGGGAAAGAAGAGATATGGACAAATGCGCCTAAGGGTTTTAATTTGGTAGTGGCAGGACTTTGAGACATTGTTGACTTTGCGCGAGAGTGTTAGGTCAGAGTCAAGGGTGCATCCAAGATTTTTCACTGAGTTGGAGGGGAGGGGGTGAGTTGCCCATGGCGGATGGCCATGGTAGTGGGTGCGGAAGAAGTTCTGAGTTGCCACATAACTTGATTTTCGTTTTGGATGGGTTTAACAAGAGGTGGCTTTGGGTCATCCAGAGTTCTATGTCAAGGAGGCCAGGTCAGGCCGGGAGTTGGGTTTTGAGTTCAGGAGTTTTAGAATTAGTTGAGTGTCGTCGGCGTAGTTGTAACACAGGATGTTGTGTGAACGAATTATTGGTGGGAGGGTGATCAAGTAGAGATTGAACAGGGGGGCGGATAGGCATGCTCCTTGTGGGACTCCCGTGTCTACTGGTCGGGCTTGGGAGGTATAGGTGGAGAGTATAGTTATTTGATACCCATCTTTGAGGAATGAAGCTATCCATTTAAGAGCGGTTCAATGAATTCCTAGGGAGTGGAGGCGGTCTAGGAGGATTGAGTGGTTGATGGTGTCGAAGGCAGTGGATGAGTCAAGAAGGATTAGTGCGGCACATCCCGCTGAGTTTGCCGTCATTTTGAGGTCATCACAGATTGAGGTTAGGGTGGTTTCAGTTCACTACAGATGGCACTACACTGCATCACCCTACACTCCCCAAAGACGCACATCATATTTGCCTCAATTCCAACACCAGCCCCTTAAACGGCCGCCAATTCGTCTTGGCCACTCACTGTTGCCAGAACCAACCCAAACTTTACAGAATTCCACCCACAAAACACTTCTCGTGCGCAGTGCAGCAGATTGGACTGTCTATTCCTCTACGCATACGCACCCCTCAATTCTTCGACTTTGCAAAAAGCACCCTTTTCAACCATCATAGATCCGGCTCCACCTATGCTCACCACTCTTTGAGCAAAATAAGCAATTTTAGATTCCAACTACTGGTCTAAAAATCCAATCCCAACACCACATCTCTTCTACCACTTAGTTCTGTATTCCAAAGGAAAGCACACCCTGCTCCCAGCCATCACCTGTTCAGCACAACTCCCAGCTTAAACTCCAACTAGTGACAAAAAGAGCCCCCAAAACACTGCCCCCGCATGCAACCTAAATGTTGGCCCCCCTCAGCTGGATTGTGCACTCAGGACCACTATATAAAAGATATGTCTGCCCATCGCCGCTGGGACTGCTCATACAATGCCATGTTATGGTTGTATCCAGTATTCGCCAAGCCATTTTGTACCAAATGTTTGCCATGAAAACGAAAGGGGGGGTTTGGGTGCGGCAATGTGATATGGGGGCAAGAGGGTTTTGCCACATAGAACAAATAAGGCACCTTTGCCTACCTTGAAAGTATTTTATTTGAAATGCCAAGTTTCTCAATAAGTACTAAAAATACAAGTTCAGGGGTCCCTTTCATTGACTGGCAATCGTCTGGTACAGTGGAGGCGGAATGATATAAAAGTTACATACCAATGGTATATAAGGTGCTATATAAATGCAAAATAACATAATGATCACACCAAAACAAAAAATTAAATCACAGGAAGCGCATGGAACCTCGACAGACTAAGATCAGTGGTGGTGGATGATGCAGAATGCAACTGCCAAGTGAAACCCAGATGTTAGCTTTCCAAGGTGGCTCCTTCATGACACTGCACAAAAAGCGTCACCGTGGTGCAGGCATTAGCAGTCGGGTCGTTGCAAGCACATGTAGCATACTGTCCAATACAAGGATAACCCAATCGATTTAACTTAATGAATAGTTACCTGGACGGCTGCGGCTTCTGGAGTATGAGCGCTGACGTCTATTGCGGCTTTATCTTCCACCAATCGTATCTTTCGGCCGTTTACTTCAGTACCATCCAGTTTATCCAATGCGCGCCTCATATTAGAGTAGGACTTGAACTCAATCACACCCTCATTCTCTTTAGATTTATGCGCATCAGCATAAGTCACTTCTCCTGCTTGGCGCAAATAATCCTTCAGATCTTGCCAGTTGAACCAGGTTAGGAAACCCACAAAGAAGAATACACAGCAGTTGAGTCCTGGGGATTTCTTTAGCCCAGTTTCTGTGCTGGTCTATTGCTGTATTTTGAAACGCCAACTACCTGTAAGTCCATTGCTGTCACCTTATTCACCATTTATGTGATTTCAATAACAGTCACGTGATGCACCATTTCCAACCTGTACCATTGCTGTTGCCTCACACGCTATGTTCTCCAGGTACATTATGATGATTGGCTCCACCATTCCTGTGTTGTCATCTGATGCACCATTTTCAGCGTTGTCATTCACATTAATCAATGCATCTTTTTATCACTGACTTTCTTACAGAACATGGCTCGTGCATGATTGGGATTCCATAATTTCTGATTCCTTCATGCTTTCCATTGTGTGGAGGCCTGTTTGTGGGGTTAGATTTACAAACGGAGACTACGGCCCACATTGACAAATGGGGCTCATTTTCGGCCCTCTGTAACATTAATGAAAGAAGTAAAAGCCCTGTATAAGGCAAATGCTGGGGATCCCTATGGAGCATTGCAAACGCTGCCTGTCGTGTGTACACACCCTCACCTTTTGCACTCTGCCGTGCAAATGAGAAGTCTGTGGCCTGGGACCTGGCTACGTGTAAGTAACCAGTCCCTGCAACAGAGTTACCGGCTCATACAGAGTTCAAAAATCAGATTGGATGAGCAGGAGCTCAAATCAGCTCCTTGTTATCTGGCATCACCCGGTAGGCAGGAGCCATCACCGGAGTGCCAGGAGCGAGTACCTAGTGCACTGCAAATCTAACTTCCACATCAGATGTACACTTTAACTTGTGGCCCATTATGTATGATCCATTATATTTAAATCGGTCCTAGATGTGTCCCATTTCTTTTCTATTTGCATTCACGCGTGAGAGATCTTGGGTACAGGGGATTTTGCAATAGAGATAGTATTACTGGCACGCCCTATTTTGACACCCATTTTCGAGTTAGGAAAAACAGCTGTGATACTCTGCAGCTTCCACTAGATGTCGGCATATGCATAGCATGTGAATCTAAGCAGATACAAGCACCAGAAATATGATTACGGTGAGTAATTATTCCACATTCATGTTGGTGAGGCAACAGTTGGTCTGGGGAGCTAAAAGTAGCTCCTGGTAATTGTTGGTTTTAAGCTATGCAGGCTCTCCAAGGGTAAAATCGGGAGCTAAATTGCTCCCTGAAATTTTAAACCATGTCCTAAATAATTAGCTCTATGTTTACTTGTGATAATATAACCAATGTGCCCAGAGACCGGTGTTTTGGCTTCTCAAGCCAGCACACCTCCCTTCCAAGTGTTCTGTGGTTAGGCCTAGGTTGTGGGACTTTCATAGGCCTTGCGATGATTATTCAGTGATATACCATCAAGATGGTGGTAGTAGTGATTGGGTGTGAGTTAGAAAGGTTGAAGCTACATATTGGGACATACGCCCATGGACATGTTGTCTAGTATATGATATATTTTATTTATATCGTGCCCATACACAGATGTTTCAGAGCGTGACCAGGCAAAGGGAGGGGGAGCAGGGGAGAAAACAAAAACAAACTATCTTACTAGGCCCAGTGACATTGAGAATGTGCAAGTGCATGGGAAAGGGGGAAAGTGCAACAGAAAAGGTAGGC
This sequence comes from Ambystoma mexicanum, assembly GCF_040938575.1. Classification (NCBI taxonomy): domain Eukaryota; kingdom Metazoa; phylum Chordata; class Amphibia; order Caudata; family Ambystomatidae; genus Ambystoma; species Ambystoma mexicanum. The sequence goes on along the minus strand of NC_090938.1, from coordinate 800,800,611 downwards.
GGGCAAAGAAGTGCAAGGCATAGGATAAAAATAAGTTAGTGGATAAATAGGTGAATAAATAAGGTGATAAGAGCAGTGATGAGGGCAGCCAGTGAAGGGTGCAGTGCAGGTCAAGTCAGATTGGGTAACATCTGATAAGTGCAGGAGAGGAGTGGGGAGGACCTGTGAGGGTACAGATAACGCCCCAGTGCAGGGGTGGCCAGGAGGCAGTGCCAGAGGATAGGTGACTAGTAGGATGTTTATATCAGAAAAGTAGGGAAGTGAGATTTGACTTCGGGCGATAAGGGAGTATAATGGTGATATGAGTAGGCTAGAGCTCCAAGGATGGAGAGAGGTGTATGGGGATGGATGAGGAGGCCTTGTTGAACAAGAATATACCCCTGCCATAACTCATTCGGCGAGAAGGTTGGAGGTGTGGCCGCATCATGATGGGATAATCCACTGACAGACCGGCTGTAGAGGTAGAGGATGTGGGTAATCAGAATCGCGTTAAAGGCGATTTTGGTACAGAGTGATTGCCCACTCCAGGATGAGGTTGGGCGGAGAACAGTGGGAGGTGGGGTGGATTGTTTTTTGTTGTTCTTAGTGCATAAAGTCTACACAGGTGTGTTGTCACTGACCTGAATGTTTATTTATGAGTGGTAGAAATGAATATTGATATTGGTGGTGTGGCGAGGGGGGCATGAGAGAGACTTTTTGAAAGCGGTGGATGAGGCTAGAGAGGAAGGCGGGCGTCCGCAGAGGGCACGAGCGCACTTTGTGATGGCAGACAAGTTGATCATAAAGATGGGTGGGTGTTTATGATTAGTTAGCACAGTTCATTGGCAGTAACTAGTAGATCACCATATAGAACTGGAATTACGGGATTCAACAGGATAGTAAATGAGGACTATGGTTTATATTGTGGATGATGGACCTTGAAGTACCTGGAGAGAGGGGTGTTGGGTGGTCAGGTAAGGGAAACCGACCCAGCTGTTACTGAAGAGGGGCAACATGTGTCGGACAGGCTGGGAGAGTCTGCAGTCTCAAAGCTGGGGATTAAAGGATGCTCTGGGCAACAGTGGGGTGGGTAGGAGCCAAATGGTGAGAGAACGCTGTGGATGCTGCAAATTATTCTGATCCTGTAACGCCACAGCTCATTTAACCCTACCCACAACACCTGTTCACTGCTCCAGGAAGTCAACTGTCTGGGGCGACTGAATTGGATGTGCCATCCTCTGTTAAAATCTGTCAAACCTTGATTATGAGATTACTAACTCTACCCTGCTTATTGTTCACCGATCTAATGCTTGCTTATGCTCTCCGTCTGTCTCTGCGGGTGGAAGTTGCGGTTTCTAGATCTAGCCTTTGCTGATTGCAGACCACAGAAAAAACGCTGATCTTGAAGGAGGCCTTTATTTTTTGGGGAAAGTAGCTATTTACAAATAAAATTATTTAATTGCACCAACATTGTAGAGGCATGTCTTTAAAATTGTACAATGTTGCCAATTATCATATTTGACGTCCTTGTCTTAATATACAAAGCACACCATCAAAACCTTATACGTTATCATAATGTAAAGCCTGGTACACACCTATTGTACTCTTTCGAAATACTTATATCAGAAAGGGGAAGGATATATCCTAGAGCAGTTTGGGAACATAAGAATAAATGACCACAATCTTTAGATTTGATTAAGTATGTTGGTGATCAAAACAGTTGTATGCTAAAATAACTACATGAAGCACAGCAAGTTTGGTGGTGTTTTCTTCCCAACACTCCTAACTTTAAAGTGTTTGAATCACGACGCATATATACTCATTCAGACAGCCTAAGAACTTGGATTGGTGGTTAAAATGGCTGCGATATGTTACTCCATGTCTTAGGCCTATCTTGCTTCTTATTTCCGGCTTGCCAGTCACTAATGCACAGATATCCGTAAATAATTGTATAGGATATATGCGTGTGCCAGTACTTAAAACAGGTTGTGCTGACTCCAGGTTCTGTTGTATCTACAGGGGTTTGTTAAAGTCGTCAAGAGCAAAGCTTACTTCAAGAGGTACCAGGTCAAGTTTCGTCGCCGCAGGGGTGAGTACCGTACTGCTCTCTGGTGTAAGACTTCGAGGGGGTAGGAAGAAGTTATTACTTTACCCTGTTCTGCACCTTCACAGTTAATTGTGCACTGAAAGTCCGGTAGAGCGGGTTTGCAGAGGTGCGTCTAACATATGTTCTGACTATCCCAGGGGACATTTGGGAGTGGTGTTCATGTTATTGCACTAGGATATTGAATTGTGCTTGGATGTCTTTTCAGTCTTGTTTATTTACTCTTCTGTTGTGCTCTTGGTTGGAGTGGTGTGCATTTCAAGCGTGCTCTTCAATCTTTGGTGGAGTAGACTCTTGGCACATGATGTTGCCCACCAAATGGAAGCAGTGCCCACCTTCTCCCACCATCTGAAACCAAGACCCAATTCTAAACCCTTTTTCTTTTCCTCCAGAGGGTAAGACGGATTACTATGCACGGAAACGCCTGGTCATCCAAGACAAGAACAAATACAACACCCCAAAATACAGACTGATTGTGCGCATCACCAACCGGGATATCATTAGCCAGGTGTGTGAATATCTTGCAGGGCTGAGCTGTGATCTGTACAGGAGTTTAGGGGAGCAGAGTCTTCTGTGCTTTGAGTGGCACAAAACATGCCTTTGGACAGTAAACATGCCACATTTAACAAAACCGGGTTTACTGGTTTTGGGCTTGAGTTAAAAGGGCCTGCATATGGTGTTTTTTTTTTTTTTTTTAATTTTTTTTTTTGTAGGGAGCTTCTGGGTACATGTGCGTTTACATGCTCTTTCTCTCTGAGCATTAAGAGGACAACACAAGGGATTATACACAAATGTGCTACTTACTGGGAAGTCAAAATGTTGTGGCACTGTTTTCATATATATATGCATTCTGGTAGGAGCTCCCACAAACTCTGTTCAGATCATGGAAAGAGACGTACCAGCTTTTGGCCATCTGCATTTTATGCATGTTTACACAGATTAAGTTGACCGGTTATTAACAAAAATAGAGTTCTTGGTCACTGCTTTCTACAAGATGCCAACATGAAGTACCGTCATGCCCTATCCTTTCCTCTCTGATATACCGTAGTTCTCTCTCCCTTCTTTCTCATTCCCATCCCCTTCGGTAATTAAGCATAGAAAAATAATTTACCGAGTGCAGGGGCCATATTTCATCACATGACAACTATATATTTATATTTGAGGCTTGTGGAATCTGCTTAGATCACATGCTGTGCATAGGCCGACATCTAGTGGAAGCTGTAGAGTATTAATTTGTTTTTGAAACTCAAAAAGTGATGTCGACAGGGCGTGCCAGTAATATCCCTAGTGTGACGTCCACTGTACCCATGATCGCTCACACGTCGATGTCCCTCAGATGTTTTTTCCCGCCATACTAGACAGACGTTTATAGCGGAGTTCCTTTCAGCGATGAGCCATTGACTTTGTAAAATTACGATTTTCTTTCTATCCTTTCTTCAACTGCCATAACACCAGGCTGAAGAAAGAAAAAGAATACTGCCGTCGGAGACCATCGCAACGGACTGTACGGCCTTGGAAGGCCGCCACGGGCCACTGCCAAGACAGTAGGGAGAGAGGGGAGTGGCCATTTTAAAATGCATATTCTCCCCTTCCTACACTTTGTTCGCCCAGCTGCCATCTCCTTAACCCAGAATTATGGAAAACACTCCATTTAAGTTTTGCCCTAATTGCAACCGTAAATTCCCCTGGGTGGACAAACTTTTAGTTTGCAACCTGTGTCTCCCGAGAGACCACATCGAAACGTCTTGTCGAGCGTGCAGGCTCTTCAAGCCTAAGACGTAGAAGGACAGTTCCACTAAGCGCTGGGCCCACTACGACGGGCAACTCGAGGCCATGAATGTAGGAGCCTTCAGCGATGGCAGCGACGCCGCACTTTTGGATGGTGAGGGCACCGGAATAGCTTCAGCTACCCAAGCGCAGGCCCCCGACCCGTAGGACAGGCCGGCAGCCATGTTGTGGGGACTACACCTGGCGGCGGGAGCGCTTCAAAAGCACACACCGCAAAACGCACAAGCCCCAGTCGACATTCGATGGATTAGTCGAATACTCGACGACGTTAGACGCCCCGTGAATGGTCCACCGAGTCCAGTCCTCTGGGCAATCTCGTTCAAGATAGCCACACGACTGGGCTAAGACGTCAAAAGACGGCTAGAGTGTCGCACGAAAAACTAACACACTTTCCGAAGGTCATTCGTCCGTGGGCGAAACCTCGGCCCCCACACTCGAAGTTCAATGTTCATCTAGTAAAACGTCGGGCCCCAAGGTGGGGAAAAACAACATAAGAAATCCTCCAAGACCCCTCATAGGGACAAGAGCCCTACTGGTGACAGGACTTCACAAAAGGGTATTTTATCCAAGCTCATAGAGAAAACTAAAGACTCTAGGCCAAAGCTTATACCTCCTACTAATGAGGACCTGTGTATTCCTGACACTTCAATCCCAAGTTCAAAGGAATGATCTTCGCAAGATATCGACAAAATCTATTACCTTCAAAGATTTCCGACCCCCGATGCCCCCACCCCTTCCACCTCAGCCCCTTCTGGCTCTCAACCCTCTCTCTCAACCCCCTACCAAGAGGGCTCATTCTGATGTCCCCACACAGGGCAGAATTATATATCTATATGACCCTGAAATAGATCCAGAAGACCAGGAGTATCTTTCATTTGTGGAAACATCTGACCTTCAACTTATTGATGAGGACACAGACAAAATGTATTATGGGGACGATGAGGACCCAGACCAGGAGGCCAACATGTATTCCATAGATTCTCCTATTAATCGGGACCCTCCAGTGGTAGATTGTCTACCGGGGAATCTACCCCTCCTCAACGAAGCCTTAACCAAAGCTGCAGAACCTTTCCGCATTGGCATAGAGGAGCTACAGGAGGACAGAGACTTCGCTGAACAATTGTTGGGAGACTAGAAGAACACGAGTGGAGTCTACACGAAGAAGTCGTAGAACACCTCTTCTCTATGGGACTAGGGATAGTATTACTGGCACGCCCTGTCGACGTCCCTTTTTTTCCAACTGCAGACCTATTCGCCACAAGCGAAAATCATCAATGCCCAGACTTTGCGTCCAGGTTCCCACAGCCAGGCTCCAAGGGGAACGCCCTATGGATGAACTGGTCAGGGAAGTTTGCTTGGTGGAAGGTACCAGTTGTCAAAGCATTTATGGAAGGGGTAAAGAGACTCCACCCTCCAATTTCTAACCCACCGCCAGGTTGGGACCTTAATGTGGTGCTCGCTAAGCTCATGGGACCACCCTTGGAGCCTATGCACAAGTCTAGTCTCAAACACCTGATTTATAAAACTGCCTTCTTAGTAGCCATCACTTCCATGGGAAGGGTCAGTGAAATCCAAGCCCTGTCAGTGCAGGATCTTTTCTTTACTATACATAAGAACAAACTGGTTTCATGCACTCACCCTAGGTTCTCACCTAAATCCATCTCCAAATTCCATGAAAACCAGTCTTTTGAGCTACCGGCTTTCTGCCGGGAACCCAAAAGCTATGCTGGGGTAAAACTCCTCACACTAGATGTGAGGAGGGTGGTCCTCTACTACGTAGACAAGACCAGACCCGCTAAGAAAGACAGATCAACTGTTTGTCTCCATATCGCCAGGCAGAGAAGGAGATCGCATCTCTAAAAATGCCATCTCTAGGTGGATAGTCAGATGTATCCAACTGTGCTATTCCCTATCAAATAAAACACTGCCTTTTACGCCAAGGGCCCACTCCAGAAGAGGTACTGGAGCCACTCTGGCTTTCATTGCAAATGTCCCCTTGGACGGTATTTGCAAGGCAGCTACTTGGAGCTCTATACATACTTTCACTCGGCACTACTGCATTGACACTCATTCCAAGACAGATAAACAAGTGGGACAAGCGGTTCTAAGACATTTATTTGCTCATGAACCGTCTCGCATCCCACCTCCTTTTTCCACTGCTCGCTAATCTACGCACAGCATGTGATCTAAGCATATTCCACAAGCCTCAGAAGGGATACATTACTCACCGTCATCGTATTTTTGGTGCTTTTATCTGATTAGATTCAGATGCGACCCGCCCTTCCTCCCCCCGGAGAGAAGGCGCATGGATGCTTGAGCTGGTCTAATACGTATCTGCTTGGATACAACTGTACTCGCGCTACACCTCATGTCAGAAAAATAACAATCTGGGGGACCTCAACGCGTGAGGGATCATGGGTACAGTGGACGTCACACTAGGGATAGTATTACTGGCACGCCCTGTCGACGTCCCTTTTTGAGTTTCGAAAACAACTGTAATACTCTGCAGCTTCCACTAGATGTCGGCCTATGCACAGCATGTGAATCTAAGGAGATACAAGCATCAGAAATACGATTGCAGTGAGTAATGTATCCCATATACCCTCTCTGAGGAAGTGAAGTTATGGACCAATTTGCTGAAGCATGTGGGACTTAAAAACCTCTCAGTCTGACAGCGGTTCACAGGAGAGTGAAGTACTGGACAAACAAAAATGGATGCATGCAGTGGTGCTTAGCCTGTGTCATTATGAAGACCAGCTTTACTAGCGGGGATATGTATTTTCACCCCATGGTCTTCATAGCAGAAAGCAATTACTCTTCCATGGTCCCCTTTGATTCCCCGTTTCTAAAAGGGAACAATCCAGTAACTGTTCTAGGTTCCTTAGAAAGTACCTGGATCATATTCCACGTTGATGAGGGTTCTATAGGTTCCACTACTTGGGAGCCATTTGCATAATACAATACAGGGAACGGCCTCACTTAGAACTTATGCCTGGCTGGAAGTATCTAATGGGAACAATGAGTAAAGCCCTCTTCTGTCTGTTAGGTTCCTTAGAAGTACCCAACACTTCTGTTTCCCTGGGAACTAAACTCAAAAGAATCTGTGCCAAAGCTGCTGCTGTTTCCTGATAGTTGGTTATTTAGAGGGAATGTGCCACTCTCTGCACACAGCCTGTTTGCTTTACTCAAATATTAGAGAACTACTCTGTTGCTATACTAGCTAATGCCCCTGTTGCTACCAACCAGCTGCTTCGTGGAGTTCATTGGGATGCTTCTTAATCTGAATACTTCTTTGCTTTTAATGTCCTTGCTAGTTGGGTTTTGCCTCCAAGCTCCCAGTCATGATTTCATTTGCCCGATGTGAGATGGAGTGTTAAATGCTGTCAGCCAGCCACGCAGCCTTCTGTGACAGTAAATGCCAAAATGTAGCCAGCTGTTTGAATCAACCAATCCTTGAGAGCCTCTTATCGGAAATCCGGCTGTTTTAGCACACTTGTGCATTTTCCATACTGAATGTGTTTTTGTCCTTTCTCTGTGTCTTGTGCATTTTGCAACCTTTCAATCCTTTTTCTCCTCCCAACAGATAGCGTTCGCCAAAATTGAGGGTGACATGATTGTGTGTGCTGCATACTCTCATGAGCTCCCCAGATATGGCGTGAAAGTCGGGCTGACCAACTATGCAGCAGCATACTGCACCGGCCTCTTGCTGGCCCGTAGGGTAAGGATTCTCAGACTGCATGTTTTCCTTGTTGGTAATTTAGGTGATCGCTATCTATTATAAACATTATCACATCCCTTATTTGGTGTATTTCAAAGCTGTGCTGCGATGGCAGTACAGTTTCTTCCTCCCCATTATGCTTTCTTATATCTGCAATAGGAGGGAGTTTGAAGTCGTTTGATCTTAAGCTCTGTGAGGTTTGCCTTAATGGCCGCACTTTGGGTGCGACGCAAGCGCCCCATGCCGTTCACTTATTTATGCGTTCTGCACATGGATTTAGACACAATTCTGTAACTTACCAACCACTAGTGTAGACTCCTTCCAGGATGAAGTGTGGGGATGTTTTGATTAATCGGAATGCTCCGTTACATGATTTTCATTTTGACTGCTTTGTTTGTGTGTAAATGTAGACTATAGTCTGTCCTTCAGAAGCACACTGAGCATTCGGTTTATTACTGCCTGTATCTGTAATAACATTACTAAATTGTTTTAGCCTTTTAAATCCCATCACTACACCCGCTCTATCTTTTCAGCTGTTAAAGAAGTTTGGACTGGACCAGGTGTACGAGGGGCAGCTGGAGATCACAGGAGATGAATACAACGTAGAGAGCATTGATGGCCAGCCAGGTGCCTTCACCTGTTACCTGGATGCCGGGCTTACCAGAACCAGCACTGGGAACCGGGTCTTCAGTGTTCTGAAGGGAGCAGTGGATGGAGGACTTGCCATCCCACACAGGTAAGCCATCCCCGACCCTCTCTCCCACCCTACCTTCTAACGGTAGTCTCTTGTTCCTTAAACTGTGGCATCATCTATTCCATTGTCTTAACAGCATGAAGAGGTTCCCTGGCTATGACTCTGAGAGCAATGAGTTCCACCCAGACACTCACCGGCGCCACATCTATGGGCAGAATGTGAGCGACTACATGAAACAGCTGGCAGAGGACGACGAGGAGCTCTTCAAGAAGCAGTTCTCACAGTACATCAAACATGGTGTTGCTGCTGACATGGTGAGTATGTCGTGCAACTGATAGGTTGTGCGTTAGCACCAGGTGTTGTGTACTCCTCAAAGCTTATTGTTTCTTAGTACTCCTAATGTTTGAACGTAAGGTGAATGGAGTGGAGAAGCAAGGACTAGAACATGTGCCACAGCTGCACACCACGTTTCAAATTGAGTACTAAACTACATATTAGCATTTCCACCCACCCATATCTCAGTGGAAGAACTATTACCCATCTCAAGTTGACGTATGGCGTTGTTCACTGTAGTTTGGAAATGTATAAGGACCACCAGATAGTGATGATGTGATCTGAAGGGGAAGTTAGTTGGAAGATTGTGAGAATAGACGTTCTTTCCATCTCCTTCACAACTCTAGGATGTTCGATGTGTCCCAAAAAGGTTTCTTGTTCCAAAGCATGCTAGACCTTTTGTCAGCACTCTAGGACGAGGATTCCAAGGAGGGTGCAAGTTTGAGTTGTTACATGGAAGTCCTGAAAAGGTGTGGGGATAGGGTTGGTAAGGGAGGCTCAAGCATTTCGTGTGATGGCTTTGTACTCTTGGACAATTTTTAATGATGTATTATCAGATTCGGAGGAGAGTGTAGAAGAATAGCACTTTAAACCTAAAGAGAACAGCAGTAGTTGAGACGATTTACTTGATGAAAAGGTCATTGATGTCGGATCTTGTGGATATTAAAAAGTTGGGATCTACAAGAACACGTGACGACTGAGATTTGTTTGTGGATGCTGGGGGGTGGGGAGATTTAGTTGTAAACTGTAGGATGCCATCCATGATTAAACATGTTTTAAGAAGTTGCTGCAAGATAGCCGAGAAGTCAGAAAAGGATATGAAGAAAAGTTGTCTGTAAAAAATGTGCTTGAAAATCATGCAAAAAAGATATTAAAGAAGCAAGAGAGGTACTGTGAAGAGAGAATAAGATGGGGCCCAAAACATAACACACAGAAACGGCAAATAGGTTTGTGACATAGCCCTCCCAGGATACTGAGAGGTAGATTTTTGAAGGTAAGATGTGAACCATGATGGGACCGCACAAGAAATACCAAGTGACAATAAGGGTGATCAAGATTATCAAATGCGGCAAATAAGTCTAGTAGTACAAGATGTTTTATGGTGACTTGCATGGAGAATGGAATTAGATACAGCCAAGAGAGCAGTTTCTGTTCAGTGACCGGGGTGAATGTCTGCTTGGTAAGGTGAAAGATGATTATGTAGGTTCAGACATGAACTTAATTGGAAATGTACCATTCTGGCAACAAAGATATAGGGCGAAAGAAGGATTAGATTGGCCCAAATAAAAGTAAGTTTTAAATGTTAAATGCACAGTGGAAATGTATCCACTTGTAATGCCATGTTTTGCTATAGAGCTTAAAGGGGAAGTTCACTCAAATGTTATTGTCTCAAAAGATGGGCCATAATAAATGTATAAAAAAATATTTGTAAAGAAAGTTGCTATGTAAAATTTTGAGCAAATGAGGCTCAAAGTAAAAAGGCCTAGAGGGAGTGCCAGGTGCAACTGAACAGGCAGTGACCTGGGCCCAAGTTCAGAGGGTGGCCAGGTGACCATGCGTGGAACAGACCAGTAGGGGAGAGGAAGAGAGAAAGTGGGGGCGAAGAGGAAGGTCTTGTGGTTCTGCTCAAGTTTGAGAGAGGCAGGGAGGCTGTTCTAGTCGAAGCAAGAGATCTGCCCCCAAGTGTCTGCTTGGAAAAGCGACTGACCCTCAGAGTTGGAGGTGGATGAGCGGGGAGCTCGAGATGGGAGACGGTTAGTGCGGCCCCAGAAAGCCTTGTGGACAATGCAGAGGGTCTTGAACTTGATCCTTGACACCATTGAAGAGATTTCAGAGCTGGAGAGATGCGATCCCCGGGCTTGAGGCCAAGGACAAGTCTTGGAGTGTTCTGGATAAGCTGTAGAGGGCGGAGAGTGGAAGAAGATTTAGAAAGAGGCTTTTGCAGTAGTCCAGCCTTGAGAGGACCAGAGCTCTGGAGACAGTGGGCTTCTGAAGGAAAGTGGGGAAAGGAATACCTCTGAGGAGGTGCAGCTGATAGTTTGACTTCTTAGAGAAGTCGGAGATGTGAGGACAGCAGGAGAGGGTGGAGTCGAAGATGACCCCAAGGGTCTTTGCCTCACCGGTAGGAGCAGAAAGAGGACCCAGAGAGGGTGGCCACAGAGAGAGAGGAAAGGATGGAGCTGGTGTTCCAATGAGGAGGATCTCAGTCTTACTGGCATTAAGGCAGGAGATCATTGGCGGCACGCCACTCTTGAATTGCAGACCGGGCAGTCAGGAATGAGAGAGGCGACCGAGGGGAGCCTGAAAGAAAGCTGGGTGTTATCCTCGCAGCACTGGAAATTGGAGCAGAGAGCAGCGATGCAGTGGGCGAGAGGTGCCAGGTATTGGTTGAGCGGCCAGGGAGAGATGTTGGACCACTGGGGAATAGCACCTGTAGAGAGAGGGAGAGATAGGAAAGAGGAAGGACCCCAGTTCGACCTGAGGGTCGGTCAGTGAGAAAGGAGGTCAGCCAGGCCCTGATCGGCAATACCCAGGATATCACAGAGGCGCTTGAGCAGATATCGTGGTTGACCGCGTCGAAAGCAGAAAAAGATTGAGGAGAATGAGGACGGAAGGAAGGTTAGAATTAAGGTTGGAGAGCAGGTCTTCACCGATGTTCAGGAGAGCAGTTTCTGTACTTCTGGATGCTCTACAGCCAGACTGATGGTCATGGAGATAACCAACAGATTCAGTATGAAGGTTAAGCTGGGCTATGGCCAGCTTTTCCAAAAGTTTGCCTATGAAAGCAGTGATGGAGATCGGGCGATAGTAAGCCAGAGAGGAAGGATCAGCAGAAGGCTTCTTTAAGAAGGGGTGCACAAGGGAGTGCTTCAGGGAGGAGGGGGTGGTTCCAGTGGCAAAAGAGTGATTGCAGAAATCGGCCAAGGCTGGAGCAAGGGTGTCGATGTGGTCCTTGATGGGTCTGGAAGAAAAGGGAAGAACCTGTTTTGACAAGACTTTCATAGATAGCATTTGTCTAGAAACATTGTCTGGGGTAGAGGCGAGGCGGCCACAAGAAGCCCTGGAGTGGAGTGTAGGAGGAGAGGATGGACCGGGAACAGGAGAGGTAGAGACTGTAGCAGGTTTGGCCGAGTTGTTAGATGCTGCAGAGACAGGCTTGGATGTGAGCTCTCTTCTTGGTGAGGACAGAGAGTCTGTACTGCCTTTGGAGCAGGCGGCAGGCCACTTTGTCAGAGGGTGCAGCAGTTGCGTCCACTTCCTCTCAGCCACCCTGCACTTGAGGTCAGAGTTTCACTTTTATTTGGGCTTCAAGTGGATCCTCATGACTGAGGAAATTGCATCAAATCAAGAGTGTCAGAGATAGAAAGATTAAGGTTGAGGGGGCTGTTGTGGTGAGTCAGCCAAAGGTACAGAAGGAGGAGCGACCGTAGCAGCGAATGCCACCATTGATGCACGCTTCATGGGTCGAATGAACGAGAAGGTAGGTGGCAGTGCTGGAGTCTGCTTGGCCTGAGGGGTAGAGAGAGATGGGAGGAAAGGAGAAATTGATCACTCCAGGAGAGAGGTGTGGTGAGAGGGTTGGCGAGGGGGAGGTCTGAGGAGATCAGAACATCCAGGGTGTGCCCTGCAGAGTGAGTTGGGCCATAGGGAAGAAAGAGTGTCAAAGCTTGTGAGAGCTGGCCGTGAACCACGTCTTGGTCAAACCGAGAACATCCAGATCAAGTTCTTCCGGGAGACGGCAGATGTCGGAGGAGTGTTTGACTGCTGAGCAAGAATTGAGAGTGGCAATGTGGAGCAGGTTACCCCCTTTGAAGGACTCCTGTGGAGGGGTACAGGTCAGAGGAATGCCCTGAGGAAGATTTGAAGGTGCCCTAGGATGGACAGTGAAGGAAGGAGAGGGCAAGGTAGCCAAGGAGGTGGGTAGCAGAGATGGGGCAACAGGGTGGCCGGAGAGGCAGCTGTAGAGGTGGCAGATGAGCTATAGAGGGGACAGAAGGGCCAGAAGGAGGAGAAGAAAGGAAGTTGATAAAGCGCGTGAAGCGTCTATCAAAAAGGAGGTTGGCCTGAGTGCCTTGGACCGAGACAGTGCCGGTTACATAACATGCTTAATGGGCCAGCGTATTACTGCATGCCCTTTCTCAAGGCCATAAACATTAATTTGCAAAGTCCATTACTGCATACATTGTTTTATAAATGCATGATTTCCTGCGAACAAGCATAGGTTATTTAGAGCCGTAGACCAAAGTATCCAAATTGGGTGGCATTAAAAAATGTACAAAGCAAAACCCCTTTTTAATAATCTGTGTCAAACGATATTGCTCTTGCCGGTCATCATTTGGTACGGCACATTTAACATGCAGGTGGGTTAAGACTTTCAGTTGTTAATCAACAAACTTTGTGCCTTTTAGAAAGAGTGTTATTCGAGCTCATTACTAAACAGGTGGAGCGATTCAAATGTAATGATGGTATAGGTTCAAGGCAAATTATTAACTAATGTGCAAATTGGGCCCTTGCGCCCATTTATTCCTATAAATTTTAATGTTAAAGGACATTTGTACCATGCACTATCACCACCAGAGTAGTCCTCTGTCAGCTCTGAAAGAGGAGGGGAGGTTGAGTTAGTGGGAGGATGCAGGAAAAGTGCAAGAGAGCAGTGATGTGCTGTTGGCGGCTTCAGCCTGGTGGGTCCGTTGGCTGGGCCAGGGGTGTTTGCGGCCAGTGGTAGTCATGTACTGTTGTGCAAGACTGTGTTTTTGTTTTGTTGTTGCAATGTAGTGAGGTTTGTGCGGTTTGTTGTGCTGTAGGTTTTGGTTTGGAGTCATGCAGAAAGGGAAATTGTTAGTAGCGTTGGTTAGTTTGCGTCTCTATCCTGAATTGAGGCGCTCGGCTTGCGTAGTCTCCTCTGATGCGGCTCTGTTCTGATCTGGGTCCGACTGGTATACAAGGTTCCTTAATCCTCTGGCCCCCACCTCCAAAATGCTCTCTCATAGCTGCCCTTATCCTCCAATGTCAACCTCTCAGGTAGTGTGGTGATAACCAATATCTCGACAATTCCACACTACTGTGGTACCCGGCAGATTTGAAGATCTTCGGTACAGTCCCTGTTGATAGTGATAGATTTAGAAGGTTTCTGTAGTGTTTTGCTGGCGATCCTTGCGCGAGGATTGATTTGTAGATGTCTGGGGGACAGGGGTCCATGGGTGATCCCGCTTTCTTGCTTCGTTTAACCAGCATTGCGAATGCCTCTGCTGATATTTCAGGAAAGCTTTGGAGTTTGTGCTGTGGTTCCGCGTTGGGTTGTATGTTGTGGTTGGTTGGTCGCTTTTGTATGGTTTGTCGGATGTCATTGATTTTTTTTTTTTAAGTGGTCCGCCAGGTCGTTGCATAGTTTTCTGAGGTGGTTGTGGTGTTATCGCAGCCTGGTGGGTTTCTCATTTCTTCAATGATGCTAAACATTTATTTTTGTGTGTTGGTGGCATTGTTTATTCTGTCATCGTAATGTCTTCTTTTTGCCTTTTGAATTTCCTTCTTGTATGCGCAGATTTGTTTCTGGTACAGTTTTTTTTCCCTGGGTTGTATTCTTTCCTCCATTCCAATTCCATCTTTTTGTTTTCCAAAGATGCTAAAAAAAAATAGTCTGGACCGCAGGTTAAACTGGCCCTCAACTCAACAACTAAATGCCATCTCGAGCCTTGCTCCACACATGCACATACCCTGGGCATCACAGATCAGGCCCTGGCGTGGCTAGCCTCCTTTCTCTCGGACTGGCCCTCCCAGGTGGAACTTTCGTCCTTTCTCTCCTCTATTACTCTCTACTTGTGGTGTCCCCCAGGGATCTAACCTATCCCCCTGGTTCTTCAATATCTACACGGCCCTATTGGCCCACAGGATCTCTACCGTTTACCTCTAACTTTTAGTGTTATGAGGCTGACGCACAGCTCTCTTTCAGGCTATCGGCCTTGCTCATCCCTGCCCATCCACAATTCTGTCTTGGTGTGCTGCTATTGATCTCTGCCTGAATGCCAGTAAGACAAGAGATCGTACTCATTGGGGCCCCTGCTCCCGCTTTCCCACTGGCCGGCCTCCCTTGGCCCTGCGCCCTCACGTACCAATGTGGCAAAGAATCTAGGGGTCCTCTTCGACTAAACTCTCTCCTCTCATCTCACATCTCGGACATCTCCAAAAAGTCCCACTACCAACTGCACCTTCTCAGAGGTATTTTACCTTTCTCACTTTCCCCCAGAGGCTCACCACTTCGAGGGCCCTGGTTCTCTCTATGCTCGACTATTGCAACAGCCTCTTTCTCAATCTTCCTACTTCTGCTCTCCGTCTTCAACTCATCCAGAACAGAACAAGACTTGCCTTTGGCCCCAAGCCAAGGGACAGCATCTCTCTGTCACTGATATGCCTCTACTGGCTCCCTGTGGCTGCAAGGATCAAGTTCAAGACCCTCTGCCTAATCCACAAAACTTTCTGGGGCAGGGTCCATGCCAGTTTCCTAAATATTTTTCCTCTGGAGCCCTCCGCTCCTGCTCCAACTCTCTGCGGTTGAGCCGCTTTCACAAACCGATTTGGCGGTAGATCTTTATCCTCTGCAGGTGCCTCCCTCTAGAACTGCCTCTATCTTGAGCCGGAGCACCTTAAGTTCCACAAACTCCCAAGACCCTTACTCTTCTCTTTCTCCTTCTCTCTCCCTCTCCCCTGCTAACCTCTGTTCTGTTTCTCTCACCCTCCTGTTCAGTTTTTGCTGGCTGGTTGCCTGGTTCACCTCCAGAGCCCTTAGGTCCCAGGCTCACCAGCCATTCTTTTGCACTTGCCTCAGAATTACTGCACTTTCAGCTTTGAGCGGGGGAAACTCTCTCTGCACTTAACCCAGGGCCCTGCTGGACTGGACTTGTTCCCCCTAATCCCCCCATACCCCTTTAACCTCTGTCTGTACATGTGCATGACCTAAATGTACTAGGATTAGTCAGTTTGTCTGTCCTGTCTCTTCCCACCCCCCCAATAGCTTAGTCGCAACTGTAACACTTCATGCACTTGCACTATGAGAAATGCAGTCAGGCCTAGTTTGCTAGTCAAGGCCAAAGAATGATTACTGTATTCCCTTGTTCTCTTCCTGCCTTGAAGCACTCCACCTGTGTATAAGCATTGCATAAATTTACCTTTTTCTAAATCCCATCTCACTGTGCCCAATGACTTTAAACCAATCTACCCACCCCAATAAAACTACAAGTGTTCTGGTGTATTTGGTGGGGACTTCTAACACAAATCATTGTTGACAGTGCTTTTGGCAGGCATCCTGTATGTTTGGACTGCAATAACCAAATATTTTGTATCCCTTAGTCTCCAGCTCTCTGCTTTTAAGCAGTTGTACACTTTGAAAGGGTGTAGAGATTAGTGTTGCGCTTTGGTTTGTCTTTTTGGGCACTTGGACTGACTGGTCTGGGCAGTCATCTGTCAGTGGTGCACACTGATGTAATTCTTCTTTGTCTTGGCCCTTGCAGATGGAGGAAATCTACAAGAAAGCCCATTCTGACATCCGTTCCAACCCAGTGCCAGAGAAGAAGCCCCAGAAGGAGGTGAAGGTGAAACGGTAAGTAACTGGCCGGCAAAGTGTGCATTGCATCCTTAGAAAGGCCCGATGCCATAGCCCTAACTCGCATCTTTCTATCCCCACAGCTGGAACCGTGCCAAGCTTTCCCGAAGCCAGCGCGAAGACCGCGTGGCGCAGAAGAAAGCCAGCTTCCTGAGAGCTCAGCAGGCAGAGGCTGCAGACTAAACAACCCCGGGTCTCTACACTGTGTGAACCAAAAAATAAAAATGCAACTAAAAATGGACTACTGGCAGTGGAGCACCTTTTTCTTGGGTGGGGCAGAGGGGAGGTCTTCAATGTGGTGAAGGCAGCTGCCCAACCGCAATTTCTACAGATCATGGGAAGCTGGGGAAGACCAGAATGCAAGAAAGACCCCCCCCCGCCCCCTCCGAGTTAAGTGCAAAGTTGAGTTGAAAAGGAAGGAGCTAATGGTCTCCTCACGAGGGAGCTATTATAGGAGTTTTAGTTCCAAACCACTATCTCCTGTATAATCATGTGTTCCCTTAAACATATCCACTCTTTTCTTATTTTGTGAACCAGAAGGCTTAAAAAACGGAGACAACCCTAGCACGTCCATATTAATGATAAACCTCTGCTTAAGACGGGGGATTTAGTGAGGTCTTCACACAGGGGCAACTTGGGGCCATTCGACTGGTCTGTTGATCACTTCATTTAAACCCAAGAAATCAGACACAGCCACTCGTTAGCATGTTCTGCACTTTATTGGAGACTCCCGCCTGCAGTGCTGCGCAAGGTTCATTTTGATATACAATACTTACTCCAGTGACATTTTGGGGGAAGTGTCAAAGCAAGTCCTGGCATAAAGCAACCTCATTTGAGCTCATTCCTGCTTCTGTGCCTCTTGCAGGGGAACTTGCAGGGGAAAGGTTCTCTGCTGGGGGCTCTGGAACATTTATTGTGATGGCCCACTATAGCAGGTTTTTTTCGTTTTCAAATCCCACGTGTACTACGTTCCACATTGAAATGGTTTGGTGTCTTAAAATGTCTTTCTTGAAGCAGGGTGTGGAATTCTTGCTTGCCGGTCCTTGTTTCTCCACCTAAAGAGATACAATTTACAAAACTGTTGAAAAGATTGGTCACAAAACCTTAATGGGGATCACTCCGACAATTTAACAAAAGATTCTTAGTTTCACTTCAGCTGTGTAAATGTACTTTTTTTTTTCTTGATGCCATACATTTTTCTGGATTATCTGTGCATTTTCTTATATTTCAAACCTTTCCTAACCAGTTGGCCTTTCCCAGACTGCTGGTGAATAAAGCTGAGCAAGGAATGATAGTAAAGGGGAGCAGTGAGGGAACATTGGGGCAGTGGGGTGTGGAGGCCGGCCCTCTGAAATTGACGGCGGATCAGGGGGCTGGTTCAGACTGTAGCCGATTGCCCTTTGCAGCATTGCTCTTTGCAATATTCAGACCTAGATCTTCATCTTGTACTGTTACAAGACCTGGCCACCCTCGCTGCCATTTAAAACAAATTAATGTTTTGAGGCCAAACCATTGTCTTCCTAGGCAAGGGGCGTCCCACAGGAAGTTGAGTGGCCTCTGTTTTGAATTAACCAACCCTCTGCAGTATTTCCGCGACTCTTCAGAAGGCCAGGTCATTTACCCAACATGTATAAATAGGGGGACAAGCACCTCTCCAGCCTTTTGGCTGGTACTACTGCTACAGTAAAAAAGTAAATTGTGCTGAGGGAAATGTAACTTCTCCAGCATTGGATCTTTCATAGATTCACATGCCTTAATTATTCCCTGTCGTGGGAGTGGTGTGTGTATCTGGGATACATTACTCACCGTAATCTTATTTCTGATGCTTGTATCTGCTTGGATTCACATGCTGTGCATAGGCCGACATCTAGTGGAAGCTGCAGAGTATTAGTTGTTTTCGAAACTCGAAAAGGGACGTCGACAGGGCGTGCCAGTAATAGTATCCCTAGTGTGACGTCCACTGTACCCATGATCCCTCATGCGTCGGGATCCCTCAGATTATTTTTCAGACATGGGGTAGCATGAGGTGTAGCGTGAGTACAGTTGTATCCAAGCATATACTTATTAGACAAGCTCATAAGCATCCATGCGCCTTTTCTCCGAGGGGAGGATGGGTGGGGCGCATGTGAATCTAAGCAGATGCACACATCAGAAATATGATTACGGTAATGTATCCCTTCTGAGGCTTGTGGAATCTGCTTACATCACATGCTGTGCATAGATTAGCGAGTAGTGGAAGGAGGTGGCTGTGAGAAGGTTCATGAGCGAATAAATGTCTTGGAACCGCTTGTCCCACTTGTGTATCTGTCTTGAAATGGGTGTCAATGCAATAGTGCTGAGTGAAAGTATGTACAGAGCTCCAAGTAGCTGCCTTGCAAATACTAAGGGGACATTTGCAATGAAAGCCAGAGTGGCTCCAGTACCTCTTGTGGAGTGAGCCCTGGGTGTAAAAGGCAGTGTTTTATCTGATGGGGAATAGCACAGTTTGATCCATCTGACTATCCACCTAGAGATGGCATTTTTAGAAATGCGGTCACCTCTGCCTGCCGCTATGGAGACAAACAATTGATCTGTTTTTCTTTGCGGTCTGGTCTGTCTACGTAGTAGAGGAAGGCTCTTCCTCACATCTAGTGTGTGGAGTTTTACCTCAGCTGAGCTGTTGTGTTCCTGGAAGAAAGCCGGTAGCTCAGTTGACTGGTTCGCATGAAATTTGGAGATGAATTTAGGTGAGAACCTATGGTGAGTACGTAAAAGCAGTTTGTCTTTGTGTACAACAAAGAAAGGATCCTGCACTGACAATGCTTGGATTTCACTAACCCTTCTTATGGAAGTGATGGCCACTAAGAAGGCAGTTTTATAAGTCTGGTGTTTAAGACTAGACTTGTGCATAGGCTCGAAAGGGGGTACCATGAGCTTAGGGAGTTCCACATTGAGGTCCCAACCTGGCGGCGGGTTAGAAATTGGGTGTCTCCTACCCCTTCCATAAATGCTTTTGATGACTGGTACTTTCCACCATGAGACCTTATTATGAGAGGCCGTGTAGGCTGACAAAGACTGCAGGTGGACTTTTAGGGAGTTAAACACTAACCCTGCATCTAGCAAATGGAGCATATACGTTAGAATTTGGGATGGAGTGCCTTCTATGGGGTTGATCTGTTTGGTCTGGCACCAAATCACAAATCTCCATTTGTCAAAGTAAGTGCCTAGTGTTTGGTTTTCTTGATTCTTTCAAAATATCCATGCATCTCTGTGGCAGGATGAGATGTCTGAACTCTGACCTCAGGAGGCATGCTGCCAAGTTCATTGCGTGCGGCTGTGGGTGCACTTAGTCCCTCGTGCTTCGTGAGTAGGTTATACTGCCACGGGAGTTTGATGGGATCGCACATCGCCAGTTTGCGCAGATGTGGATAACATGGTTGTGTTGCTCCCATAGGAGCAACTAGGATGAGCATCATCGGTTCCTTGTGTATCTTGTTCACCACCTTCCTCATGATAGGTGTGGGGGGGTAAGCAAATGTCCCTGACCAGTTCATCCATCGGGCGTTCCCTTTGGAGCATGGCTGTGGGAACCTGGACCCGAAATCTGGGCATTGACTGTTTTCGCTTGTGGCGAACAAGTCTACAGTTGGGGAAACCCCATTGAGAGAAGAGGTGAACAAGTCTGCTACTGAGTCGAGTTCCCCTGGAACATGTTGTGACGACAGGAGCATTTTCTGTTTGAGAGCCCATCTCCGATTTGGAGAACGTGTACCTCCCTATTTGTTGATATAAAACATCGCTGTAGTGCTGTCTGTTAGGATCTGCACAAATAGATTTGTTAAATGGGGTTTGAATGCCCGAAGGGCTTTGAATACTGCCAGAAGTTCCAGCAGATTGATGTGGTTCTGAGCTACAGTGTTACACCACAGACCCTGAGCTGTGTGGTGAAGGTAGTGAGCCCCCCACCCTGCCAGTGAGGCGTCTGTCATGACAACCGCCTATTCCTCTGGATCGTAGAAGGGTTTCCCTTTCATTAGATTTTCTCTTGTCCACCAGCGAAGATTTTGTACAAGTGTTGGCGAAACAACCACTAGATTGTCCCACTGACCACTTGTCCACTGTTTTGCCGACCACCCCTGCCTGGGTCGCAGGCGCACGTGAGCAACTAGGTTAATGCAAGTTACCAGCCTATTAAATGCATAGCTTTGCACACACCCTTGTCTGGCAGCCGGCCTGTTAATGTGGTTTTTGCAGGAACACATTTTTTGCTCTTTCACCTGATGGAAAGACCAACCCCTCCTCTGTGTTTAAGATGGCTCCTAGGAACTGTTTTGAAGTGCTTGGAACTAGGCTCGGCTCTTTCTCGTTGATGGAGAAGCCCAAATGAAAGAGGAGGTTGATTGTTCTCTGAATGTTTTGTCTGCAAATCAGGGGTGATTCCCCTGTAATGAGCCAGTCGTCCAGGTAAGGGTACACTGGGATTGCCTCCCTGTGCAGGTGCGCTGCCACCACCACCAGTACCTTTGTGAATACCCTTGGAGCTGAGGCTATTCCAAAGGGCAGCACCTTGAATTGGCAGTGCTGGTTCACTATCTTGAAACGCAAGAATCTTCTGTGCGCTGGGAACATTGAAATATGAAAATAATAATCTTTCATATCCAGTATTGCCAAGTAATCCCCCCCCCCCCCCTTTTTAGTAGAGGGCTTACCGCTTGTAGCGTGGTCATGCAGAACTTTTGTGGCTTGACATACTTGTTTGCAGGGTGCAAATCTAATACTGGGCGCATTGTTAGGTCTTTCTTTGGCACAAGGAAGTAAGTTGACTAAATAACCCTGTTTATCTGGTTGCCCGGGACGACTTCTATGGCGTCCTTTAATAGAAGTGTGGCTATCTCTTCGAGAAGGATACGCTGATCTTCTGAGTGGATCTTCTGTTGTGGGTGGTGGCCGTGGGGATGGTGGAGTAGTTCTATACAGTATTCGCCTGCTACTGTGGACAGCACCCATCTGTCTGAGGTGATTCCCTCCCATGCATGGGTGAAGCTGGAAATGTGTCCTACTGGAGAAGTATGGGAGGGCACCTGAAGCAGAATGTCACTTGCTCTGAGGTGGAGTGCCACCTTGAGCAGGGCCTCTGCCCCGACCACAACCTCTGCGTTGTCCTCTGGGATAGCCCTGGAAGGATTGGCCGTGATTATTTCCCCAGGAGGAGCCCTGGCTTTAATTGTAGCTGGATCCTCGTTGAGAGTTTTGGCCTCAAACGATGTAAAGTTCTGTTACCTCTGTCCAGAAGGCTTGTTAGTGAGTTGACCTAAAGATTTACGAGTGTCATACTCGTCCTTTGCTGTTTTCAGTGCGTCTTGAACGGCCTTATCGAAGATCACATTAGGTTCCACTGGCATGTTTATTAGTGGCCTGTGTTTCTGGTCTAACCCCTGACTGGCGCAGCCATGCATGCCTCTTAATAACGGTCCCTTGAGCAATTACTCTTCTGGCATTGTGCGCCGCGTCAAAGTTGGATTTAAGGAGACGGCTAGACACGGCCCTCCCATCTGCAGCCACCTGTGCTAGTTGGGATTTGAGTGGCTCTGGGGCAGACGAAAGTAAAGCAGACATTTCTTCCCACTTGTGGCAGTTGTAACTAGCCAAGAGTGTTGTATTGTTCGCTATCCTAGTTTGATAGGCCGCAGCGGAGGCGACCTTTCTGCCCATGGTATAGATCTTTTTGCTCTCCTTATCAGGTGCAGCCTAGGAGGAAGCAGGGGGTGTGCATGCTTTCTTTCTAGGTGTAGTCACAGCTAAGAAGTCTGGTTTTAGTTGCCTCTAATATATAACCGGTCTGAAGGTGCGGGCCTGAATAATTTCTCCACACGTGGGTTTACGGCCTGTGTGAGATTAGGGGCTTCTAAGCATGGCTGGGTTCTGCGCTGCACTGATTTCAGTAGCGGGATAAACTTGGCCACTGTCTCTTTGTCTGCAAGGATTTGTTCTGCAAAGTCTATCCTCCTGGGTGTCGATCTGAAAGTGCTCCGCCGCCTTGGCTGGTACTTCATTGAGGAGGGGTTGATTATCAATAGGGGACTCGACTAGTCTTGGTTAAGAGGGGAATATAATGAGTACATATAAGCCTCTTGGTCTGCCTCTAGGTCCTCGTCATCACCATAATAAGGCTCCTATGTATCCTCATCAATAAACTGAGGGTCAGGTGCCTCTACAAAGGAGAGATCTTCTTGTCTGATTCAGGGTCCTAGAGATCTATGACTGTACTCTGTAAAGGAACATTTGAACAAGACCTCTTAGAAGGGGGTTGAGTAGGTAAGGCAGAGGCTTGAGGGCCAGATGGGGCTGTGGTGGGAGGTTGTGGAGTTGAAGCTCTGAAGGTAATCAGGGTTCTTCTACAAAAAAATTGGCCATAAAGGTCATTCTTTTCATCACTCTGTCAATGTCCGGTGAAGACCAATCTTTGGAATTTAGGATAATCACAGATTGAAGGGAAAGTCCTAGGGCCTCATCTGTGGGAGGTACCACTTTAGGCCTAGATTCTTTAGGTTTTTCTATGGGCTTGGATGATTTCGATTTTTCCTTCTGAGGGCTCTTGTCCCTATGAGGGGTTTATGAGGGCTTTTTGTGATGTTTGTCTCCCTCTCCATCCCCCCCGCCCCCCTTTGGGGTCCAGAGAAGTGTTTTACAGACTTCTTGGGGCCTGCCACCTTATCAGTCTTTCGACAGTTGGGTCCTGTCGTGTGACGATCTCGAGCGAGATTGCCCAGAGGACCAGGACTCAGCAGACCTTTCCCCGGGTGTCGATCGTTGTCGATCACTCGACCTGGGCTTATGTGCTTGGTGGTGTGTGTTTTTGTAGCACCACCGGGTGTAGTCCCCACAACATGGCCGCCGGCCTGTCCTACGGGGTCAAGGGCCTGCGCTTGAGTAGCTGGAGCTACTCCCTCGCCGTCCGAAAGGACGGCGTTGCTGCCATCGCTAAAGGCGCCTTCCACCTCCATGGCCTCAAGCTGCCTGACGTAGTGGGCCCCGCGTTTCGTGGAGGGGTCCTTTTAACATCTTTGGCTTGAAGAGCCTCACGCTCGACAAGACGTTTCAACGTGGTCTCTTGGAAGACACAGGTTACAAACTGTTTGCCTAACCATGGGAATTTGCGATTACACTTGGGGCAAAATTTAAAAGGTGTATTCCATAATTATAGGTTATGGCAGCTGTGTGAACAAAGTGTAGGAAGGAGAGTATATGCATCCTAAAATGGGCCCCTAACCCCCCCCCCCCCCACTCTCCCTACTGTCTGGCCGAACAGCCCGTCGCGGTAGTCTTCGGGCAGTTTTTCTGTCTTCACTGGCGTGGTGGTTCGGAGGTCGGTGAAAGGGTGGAAATAAACACTATTGCTAATTGTAAATGGTCAATGTCTTTACGCTGAAAGAAACGCAGCAATACGCGTCTGTCTAGAATGGCAGAAAAAAAACAATCTGAGGGATCCCGACGTGTGAGGGATCATGGGTACAGTAGACGTCACACTAGGGATAGTATTACTGGCACGCCCCTTCAACGTCCCTTTTCGAGTTTCGAAAACAACTATAATACTCTGCAGTTTCCACTAGATATCGGCCTATGCACAGCATGTGATCTAAGCAAATTCCACAAGCCTCAGAAATATATATATATTTGAGGCTTGTGGAAGTTGCAGAGTATTAGTTCTTCGAAACTCGCAAAGGGACGTTGTGTGAATCTAAGCAGGTACAAGCATCAGAAATACGATTACGGTGAGTAATGTATCATATATATATATATATATATATATCTCTATGGCCATTGCCAATAATCTACAGATTCTTTGTGAGGATCTACACGTAATCTACCAACTAGTATGTTTTCTAGTTACTGGTTGCTACCGAGCATTATCTGCTCCAGCACCAGCCCGAAAGAGGCCTCCAACATAGCATTAATGATGCACCATACTCTGCTCCATAAGTCATGATCCACAGTGTATTACCATATTATATAATGTAGCATCTGCTGCTCAACAACTTCAACCAGGGTGGCATGAGACATCCAACACTCTATAGTGTGGGAACCTGTACTAAGCATTCAGAAAGACCCTGTGTGTATTCCTCTGCTCCTTTGTGATCTTGTGCTCAAAATCCTTAGCCAAGTTCTCAGGCACCTCAGCTGCCTCAGTGAATCTACCACTGATTAAAATTACATAATGTTGGAAACCATTTTCCTTCCCCCTACTAGCTTGCAGTATGTATTTCAGTGGTGCAGGCTGTTGGGGCTCAGCTGGCAGCTCAGCCCATCATACCCTAATCCTCGCATAGTTGGACATGTTGCATCCCATATCTATCAGTTCTGTGTTGGCTGGGCATCGATCGGCTTGGCACACCATTTCGTGTAAGGATCTCCTAATTTTGATAGCTTTCCCTAAATCTGTCAAACTCCTCTACTGGTAGCCCAGTTTGGAGACAAAACTCATTCCCACAGTGGAATCACTTTATTGTATAGTTGTACATCTAGCATCTTGCATTTCATCTCTCATGCATTAATTGTAGAAGACTGCAGCACCACACATGCAATTAAGACTTCCCTCATGCCACACCCTGAAGCAAACCTAGAAAATACTTGTTGCCTTTTTGGAATGCCATGTATGGAGCAGCTTTACAGGCAAACCGGTAATGAGCAGCATATTGTAATTGCACCGCAGTGTTATATTTTTGAAAGTCGAGAACTTTCTAAGCACTATCCTCCGGGCACTGGGTGTCCTTGCCTCTTGTAGTCCGAACACTTTTACAAGCCAAAAAGTTTATTCACAAATGCTTTACCATGCCAAATCGAGGTATAGGAACTGTTGGCATCATAAGCAAAGCGATCCAACCTGCCATGCCAATTGGCAGTGTCAACCATCTAGGCCAGGGCTCTTCAGTCTTTCGCTCTCCAGATGTTTTGCACTAAGGGCCTGATTCATGGAAGTGTTTTATAATGGCACAATCCCATAGGAAAATGTTCTGTGAATCGAGCCCTAAATCTCCCATGATCCACCGCCACTTACAGTGCTGAATTTACAGCAAGCGTGAGATGACAATTGAACCACAACCTAAAAACAGTATAAAGAACAACTTACAAAATTGCAGGGGTGAGGAGGGTGAAGGGATGGGAGAGGTGTGCAAGGGAGTAGATGATGTTAGAGGAGGCAAGAACGGGGTTAAGAGGGAATGCAGGAATGGGAAGGAAGAAGAGAGGAAAAGGACAGGCCAGATGCGAGCAGGGGGAAGGGAGGAAGGAGGTAGTTTAGATGGAAAGGGTAAGGAAGAGCAGGAGTAAGGGGTGAAAGTAGTGGGAAGGGAGGAGGAAAGGAACGTGGGGTGTTAGGGAGGAGAGTGGAAGAGATAAGATTTTGAGGAAGAGCGAAAGGAAGGGTAGGAGGGAGAAGAGCGGATGTGAAGGGGGAGGCAGTTCCAGTGGAAGGGAGCAAGGAGTTGGAAGGAGCGGGAGGGGGCACAGGGTGGAGGAGGAGGAGAGAGTAGGGAAAGATTAGCAGAGCTGAGAGCGAGAAGGGGTGTCGAAGGAAGGGAGGGAGAGGTAGGGGGGGCAAGACCATAGAGTGATTTGAAAACAAGACACAGGAACTTGAGCTGGGAGTGAAAAGGGAGCCAGCCTAGAGAGGTGAGGGAGGAGGAGATAGAATCAAGAGGTGAGAGAGGGCATAGGGAGCGGATGGCAGAGTGGTAGATGGATTTAAGAGGGGAGAGATGAGGGGAGTCCGAAGAGAAGGGAGGAACAGTAGAAGAGCCTGGAGAAGATGAGGGAGGTAATTAGTTTAGTGGCGTGGAAGGTAAGGGGGGGTCGGATTTTACGAATGTTGTAAAGGTGAAAGCGACAGGATTTAGCAGTGAGAGAAATGTGGTGAAAAGAGAGGAGACGGTTGATATGGAGACCAAGGTTACGGGCATGGGGAGAGTGGGAAAGAATGAAGAGGAGAGGGGAGGGAGGAGGAGGAACAGGGAAGAAAAGGAGTTCAGTTTTGTCAGCATTCAGACTAAGGAAGTGTGAGGACATCTAAGATTTAATGGCCGAAAGGCAAGAAGAGTTTATCATCGATGTCAGGAGAGAAAGAGGAGGATAGGAAGAGCTGGGTGTCATCAGCATAGAAATGGTGTGAGATGCCAAAAGAATAGGAGCTAAGAATGAGGTGTAGAGCGAGAAAAGAAAGGGGCCGAGTACAGAGCCTTGGAGAAAGCCGTGGTTAAGGGGAAAAGTAGGGGAGGAGGAGCCACCCCAAGAGACAGAAAAGGTGCGGTTTGAAAGATGAGCGCCAGTTGACGTTGACCTTGAAGCCAAATGATGAGAGGAAGTTGAGGGTGGTTGACAGTATCAAAAGCAGCGGAAAGGTCAAGGAGAATAAGAATGGAGGAGTGCTTTGAGTAGTGTGCAGAGAAGAGAGAGTTAAGGACAGAGGTGAGGGCAGGAGTGCTGTGGGCGGAAGCCGGATTGGGTGGAGGGAAGGAGTGAGTGGTTAGAGATGTAGGAAGCGAGTTTTAGTCCAAAGCATCTGGCGAGCTAAACGTTAGAGCCTTGACCTAGGCATTCTAGTTTCAGACTTTAGCAGTGCTGCATGTGTTGTACCAAAACGTGTCAACTTGATCTTAGTACATTCTGATCCCGAAATACTGGAGGGGGGGCTCTACTGCAACCCAGACTGCTTCCTGGGTACTGCACCCGTACAATTTTCACTAAAGTAGAACACTGATTTATGCCATTGAAGCACAGCCCGGAAGTCCCCCCAATTAGTCTATCAAATCCTTTTGTCATGGCATTGCCACTGTCGCCTTACTCACATAATGTATTTTGTCTTCAGCAGAGAGCTCAATTAACTCACCACGCATCACTGGTGCCTCCCTACCAAGCTCTCTATAGATCCTTAGCAAAAGTAGCTCCATTGCAAGCGTGAGTGACAGGCGGGACAATGGGCACCCCTACCTAGTACCTCTCTGCAAGGAGAACTAGGAAGACCGAAGTTCTCCCATCCTCACCCAAGCTCTGGGGTGGACTTAGAATGGTTAAACAAGTTTAATCAAGTACTGCCCGAACCCCATCTTCCACAGTGACTCCATAATGTAGGCACAGTACTGTGCCAAATTGAGTGGTGCAATCGCCAGGCGCATTTCCTCAAACATGTTGGGCTTATCCAATAGCTTGGCTTCCTCCTACGACACATTGCCTATTTCCAGATCAGGCAAGTGGCCTAATTTGTCAATACTGGTATCCTCTGTTGGTACAAGCACTCCTAGTAATCCCGACCACCTGTTGATGGCATCTGGATCAGTATGCACTGTTTCATCATCATCTCTAACCTCTGTGCAGCACCACTTTCCACCATCTCCACTCAAGCCAGTGCTCTGCCAGGTCTTTCAGCTTGTGCATAGCTCTGCACCTGTATATTCCGACTCGTAAATTTAATCTTGTGCGTAGCCAGGTTGTCAAACTGGTTTTTGCACTCCAATTCTGGCTAGCATCTTGCTGTCTTTGTCATATCTAATATCTCTATGCTCTTCTCCAGCATGGGGTCTGGCATGGATTCACATGCTCATGATTATTCCCTGTCATCAGGCCGGGAATCCTTGGTAAAAGAAAAGTTTCACTTTCACTTACACACTGTCTTTCTCCTATAAACCAATCACTGAGCTCTGGGTCATACTGCCCCCAGCCAATGATTGCCCTCTCCTTAAGTACCTCCTCTGGCAGCCATCTTCAGATTTTTACAGCACGTTCAATTGTTGGGAGTCCATGTTTTGCTCTGAGCTTTTCTGCGTTTTCGTGCTTTTTCGATAAAAAGTTCCTATTTTTGTCAAATGGAGCCTATGTGCTCTTATGCTCCTTTGCCCGGGAAGCAAGGATCCGTTTGTCAGCGTCTTTCAACACCCCTCAAGGGGAAGAATCGTCAAGAGTTTCATAGAAGATTCCAGAAGGCCATTGGGCCTACACCGCACGGCGAACCATATCGGGGGAGGGAGGCTCACTCTTCAAGCTGTGCTCCAGCTGCGGATTGAGGAACGGGTTTGTGGAGGACAAACCCTCCCAGTGCCTCTACTGTCTCCATCTGGACCACAGGGAAGCGGATTGTGAAATCTGCCTTGGTTTCTCCAAGCGCACCATTGAGGATAGTCACATTTGATTGGGGCGTGGCTCAACGCCAAGGCCTCTACCTTGGACGGCAAGCATGGGCATGCCTCACCCAGGACTGGCTGGTCCGAGGTGCTGGCTTCTAAGTCCTTTGAGGGTGCTCCATCAGTGGGGGCCCTCAGACCAGGCCAAGCACTGCGTTTCCGTCAGAGGCACCATGCGCTCATCTTCGCTGGCTGTCTCCATTTCCAGTCATCGCTCCAGCTCCTCCTCGAAGAGGAAATCGTCTAACCCAGGGAAGCTGCGGGAGAAGCCGGAGATAACAAGGCGCAGGGAAAGGTGTCCGACCTGCCCCTGAAGGCCCAGGTGGTCCAGGCGAAGTCATCCTCGACGATCGAGCTGGTGGCGGCCGCCCTGATGAAGGCGAAAGGGGCTGACCCAGTCCAGGAACCTGACAGCGTCCCAGAGTGCCCCCCCCCCCCCCCCCAGGCAGGAGGCCTTGGCCAAGCCAGTGGAGAAAACGCCAGAGAAGATGGCATCCCTAAGCCCGAAACCAGCCCCTCAGGATGCAAAAAGGGGTTGGGAGTGGAATCCTCAACCGTGCTCCCAGGGATGTATTGCAACATCCTTTCAACTCCACACACTAGTGTTGGAGATCCAGAAGAGGATGCCGACAGCACTCCCTGCCCCAGTGGCACTGGGCCCGCCGGCGAAGAAGAGAAAATGGCATCCTACGCTGCCGCACAGGCCCCCCCGAACCCCTAGGGATACGGGGCTGGACATGGCGACTACGGACACGAACAACAAAGCTTCACCCCCGGATGAAGTTGGGTCGTTCCACGCCATCGTTGCACACGCGTCTGAGCTCTTCCAGCTGATGCCAGAAGAGACCGAAGTTTTCCTTTACCAACGACGTGTGGCCAGGAGGAAGACTTGATACCCGGACCTTCTCAGCCTGTCAACGTCACCTCCAGTCAAGCTGCCAGTGGCTGCGGATCTGCTCACCAGAGATGGAGGCGCAATCCTGCATTACGACCCAGGATCGCTGAACCTGAAGGCTTGGCTCCTGCAGCCTTAGAGTTCGGAGGGTTGACTCTTAAGTACTACAGGCACTCTACTTTATTGATTTTATATTGCGCACCACTGACCTGGAAGCATAAGGGCGCCGAACACACACACACAACCCAAGGAAGAAAGCATAAGAATCAAGGGAATGTGATCCATGCAGCCGGGGCTGCAGCGAAAAAAGCTCTCTTCTTGACCTGCGACAGTCTACATGCAGGAGTTTTTAGTTGTACAGAGTTGTTTGATCTCAAGTTATGTATGTTAGCTTTTAATGCCAATTCTTCCTTCAAGTAAACCGGGGCTGTGCGTCTCAAACACTTGTGAGTAATCGGTATAAGGAGATTCTATCTTTTATGGGCAACCAATGAAGACTTTTCCTGGCCTCAGAGATGAAGTCCCTTTTATTTAGATCCATGATAACTCACTGTGTTGTTTTGCACCACCTGAAACTGGTTCATCTCTGCTTTCGGTAGACCAACTAGTAGGCTACTACAATAATCTATTCTGGAGTTTACGGTTCTCTGTATATGCATGGGCGTGCATGGGTCATTAGCTTAATGTAATATGAGGCTTAAGAAACCAGGCTACTCACTTGTGCCTTTATATTCAGATTGTGGTCGAGATGAACCCCAAGGGTCTTGACTTTTTGTTTTGGTCATACATCCATCAATTTGAATCTGGGCATATTCCAGCTCCATCTTGCGAGTTTTTCTTCTGAGCCCACCAGCATCAACTAAGTTTTGCTGGTGTTCAGCGCGAGACCATTGTTACACATCCAGCTTTGGATCAGGCTGTATATCCTGTTTGTTAATCTCATCCTCCATAAAGTTGCCAGATATGGGCACGACACATTGTGTCTCGTCAGCATAATATGTGAATTCAATATTATTGCTTTCCAAGAAATCAAGAAAGGGAACAGTAAATGTTATAATAATTCAGAGACAAACCGGCTCCTTGCGGTACTCCAAGCCTAAACTTGATTGGTTGTGCATCCACCATATCGCTGTTTACCCTGCATTGTCGTTCACTGAGGAAAGATCTGACCCAGCCTGCTGCTGACCTTCAAATCCCTGGCACCACCTCCAACCTGGTGACCTGTAGAGCGTGGTCCACTAGGGCGAAGGCGGCGGACATGCCGAGCAGCATGAACACACCATCTGTCCATTGTCCATATGTCAGAGCATCCTGGACTAACAGCACTGTCTGTTCCGTGGCTCTCCCTGAACCTCGACTGCCATCTGTTCAAAATGTCATAGGATCTGAGATGTATCAAAACTTGTGAGTAAGCCACTTGATCCAGGATCTTGAGTAAAAATGGAGAGTTGGAAATAGGACAGTAATTCAACGGATCCAGCAGACAGACTGTTTTGTTTCAACAGGGGGTAATCCAGGTAATCTTGGTACCTTTTGGAACACAACTATCCCTAACGGAGGCCTTGAAAATGTACATAGTGTTGTAATCGAAGTGGAGGAACATGCCTTAATAGCAATAGCCGGGTATGCGTCCTCTTTGCATTTAGTGGGGTTAAGCTTTTCTAAAATGAGTGCTAATTCAGATTCACTTACAGGTCTGTGAAAATTGTTATTCTACTTTCCAGGTTTTTCGTATGGCATTCATAGTTTCGGCATCTTTAGGAGTTGTGGCTTTCTTGGAGAGTACAATCTTATCCTTAATCCTGTTAAGTTTAGTGCACACAGCATCTTGTATTGAGGTGCACCATTCAATGTCTCTGGTAACTACATCATTTTTGTCCTGGCTGGGCTGTTCTAGATCTTTCAGAATTTTGAATAATTCCCTGGGTTGAGGGTAAGCTTTTTTAAAAGCGGTCATCAAGATGTAATTATTTGGCAAGGATGACAGCTGACTTGAATGTTTTAGCTGCCATTCTGTATGATTCTTAATCGGACCCTGTAAGAGAGTCTTTCCATTTATAGAGTTTTGATTTTTAAACTCCTAAGTGCCTGTACATCCGAGGTGAACCATGGATTAGTTTCCCTTTGGATGACTTTCTTGGTTCGCCAGGGGGCCAATACATTAACAGCCTTTTGAAGGGTGCTTTGATAGACCTCTGAGATTTTATCCACAGAGGAGAAATCATTCAGATCCTCATGCATGGAAGTAAACCATGGGCTGAGGGCTTCTGGCGTGAGATTTTTAATATTTCTTCCTTACGATCTTCTTCTCACATATAACCTGAAAGTGTATGAAGAAGTGGTCAGATCATGCACGCGGCAATATATTCAGTTTTGATAAGATAACATGTGCCGCTACCAAGTCTAATGTGTTGCCTCTTATGTGTGTAGGGGTCTTCACAAATTGTTTGAACCTTAAGTCTGCAAGTGCCTCATCAAGCGATCTAGCCTGTGAGTCAGTCCCGTCTGTCAGTCAGTAGTTAAAATCCCCAGGAAGAACAGTTCTAGTATTGTGTTTTAAAAATGAGAGATTAGTAAAATCACGCATGAGAGGAGGTTGGTACACAAGAATCGCGTTGAAGGTGCTTTCTGACTCTGTCCTTACTTTAATGTGGAGACTATAACAGCACAAGTGTTTTGCTACGTGATGCCGGTTGCAGAAGATCAACCCTTTGAGGATCATGGCCCACATATTCTTCAGTATTTGTTATCCTTGGCCAATGTGGGGCTGATGCACGCCTCTATCAAGGTTCATCTGGTGGCTATCTCCCGCTACACCAGGTTTCCAGGACGATCTTCTCTTTGGTCCCACTGTCTTATCAAGGAGTTCCTCAAAGGACTGTTTATCGTTCCTGCCGGTGAAATCCCCTGCCCTGGGAACTAAACGTGGTGCTGACGAGGCTCATGGGGGCTCCCTTCGAGCCGAGGCATCAGGCCCCTCTCAAGTTCCTTTCGTGGAAGACTGCTTTTCTCATGGCCATCGCCTCTGCCAGGAGGGTAGGTGAGATCTAGGCCCTTTTCTGCAAACAGCCTTATCTGACTTTTCACGACACAAGGCTGGTGCTCAGGACGCACCCCTCCTTCATACCAAAGGTTCAGTCGGAATTCCACCTCAACAAGCTTTTGGTGTTGCCTGTGTATTTTTCCAAAACCTTTGTTGGCGGCTGAAAAGACTTTGCACTCGCTGGATGTGGCTTGTGCGCTGAAGTTCTACGTGGCACGCATGAAGAGTTTCCGGAAGACATCACTATTTGTGAACTTTGGTCTGTGAACCATGAGAAGGCCTTCTCCAAGGCTTCCATCTCCAGGTGGCTCTCCGGCTGCATCAAACACTGTCGCTGGTTTGCAAACCGACCGCTGCCTGGCCGTCTGAGAGCCCATTCTGCCAGACCGATCTCAGCGACAACGTTCCTGTCTGGTGTGCCCCTGCTGGTCATTTGCAGGGCTGCTACATGGAGGTCCATGCACACCTTTACAAGATTCTACTGCGTCGACGGGGATTCCAGAGAGGAGGCCGGGGTCGGCCAAGCAGTGCTACGCAACCTGTTTGCTTGAAGGTGAGCCTGTTACGGATGTAAGAGTATTAGCTTCTGTTGCCCCTTGCCACCTCCCGTGGTTGTGTAATGTTGTACTGCTATGTATTCATTATTCATGAGCATGTGAATCCATGCCCGATCCCATGCTGGAGAAGGAACAAGTTACTTGTAACTATTGTTCTTCAGCATGGGTCTGGCATGGATTCACATGCAAACCCTTCCTCCTGCCCCTCTGCGGCTCTTCTTTGTCATTCTGCCACTTTACGTGCTACCAAATATGAAGAGGTCTGCAAGAGGAGGGGCTTAGGGGGAGAGGGCAGTCATTGGCTGGGGGCACTATGATCCAGAGCTCAGTGATTGGTTTATAGGAGAAAGACAGTGAAACTGTTATTTCTTTTACCGGCGACAGGGAATATTCATGACCATGTGAATCCATGCCAGACCCATGCTGAAGAACAATAGTTACATGGTAAGTAACTTGTTCCATCCTCTACTTGAGGCAGTTG
This sequence comes from Ambystoma mexicanum, assembly GCF_040938575.1. Lineage (NCBI taxonomy): Eukaryota > Metazoa > Chordata > Amphibia > Caudata > Ambystomatidae > Ambystoma > Ambystoma mexicanum. The sequence goes on along the minus strand of NC_090938.1, from coordinate 800,767,273 downwards.
CCTGTGAACTGATTTTAGTATTCTCTAACAAATATCTTGAATGCTTTCCAGGTAATAAATAGTCCCCAACCTCCTTATTATCAGTACTGCTCAATCCCTGACAAAAGCCCCTCAAAGTCCACTTCGGCCAAAGTGTGTGGTTTGAACTGCCTCTGAAGCAATGGCACCAGGTTATTTTTCAGTCTCATCTGTCGAAACATAAGATATTGCTCTGAAAAGGAGCAAGATAGGATCTCGTAGGCATCCAGGATATGACCATGAGGGCAGCTAAGGAAATAATCAATTGTGGTTGAGGGTTATCCCCAGCTGACAAAAATATAAACTGCAGTTTAAGTGGGTGTAGCTCTCTCCATACATGTAGCACCCAATAAAATCTCAACGTGCCCCTCAGTACCTATGTGACCCTGCATACTGGGCTATGCACAGTAGATATCCATCCTGCTTCCTGTCTATTGAAATCCACTTTTTGTCATATTTCTGCCCTACATCCCATGTCAAACAACATGTTCTATGTTGGGGCCATACACGTTTACATTCAGCACTTCTAACAGCTCCAATCTAGCCCTTCATTGCAGCCACTTACCCAATGTGTCTTCAATTTTATATTAACTGATGTATGCACAATGGTCAAAACGCGCCTTGCTCTACACGAGTATCAACATATCTGTGGCTCCCACAACTTTTATGAGCCTGTTACCCAAATGTGTTTCCTGCCACATAGTGGTTTGAATCCTATGGCTCTGAATATGTCTGTATCTTCCTCTGCTGAACTCTTTTGTTTATACCCCTGATATTCCACCTTATGAACCCTAGTCATCCTCCAGCATCGTTGGTGCACTCAAACCCCAATGCATTCTTTCAGCTAGCCCTCTTTCCGCCCTAAAGCCCCCAAAGTTTCCCTCCACATAACCAATCCCCTCCATCCGAAATCCCAACCAACAGGTGTTCCATATCCCTGTCCTCTCTTCTACCCTCAATAGAGAATTCTCAAGAGACCAAACTAAGCGTGTGGTTATGCGCACCATCCCCGGTTCCTAATCTTAACCTGCCCCAATCCGCTATTCTATCGACACTGCACTGCTATTGGTTTTTCAATTAACTCACCATCCACGAGCCACCTTTCTTTTTGTCAGTCTGCACCAGTCGCCCATCTTTTGTACATGTTGTGCCCCAAAGCTCATTCATTATGTACTGCTCCCCATCCTACATTTGCTCACTCTAATCCTGCGCAACTTTCTTTATGATCGTTCAACACAGCCTTCCATTGGGTATGGGGGATCGGGAGCAATCCGGTAGCTCCTTACGGGCCACCTCCCTTGCGTGCTCCATATGCTGATGACTCCTGTAAAACTTCATTAATCGCCACTCCTTCGCTTACCCTCTGGTACCTACATACTTCCAAATGGCCATCGTCATTTTTGAATCTCCCAGGTAACCTGGGACTGGTAACCTCTCGCATTCAACAACATCCCCTCCTTCTCCAGCATTGGATATTTCATGGATTCACATGCTTAGAATATTCCCCGTCGTCAGACTGGGACCCCTCGGTACACATATATAGCCTTTTCCTATAGGAAAACTTCCGACACTTTTGTGTCCTATCTACGTCCTTTTAGGACCCGCCTACGCATGCTCCGCAGGCCGTCCCAGTATAAGAGGCCCGCCCCCGCGGTTCCCCTTCAGATTTCAACCGTCTCCAAAGTAGTGGGATCTCCTCGTGTTGTCTTACTATTTTGTACTAGGTTGCCTTATTGGATTTCGAGTACGATATGTCCTCTGTATCAGGAAAAGCGCTGTTCCGTCCATGCGCGACGTGCGGCTTAAAAAATGTTTACGAGGGGGACGGACATATGGATTGTATATATTGCCTCCACCCTCACCATTCGGCGGATGCCTGCGACATATGCAAGGGGTTTTCTAAAAAAACCCTCAAAGAACGGAACCGACGCCTGGTGGCATGGCTGAATGAGGGTGCGGGGGCATACCCCCGCTCGGAGGTAGGCTCCACACAGTCGGCGAAAACATCACGCCGCGCGGCCTCGTCGGAACCACCGGTGAAGAAATCTAGACCGTCGGAAAGAGTCGTCTGGAACTCACTCCACTACAGACTCCTCGTCGAAGAAATCATCCTCATCAAAAAAGCATGAGAAGGAAAAGAAATCCTCCTCTGGCGATCATCACAGATCGACCACGAGTCGAGAGTCGAGTAAAAGCGGGCACAGTGTGGAGAAGGCAGGACCGCCAAAACCACCTGCAAAGCCTGCGTCGTCGACGGCGATCCAGTCAACGGCCGCCTTCCCGCCACTAGCGCAAGGGGCATCCTCCGTCCGTCGACAATGGCATCGACGGGGGTCCTACAGGAGGCCTGGAGGCCTGAAGTCTTCGACCCTACCCCCCCAGAGGCTTTGCTACAAGAGCAAGCTATGTTGCTGTCCTCGGAGGACGAGAGCGAGAGAGTGGCTGGCCCAGCAGACCTAGGGCTACGAGCGGCTGACAAGTCGTCGACGAGGGCACCCGTTACACCGGTATCTGCCCCTCTCCTCAATCCTCAAACGGTTTTGTCGTTGGATATTCTGTCCTCGCTTCAGTCCTTGCTACGGTCGTTGGGCCAGCGACTTCCCCAGGCCAGCCTGCCACAGTCACCCGTCGACGAGCCGGGCCCGTCCCGTCAACCGCCGCACCCACGCACGCCAATCTCAACACTGGCGCAGGAGGAAGGTGAGCTGCCACATTCGGAGTCTGACAGGGGAGCCATGTCAGAGGTCTCTTTATCCCCCTCCAGGGATCCTACCTGGGAGTCAGAGGCGGAGTTAGAAAACCCCAGAAGCCCAGCTCACCCGTCACCTCCGGATGACATTGCGTCATTCCATTCGATGATGGAGAAGGCATGCAAAGAATTTGGTCTGTCCCAGGAAGAACAGAAAAATGACTGTTTTTTGTTCGACCACATGGGCAAGAGAAGGAGGTCGGTGTTCTCGATACCGATACTTGACCATGTATGGAAAGAGGGGTTGCAGACAATGAGACACCTATTCTCAGAACCAGCAGTGAAAGGACGCCTAGAAAAAAAAGTTTAAGGCTCCAGAGTCTACCCCCAAGTGTTTATCCTCTCAACCAACACCAGACTCGGTGGTGTCGGTGGCGGCAGCGAGGAAGGCAAAGGCACAGCACAAGTGCGCGACTCCACCCGAGAACGAAGCGAGACGCCAAGATGCCTTTGGCAAAAAAATGCTCTCCGTGGGAGCGACCACAGTAAAGGCCGCAAACTCTGTCAATTGTGGCCAGATACGATAGGGAGATGTGGCACAGGCTGGCTCCGCTGCTTGATCATCTTCCGGAAGCACAGAGGAAGGCGGCGATGCTACTGGTCCGAGAGGGTGAGGAAGCCTCAAATCACGCAATAAACATCACGGTGGATCTTGCTGAGTCTGGCTTCAAGCAAGTCAACAATGGGGTTGTATTACGTCGACAGTCATGGCTGAAGTGTACCTACTTCAGACCAGAAGTACAATACAATGTCTTAGATATGCCCTTTGAGGGAGACCTTCTTTTCGGTGAGAAGGTGGACGAGGCCCTAAAAGGGATGAAAGAAGATTCGGACACGGCACGTTCTTTGTGTGCCCTCCAGAGTGGCAGAAGCTACAAGTCTTTTCGCCCCTTTAGAGGAGCTTCAGGTAATTCAAGATTCTCTTCTGGAGACAGATCCTTTGCCAGAACGGCTTACCCCTCACAGGGATACCGACGTGCCTCACAATCGGCTAACCGTCGACGAAACTTCCAGTCTTCCAGAAAACGACCATCATATCCATCGTCGGCGAGAGACAAGCAAACTAAAGATCAGCAGTGACGTTCCACAACCTGTTCTGGGGGGAAGAGTTTCAGCATATTTCGACGAATGGGAAAGGATAACGGCGGACCAATGGGTGTTAGACACTATAAGACACGGACACTCTCTTCAATTCAAACACAGCCCTCTGCAAATTCCCCTTGCGTTCACCGCTCAGTCCCATATGAAGGCACTGCAACAAGAGGTTACACTCATGTTAGCGAAGGGAGTGATAGAATTAGTTCCAACATCACAGAGAGGCCAAGGAGTCTACTCAAGATACTTCGTCGTAAAAAAGCCGAACGGCAAATGGCGTCCCATTCTAGACTTACGCGATCTCAACAAGTCCTTAAAGAGCCTGAAATTCAAGATGCTCACTCTGCAGGAAGTGATCCGCGCAGTTCAAAAGGGAGATTTCCTGGCGTTCCTGGATCTACAGGACGCGTATTTCCATATTCCAATGTGTCGGAAACACAGGAAATTCCTACGTTTTGTAATAGGGCGAACCCACTACCAATTCACGGTTCTTCCTTTCGGGCTCAAAACCTCCCCCAGAACGTTCACAAAATGCCTGGCTCCAGTGGCTGCCTGGCTAAGGAAGCAAAGCCACCATGTATACCCTTACCTCGACGACTGGCTGGTAAGGGGATCCTCCCCAGCGTCGACCAACACAAGTCTGCAAGCCACCATGCAGCTTCTACAATGGCTAGGATTCGCCATAAACTTCGAGAAATCCTCTCTGCGGCCATTGAGAACGCTGGTATTCTTGGGGGCACAGTTCGAGACTCAGCTAGGGCTGGTGAAACCTTCTCTCGACAGGACCTCGAGACTCATTCAACAGGCGGCCCGGCTACGGCGAAACACCAGGATCTCAGTGAGAAAGTATGTTTCGGTCCTAGGGGCCATGGCATCCTGCATCCATCTGGTGAGAAACTGTCGACTTTTCATGAGGCCAGTCCAAGAATTCCTCGCAGACCGAAGGGGACAAGCTCGGGGATCGTGGTCGGACAGGATAACCGTCGACGACGACAAGCTACTTCGGACCCTTCAGTGGTGGCAGAGTTCCCACCATCTGAACAAAGGTGTGCCCCTACAGGAGCCGGAGTTCCAGAGCACCATAGTTACGGATGCATCCCTAACCGGATGGGGAGCGCACATGGGTGCTCTCCAAACGCAAGGTCGCTGGTCTCCAACGGAGTCACTCCTACACATAAACGTACTGGAACTCAGAGCGGTACGATGGGCCTTGAAGGCTTTCCTACCACACATCAAGAGGTTGCGAGTGCGAATACTGACCGACAATACAACAGCCATGTTTTATCTGAGGAAACAAGGAGGGACACTATCAAGGACTCTCTCCATAGAAGCCCAGAAAACATGGCATTGGGCATCGAAGCACGAAATCTCCCTCGTGGCTCATCACCTTCCAGGAGTGAGGAACTGCCAAGCCGACTCCCTCAGCAGAAACATGGCCCAGATACACGAGTGGGAAATGGACACGGGTCACTTGAAGAAAGTGTTCGAGAAATGGGGCCACCCCCCTCTGGACGCCTTCGCGACCAAAGAAAACGAGAAATGCGAGAAATTTGCAAGGAGGTGGCCCCAAGAGGGTTCGGTGGGGGAGGCGTTCTCCTTCCCATGGACGGACATGTTCCTCTATGCTTTTCCCCCGTTTCCCCTCATACGGAAAACAATACAGTGGATACGCAGATACAATTGCCGGGTGATTCTAGTGACACGATACTGGCCGAGGCAACCGTGGTTCTCAGACCTCCTCCATCTATCGCTGGAACATCCCATAGCGTTTCCGAAAGTCCCGTACCTTCTATCCCGGGACAGAGGCACGGTGTGGCATCACGACCCGGACAGTCTCAACCTTACGTCCTGGCTCCTGACTTCTCGGAATTCGGGGCTTTAGACATTTCAGAGGAGTGCCAAGAAATTCTACAGGCGGCTAGAGCCCCTTCCACTAACAAATCCTACTCCTATAAGTGGCGGAGATTCTGTGAATGGTGTAGAAAACGGCGGGACCTACAACCGTTGTTGGTGACGCCGGAACAAGTTCTACCTTAACTGCTCCTCTTGGCAAAAAAGGGATTGTCAACCTTATCGATAAAGGTACACCTGGCAGCCATCTCGAGATTCACAAGGAAGAGGAAGTTGTCTCCTCTATTCAGTGACAGACTGGTGAAACACTTCATGCGGGGTTTATTTCGAGCTTTTCCCCTCGGTGAAACGTTTTCCCCCGGCGTGGAGCCTCAACACAGTGTTGGCAGGCTTGATGAAACCGCCTTTCAAGCCTATGGCCACGTCCGACATGAAATTAATTTCGTGGAAGTTGGCATTCCTGATAGCTATCACATCAGCCAGACGTATCTCGGAACTACAAGCGCTGGTCGTGGACCCGCCCTACCTAAGATTCTTTAAGGACAAGGTAGTCCTGGCAACTAACCCTACGTTCGTCCCTAAGGTTCCGACGGTATATCACAAACACTCCGTGGTTCTGCCTACTTTCTTCGCCACTCCATCGTCGGCAGCAGAAAAAACTTTTCATACCCTGGACGTTAAGAGGGCTCTGAAATTCTACCTACATCGCACACAAGACATCAGGGCTACTCGGCAACTGTTCGTCGCATATGGTCCGTCGACGAGAGGTAAAGCAATCTCGAAACAGGGATTGGCCAGATGGGTCTCGTCGACGATTGCTTTTTGTCACTCTAAGGCCGGAAGGCCACTGCAAAGACATCCTAGAGCCCATTCTACAAGGTCGATGTCATCCTCAACAGCGTTATGGGCCGGAATTCCGCTGACGGACATATGCCAAGCTGCGGCATGGTCAGTGCCCCACACGTTTACCCGCCACTACTGCCTTGCCAGGCAGCATGGGGATGAGGTGCAGATGGGAAGAGCTGTCCTGCGCCATCTGTTTCAGTAAGGTAAGCTCCACGTTGTGGGGAGTGTGTTTTCTACCTTTGATGACAGTATACTTTCGGGGGGAAAGGTTATGAGTAAACCTATTCCTGCTGTGCATATGTGTTGAGTAGTAGGGTGAGGGTACGTTACATTGCATTCTCACCACCGTCTCAAGTGTTACTGCTATACAATCTATTCTAAGCATGTGAATCCATGAAAGATCCAATGCTGGAGAAGGGAATAGTTTCTTACCTGTAACTCCATTTCTCCAGCATTGGTATCTTTCATGGATTCACATGCGCCCGCCAAGCCTCCCCGGGACTGCAATGTATGTGATGGATAAGTTTAACCCTTCCTACTTTGGAGGGGCCAAAATCTGAAGGGGAACCGCGGGGGCGGGCCTCTTATACTGGGACGGCCTGCGGAGCATGCGTAGGCAGGTCCTAAAAGGACGTAGATAGGACACAAAAGTGTCGGAAGTTTTCCTATAGGAACAGGCTATATATGTGTACCGAGGGGTCCCAGTCTGACGACGGGGAATATTCTAAGCATGTGAATCCATGAAAGATAGCAATGCTGGAGAAATGGAGTTACAGGTAAGAAACTATTCCCATCCTATACGTCATACTGCAAAGCCAACATGCAACATGACCCTTCACACTGCCAGGCCTACTCCAGCCAATTCTAGTAAGCTCACATTATGTCTCTACTATCGCTAACAACCGGTCACGCCTCAAATGAAAGCAGTACGCATGCACACCAACCCACTATGTGACTAGCATTACAACACTCCGTATCCCAGGCCTCCTAGTTAATTTAGAGCCATTTCAAAGTAGTATCTGGCCACTGATGTCCAGTCCACACTTCCTACGCTTTCAGAGCAAAACAAATTACAAAAGAAATCCACAGCCTCATTGTGCCAGATCAACCTTCGTCTAATGTAAGGAGCTTGTGGTATCAACAGTACAGATGACAAGACAATAAATGCAAGTTCAAAAACCTTTATTAAAGAATTATTGGGGTTGGAGCAAACCCTAACTGGTCCTATAGCTATGATGGGAGTAGACTCTACCATCAAATAATAAAGACCACACAGTCCTAGTCCGTCTATGTCAAATCAAAATGGCCTATTAAAAAAAGAAAAAAACAATGCCTGCCCTATCTCTTTAACAAAAACGTGTTAAGGGCAATTTGTATGGAAAGGAAAGTCAGTTTTATAACATAAAAAATCAAGATGGCTGAGTCGGCACTCCTCCACACGTTGGATATATCAGAGTAAGGTGGCCCCCGTAGACAGGATGACACTCTGGCTCAGGCTATCAAAAAAAGGCCGTTCAAAACGTGAGTTGAGGCTCGCTTGGCCTTCCACTCACTTATTTTCAGTTCACCAAAAGTTCTTTCACATTTCAACAAAGGTTCACATAGGTCTCCGTCTGCCAGTCTCGGACCTCACAATCCCAGCGCTCTCAGGGGTTCCCATCCCCAAGCATTATTCGCCTTCGTTAAAGCTTCCCTTCTCCTAATTTATTTCATATTCCAGGTCGGGTTCAGACCTTTCACTGATGTCGAAGATTTTCAAATATGCAAGTCATTTTCCATAGACCTACGCAGGACCACTTCGACTTTCACTTTATCTCTCCCTTATGGTATTTGCCCCACTGGCTCCTGGTCTTGGTAGTTCCACGGCACAATCGTAAACGTTCAAGAAATCATTCTCTTAAAGCAATCACCTTCTAACTTCCCCTTTTGACAGGATTAATCTTGACCATTGCACATTTCACAGTTTGTTCACTTTGTCGCTTTTTAACAAGACATCATTTTGCTGAGCTACTCTGTATCACTGGCTTCACAGTTATCGGAATCTTTAAAGTTCACAACTAGTTTGCTTTCTTTCGCGTCTTATCAGCACGCGCGCAACCTTCAATTGTAAGATACTGTTTCAGCTTCAGTCTTTCCTTGACGCAAACCGGCATTTCATGTCTTTCGCTAATTCACTGGTTGTGTGCATTCCTTTCTCTTCTCTGCGGCTTTCATTCACGAGTCAAGGTTGATACCACAGACTTGGCCTCGCCTCCCAAATTCTGCTCTTCACCCTTAGGGTCGCTGGCATCATTGAAACACAAGGCAGGCTTCTTCTCGTCTGGGATTTGGATTTCTCGGCGTATCCTTCCCGGTTTACCGGAGGCAACGACCTGCAGGGATCTTCAGGGTTTCTCTATCCCTCGCTCTGGTCCCTCGATCGCTTGTCATGCTCCAGTGGGTTTGCCGTTGCCCCGGAAGATCTGCTACTTCTCGTGTCTCATCTTGCTCAGCTTTTTTTTTCAACAAAAAATGTCTCTGAACTTCAGGATCCACAGTGCCCCACTCTTCTTTTGCTCCCTCTCCACAAGCTCCCCTTAATAGCATTCTGGTGGTTTTGGGAGTAGCAGATTGTCTCAATGGGATGTATCTGAGGTCAGGGACTCGCCACCTGCCCCTCAAAGGCCTGGGCTTCAGTAGATTACCCAGGGGAGGAGCCCTGGTTTGGGCACTACCAGGCAACCCCAGCTGCCACTGGTTTAGCTCCCTGGAGTTTCGGCACCCTTGCCACACTTCAGCCTCCCCTGTACTCACAGGCTCAGTGTTCTGGCAGTCCTTTATCCCCCAGGCCTTCTAGGTTCCTCCAGCTGCTGTTATGGCCCCTGTGCACCATCCAGCATCCCCATCTCACTCAGTGTGCCTGTCTGCTCCACCTTTTATACTTGCTTGGAGAATCAACAGGAGTACGGTATGAGTGGTTGCCCAGCCCTGTCTGACTCTGCCTGACCTTGTTAACGGGACAAAAGGGAGACTGCACATCGGAATCCATTGCCCGTTGATTCCTATCGGTAATCCTCATGACTCCCAACATGATCTTCGTCGGAGTCCTTGGGTAGTTAAATAGGGGAATGGGATTATGGAAGTTGTAGTGTTTGTTTCCCGGTTCTCCTATTACTCCCCCTTATCTTGTTACTTGTTGGAATTGGGGAGGGGCCAACGTGACAGGACTAGCACAGCCTATGAATGTGGAGGAAAAGACGGGGAGGGGTGTGTCGGAAAGGGGGATGCCATGTCTCTCCTGAGGGTGTTCCTCCTGCATTCCCCAAGGACCCTCTGCCCAGGTGATCCGCCCTCACTTGTACGCACACCCCCTCCCCCACCACCCAGGGTCTGGATGTAAGGAAAAAGGGTCTGTGCAAGTAAGAGCTGCCATCAGGAAAACGAGCAGAAAAGTACATTTCCCATGAGGCTTGTTTGCATTTGTAACATGTGTCAATCATGAGGGTTCTTAAGCCCCTCCCCGGGCCGTGCTGCTTGTTGGCGATTGTTGTATGCAGGCACGGGTCAGAGGAGGCAGGCTGTCATGTAGGTGCTGGAGACTGAAGGAACCTGTTGCGGCAGTGACTGGGCAGAGTTCTACCCATTGTCAGGGGTTGGAGCGGTTACTCACTTTTCAGGTGGGCCGTGCGGTGCAGACGCTTCCACAGAGCACTGCCTTCCAGGGCATAGACGAACACGTGGCAGCAAGGCCATCAACGCTGGACACCGCATTGCCTGGGGAGGTGATGGCAAGCCCCCACAGGCCTCAGTTAAGTGTGACCATGTATTTATAAAGTTGCAAGGTGGCATATGATTTATTTTGAGTGCGGACTCACTGTTTTCTCATTTCCATAAGTACTCCCACATGCTCCGTGAAAGGGAGCGAACCAAGGTTGCAAGACCTGCACGTGCATACGCAGGTTCTGGGGCTTATGAACACCTACGGGGCATGCTGCAACTCGCGGCTTGAGAGCACTCCGTAACAGTGCATTCAGGAAAGAACACTGTTAGAAAACGCAGGGACTTGCTGTGTTGTTTTGTGGCTGCTTTCTTCTTGTCTCCATTATTTGTCTACCTAAATCATTTCTGTGCAGGTTTGAAAGCACCCTTCCCCGGCTGACACGGCAGGAGGGTTGGGAGTCATTACCATGAGTATGCCACACGATCTCAGGAGATATGCTGTTGCTTGTACTTCGTGTTGCATCATGTTTGTTGCTGCACGTTATCAATGGCCATCAATACCGTTCAATGTGCTTATGTTTGCTGCTACTTCAACGGTGATTGGGAATACAGGAGGCAGGTTAGATCCTAACTAAGAAGGATCATTACTTGGTTTATTTCTGAGAGGTATAGGTTGTTCCAGGATATGTGAACATGTTATGTCTTTTTCCCTATGTTCCCTTTTACCATCTTCATGCAAGATTCCTAAACCTTTCCCCGGTGACCCTAAGACCCGCCACCTATCCACAACCTCTGCCTAACCATCTTTCCCACTTCGGCTGCCTCCTGGTGCCTGTATATAAGGTCAGGACCCCGTGCCAACCAAGGTGGGAGGGGTCAACTGCATTTGGCTTCCGTGGCTAGGAAGGAGTTGTGTGATACTCCAGGGGTGTGACACTGGATCCCAGCATGATGGCCCTCCCCTGGCCACCTGAACAAAGGATCCCTGGGCTCTATAAGTGAGAACACCCTGAGGTTTCCCACACTAAGTAAACCTGTGCTAGAAAAGCTCTTGAAGGGGTCAAACATCAAAACGTCTGAATAAAGCATCTTCTCCTTCAGCAAGTGCCTGCCTTATTTGCCACCTTCAGTAACCATAACCCATGGCCCACCAGTATCTCTCTACTTTATGTGCCAAGCCCTTCCACAAATCTAAGTGCATGTTCAGGAACTGTACAGAAATGCCTTCCCTCTGCTACACAGATAAAAAACATAGCCTGTAACTCATGGGATTCCCTAGGTTTCTTTGCCTCAGTGCCACCTTCTCAATCTGAATGCTCTGTCTAGCCCACTGGCCTGGCAGGGTAAACTCGAGGTAGATGGTTATCTTGTTGCAGTCAAGCCACCCTTCTCCCTTCTTTGCAGCCCTCAGAGGTGCACCCGGTCCCTGTAGCTTGGTTATGATTGGGCACAGTGGCCCGCTATGAGGTTGTGGTCTCAATGACCGATAGACACCATCAACCATGAACACTGCTGAGCGTTTCACTGCAGGGCGAACAGTCTTGATAAAAGTGTGCACATAATCGCCCATTAGCCTGGTGGTGCTGGAATCTGGGAATCCAACAATACGGATGTAGTTCTGTGTAGTCTAGCCCAACTCTCTTGGCCCTTTAGCCTCGCAGTTGCCTGTTCTTAGTTTATTAGCCATTGACCAGCAACTTTTGTTGAAGTGTTGTAAGCTGATCTTTTCTCTTGCCGATCCTTTCCTCCTCCGTGCTAAACCTAACGGCAAGATCTGAGATTCTTTGTTGCAGGAGATCAAGTTGAATTGCTCCTGCATCAACTTTGCTGCGCAGGTCTGTCTTCATTGCCCGCAACTCTGCCAAAACCGTTGCACGGTCTAGGCAGCTCAAAGGGCACGGCCAGTGTCCCGGCAGCCTGTTCTGCCCCTGCCTCCCTCCAGCATGTGTTGGACATGGCTCACTGCGTAGCATTTTCTGCTGTTGTGCTTAGTCCTTGCCTTCATGGGCAGGGTATCAGGCCCCAGTACCATACAACACAGTTTTGGGCGAAGAACCATAGCAGAGGCTCTTATAGCTGTTGTAATTGTAATTGGTTATTTGTAACACGCTTAATACCCAGAGGTTTCTAAGTGCAGACTGGGGGATTGAACCTGTTGCCCTGCATTATCTTGCTTCCAAGGCGAGCGTGTTGCCCCTGAACTATCCTCCTGAGACGTATTAGTATTCAGCACATCACATGGTCTATAATAACTTTACTTTTCTCTGACAAAACAAGCTCCAGAAAGTCATTCTGGAACTACCAAGCCAATTGGCTAAAAGTGGTAATGTCCAGAATAGACTGTTTGAAAGGCAGTAGCTGGAGGGAAACAGAGGAGGTAGGCAAACATGGGCCAGATGTCTGTCCTCCAGTGTGTAGTGACATTCTGGCACCCTTTTGTTCAAAATGTTCTTCTGCCAGGAGCTTGTTTTTGGCTCAGCAGTGTTCAAGCCTTTAAGCCTGCCAGAGTGACGGAGTCTTAATGAGTGTGTTTAGACCATGCACACAAGCAAAGCCTTTCGACTTCCTTTCCCAAGGCCCAACACTGGCAGGTTCTGGGGACAGGAAAGCTGGGATGAACCATGGGCACACATGAACTAGACTCCCTGGACTGGGCTTCTTGGAAGTGCTTGAGACCAGCTGGGACATTTATGAGGATGGTAATATAGGGGCCTGTGAGGCAGTACTTCTCTTGGGCTGAGACTCGGCTCTTCTGGGCATTAATCTGCATAACCCAGGCTTTTTTTTTTTTACCCTTCTCAACCCAGGGCTGCAGTTACCTTGTCCTGTTAAGAGGGCGGCATGGAGAGCGTAGTTCAGCAACTTAATTTGCTACTACTACTTTGGGCATTTTGGACCTTTTCGCATACTGAGTGCTGTACACATTTATCATTTATTTTATTTAGGCATTTTTAGGTGTGCTACTTGTTGCCTTTTGGCTGCTTCAAAGCCCTTGTCTTTGTACAGAGTAACATGACATCCATGTGAAAAATGAAAGAACATTGTATAATATGGTTATAGGTTATAGTATCGAATCAAAAGGGTCGAGTCAATCCTTTTGACCCCCCAAACCTCTGCTTTTGGTGTAAAAACACCTTTTTTAAGCTAAACTAGAGCAAAAAAAATATATATATATATTTTTTTATTTTTTTTTGTTTTTAACCTACAAAGGTTTTTACAAAAGAAACTGAGAATGACGAGAGAACAAAGGAGGCAAAGTTTCTCTATTGTCCCTCTGTCGTTCGGAGACGTTCAAAGACACAGTCCAAAATTTTTGCTGTGGCCGTTACCCAAGATGTTTTCTTTCCTCCTATCAGACGAGACCACCAAAGATCTTCGTCTTGTATGTACGACGAGGCGAAGATTTTTTCCAAGTAAGGTCTTCTGATATGATCCAAGTGTGTATATATATATATATATATATATATATATATATACATACACATTTACATTTTTTTTTCGATCCTTTTGTTTTTCGGTTGAATGCACTCTCACCTTTGGCATTCGATCCTTTTGTTTTCGAAACTTTAACTGGACACCGTATAAATATAACCACACATAACACAACGCAACCAACTTCTATAACAAAAACTGCCATTATATCCCAAAATACAAAATGAAAGGGGTATAAATAAACATACGTAAAAGCGAAAAAGAGCAAGACTCCGTACACGCAATTTGTTCCCCATTGGGAAGGGAGGATTAAGAAAAAAAAACACTATCTAAACCTAGCTCTGTTCAACACTTGAAAGTGAGGACATGCAAGTCCAAACCAAGTCGGGAAGCAAAACCCACCAAAAGCAGGGCTTACATCAAAAACACAGTTTTGCATTTATGAAGTGCGAAACTTTGCACTTATTTTGTTTATCTTTGCATTTATAAAGTGCGCTTTGGCCTGAGGCATCAAAGCGCTGTTACATGACCAGTTACTCCGACGACAGAATAAGCATTTTTACATAAAGTATTAATCAAGCATCAATGTTTTTTTTCTCCAGTTTCACATTGCCCCCATGGACGGAGCGAATATTAATCTTTTTAGCGATTTCCGGAAAATCCGATAAGCGTGTTCAGCTTGAAAGGTAGGCAGGAGTTGGTTCCAATGTTTGGCTGCAATGGCAGGGAAGCTAGAGCCTCCTGCTTTGACCTGTTTAAATTTTGGCTGGATGATGCAGTGGGCATAGGCTACCCTGGTGTGTCTGGTTGAAGATGCTTTCGTGATTTTTTGAGAGAAGTAAGGGAGGGCATCCTTGGACAAGCATCTATGCGTGATGGAGTGTGTTTTAAAGAGAATCCGCTCACGAATAGGGAGCTGGTGGGATTTGTTCCTTGCAGCAGTGATATGTTCAAGTTTACAGATGTTCAATGCTGCTCGAAGTGCGTTGTTTTGCATAACCTGCATCTTCAAATGTCATCAGTGGTACCTGCAAAAATGGCATTACCATATCTCACTATATATATAGCTTTTATTCATTTTAAAACTGCTTTTGATTCCATCTCAAGAGAGCTTTTGCTCGACAAACTTGAAATGTCCCACTTATATTAGAGCATTTGTCAAACTGTTTTATTCGGACACTTCCATTCAAGTGCGTTTAACACAAGACGACCAACTCTCGTGACCGATTTTGATCTCAAAATGTCTTAAGCAGGGTTGCATTGTGGTTGCAACCCTGTTTAACTTCTTCATAGCCAACATTGGCAAATCTCTTAAGGCTACTATCATGGCTCCTTTATGCCGATGATTTGGTCTTGTTGTCAAAAACCCCAAAAGGCGTACAAAACCTTCTACATGCCCTAGAAAACTATGTTCTGGAGAATTAATTCTCTATAAATTTAGAAAAAACTAAAATTCTAATATGTCCAGGCAACAAAAATAAATGAAAGTGTAGTTTCAAATGGATTCTTCACCAAACTGCTCCTGAGGAAACTAGCGAATATCATTATCTGCCGTAAAATAAAAACAACAATTTAGCCTACCTTCCATATCATCTTGAATTAAGATCCAAACATCAGTATTACAAGCAGATTAATGCACACAAAATGTGGGAAATTCTCCTATAACCTGGTATTAATCTACTACAAACAAAAAGTGAAACCGATAGTTACGTATGGTGCCGAATCTAGACAGTATAAGGGGATGAAATACTGGACTCAGCTCGAAGGCTTATTCTGGAAGAAAATATTAGTGCTGCCATCCTGTCTACCTATGGAGATCATAACATAAGAAATGGGTCTCTTATCACTTAACATCATTAGAATTTGGAAAATCCTAACATTGTACAGAAAATGCTTACTTGCAGCTAAAACAGATACATTGCTATCAATTATAGCCAAGTTAATGACCACTGACTCTGATAGTTCATTATTACCTTGGGTACTTATAGAAAAAGAGTATATGATTGCAGTAGACGTCACATCAGATTTATTGACAAATCCTATGAAGGCAAAAACCAAATTGCAGAAAACGTGGCAACTGCTGCAAAAATACCAGAGTTTTAAAAACGAAAATTCAACCTTAAAACACACGAATAAACCTGAAGTATACCCGACAAAATTTCCGTCCCCAAAATATCGCTCACTGTTCCTCCGATTCAGGCTAAATTTATGGCCCACAAGGAATTATCTAGGAGCTAAAACAAATGCGACAACAGCTGATAGTGCATGTCGACACTGTATGAACATCTATGAACCAGAAACGACAAAGCATAGCTTAATTCACTGTCCGGGCCTTTCTCAGCAATTTTTCAATGATTTCAAAGTTCTAACCCCTGAAAAAGTATGGATCTCCTTGTTTAGCGGATGTCGAATCACAGTGACTTTGGCAGTAATTAACTTTTTAGAACTGGCAATCTTAGGCCTTGTATCAAACCATCCTAATCAAGTTTGAGAAAAGTTTAACATTATAAATAAGAATCTTACAACTATCCCTGCCCTACTTGCTGCTCTGTACATTGTTATGTATTCCAGACATCATATTTAAATTGCAATTTGTCTTAATCCTTGTAATAGCAAGTAGGTACTTCTGTAAAAAATAGTGTGTATACTTAGATTGAAATAACCTAAGCGGCTAATGAGTTGCAATACGTTTGGCACTGATGACATTTTCCTTGTGTGTCTCCGTGTACAGATTTAATATGAACTGACACGTGGTTATTATGTAAAATCAAAAATTTCACCATTTGAAAACACTGAAATTCCTCTTTTATTCATTACTGCTCTAGATACAGCCATTGATGCACTAATACAGTTGTAAATCTTTTTTATGTCTTACTGTAAAACTTTTTAATGAATCTTTTATCTTGTATGTACTGAAAGGTTGAAATGTCTTCTTAACCAAAACAATAAAACAAAAACAAAAAAGGTCATTATACTAGTCAAGCCTAGATCCTATGGTGGCTCGGGCTATTGTAAGGCAACTATCTGGGGAGAGGGAGGGTCTGGATGCATTGATCATTTTGCCGTGTAGGTGACAGAGGAGGCTATGGTATTTATTTGCCGGGAAAGAGAGTGGCATCCAGATTTTACAAAGGGTGCGACTAGGATCGGGATACCGTCAATGTTAATGGAGGAGTTGGAGGAGTATAGGGGCTGAAGCCTCTTGATAACTGGTCGGGGGCCCACCTAAAGGATCTTCGTCTTATCATCGTAGGCACAGACTGTGTTTGGCGATTCAAGCCTGGATGGTCAGGCAGACTGGGTTTAGGGTGGTGAAGTTCTCATGGTAGTTGCCGGAGAGGGGGTGTAGAATTTGTGTATCGTCAGCATAGTTTGTATAAGATATGGCCAATTGAGTCTAAGAGGACTAATAGTGCTATCGTGAATGTTATACAAAGTTGGGGATACTGAGGGAGGATACGGACACGGCGATGACGAGAACGGGCACGGACGACAGCGGCAGGTTAGACCACCCGTCTCTGCCGCCCAGAGCCTCCCCGCCCGACGAGAGCAGCGACGACCATCAAGACAGGGAGCTCTGGTTTAAGATCGCTCCCCTCCTGGACTTCCTTCCCGAGGACAAGAGAGTGGAAGCTTTGGAGATCCCTCAGGAGGGCGAGGTGGCATTGGACCATGCCATCACAGTGGCCACGGACATTGCTGATACAGGATTCCGCCAAATGGGCAACAGCATTTGCTTTCATCGGCGGGGATGGTTGAAGGCCACAAACCTTCGCCAGGAGGTGCAGTCGAGAGTATTGGACATGTCTTTCAACAGGGATAATTTGTTCGGAAAGACCGTGGACGAGTCCCTCCAGGCCATCAAGGCGAATACCGAGATGGCTCATGCTTTGGGCACCCTGCAACAGCAACGGCCGTCCTTTAGGACCTCTGGAGGAAAGTCCCAAGGTTCCTTCAAGGGCGTTTCGTGGAAGCTCATCATCTTACCATCAACCGACCTGCTCTTTGGCCCAGGAGGCCTAGAGGGGCCACAGCAAGTCCGGATGAGGTCGGTGTCGTCGCCAAGGTCCCCAAGGCGGAGCCTCAGCGGCAAAGCAAGATTGAACCGGCTGTGACGTCGGGCCCCCACCCGCGCACCCTGGCAAACTTTGTCAGCATGTGGAAGTCCATCTGCACCAACCGTTGGGTGCTGGATGCTCTGGCCCACACACACACCCTGGAATTCCAATGAATTCCAACGAAAGTGTCCTCGCATATCACCCGTGGCCAGCCTGGAAACCCACATCACTCTGCTGTTAGTGCGGGCCATGCTGAAGAAGGGTGCCATAGAGCTCGTCCCAAGGAGGCTCCGGGGCTCCGGAGTGTACTCTCGGTACTTCCTCGTCAAGAAGAAGACGGGCGGTTGGAGGCCCATCCTGGACCTCCACCATCTGAACATACACATCCGATCCCAGAAGTTTTGGATGGTCACCCTTCAGCACATGCTAGGACAGCTGGAAGAAGGGGATTTCCGGTCATCGCTGGACTTGGAGGATGCCTACTGTCAGATCCCCATTCACAAGGGACACCGCAAGTTTCTGCGCTTCGTGGTTCAAGGGCAACATTAACAGTTCAAGGCCCTTCCCTTCGGATTGAAGTCGGCGCCAAGGGTTTTCACCAAGTGCCTGGCACCTGTGGTGGCGCAGCTGCCTCTACGAGGGATCCACATTTACCCCTACCTGGACAACTGGCTCATCCAAGCAAAATCAAGGGAGATCGCTGTTGCACACACGGCGGAAACCGTCCAGCTGCTGTCGGAGCTGGGGTTCTCAGTCTACTATGCGTGGTCTTGCTTGGTGCCATCGCAAGACGCACTGTTTCTGGGGTCTCGACTCAACACGGAGTCATGCCTGGCGTCTCCGTCGGAGGAGAGGATAGCGACCATCCTGGGCAAGGTGCAACGGCTGTTGACCCTGAAGATCGCAAAGGTGAGGTCCATCGAGTCCCTTCTCGGTATGATGTCGCGATGCATATACCTCGTTCTACTGTGCAGGCTGAGGATGCTGCCGCTGCAAGAGTTCCTCGACTCCCGTTGGATCCAGGTAGCGGGAAGCTTCGAAGACAAGATCGCTCGATGAGAATTTCCACTGAGCGATACAGTGGTCGGGTGCCTGCGCGCATCTGTCGGTGGGCTCGGACTTCCAGACCCCACCTCATCAGGAGACGGTCACAACGGATGCCTCCCTGGAAGGATGGGGCGTGCACACCGGAAGTCTCCACGCAAAAGGCCTGTGGCTACTGGAGGAGAAGTAGTTGCATATTAACGTAGTGTAGTTACGGGCAGTGTTTTGGGCCCTCAAGTCTTTCCTCCCGTCCCTCAAGGGCAAGGTGATACGGGTCTTCACGCACAACACCACCACGATGTTGGACATTGGAAGCAGGGGGGCACCAGATCGTCGGCGCTCTCCAGAGAGGCGCAGGACCTATGGCACTGGGCAGTTGCACAGGGGATGTTCCTCGTCCTGTTTCATCTGGCAGGAGTGAAGAACATCATCGCTGATTCCCTCAGCAAGGAGCTGCGCTCGTGCCACGAGTGGGAGCTTCGGCAGGACCATATGGATCTTCTGTTCCGACGATGGGGCAATCCCCAGATCGATCTGTTTGCGACGGCGATAAACGCCAAGTGCCGGAGGTCTGCCAGCAGGTTTCCCCAGCCAGGGAGCATGGGGGGTGCATTCTCATTCCCCTGGGACGGCCTGTTTCTCTATGCGTTCCTCCCATTACTGTTGCTTCTGTGACTCACCAATCAACTTAGACGGTCCCGGTGCAGGATGATCCTTGTCGCACTGGCGTGGCCGAGACCGATATGGTACCCGGACCTTCTGGACTTGTCAGCGTCCTCTCCAGTCAAGCTTCCAGTAGTCGCAGGTCTTCTCGCCAGAGAAGGAGGCGCGCAATCCTGCATCATGACCCAGGGTCGCTGAACTTGCAGGCCTGGCTCCTGCAGCGCTAGAGTTTGGAGGATTCGAGATCCTGGTGGACTGCAAGGAGGTACTTGCCAAGGCCAGGGCTTCGTCTACACTGAAATGCTACGGACATAGGTGGAAGAGGTTTGCTGTCTGGTGCCGTGCACAGAAGATAGACCCTCTACGGATTACGGCTCCTCAGGTGCTGCCGTATTTGCTGTCGCTGGCCAAAGCAGGGCTGGCGAATGCTTCCATCAAGGTTCATCTGGCGGCAATCTCCTACTACACCAGAACTCCGGGACGTCGTTGCTGTGGTCACACCGCCTGGTCAAGGAGTTCATCAAAGGACTTTTCCATTCGTTCCCGCCGGTTGAAGGCTCTGGCCTCGGCATGGGAGCTCAATTTGGTACTGACTAGGCTCATGAGTCCACCGTTCGAGCTTATGCATTCGGCGCCACTGAAATTCTTATCGTGAAGACAGCGTTTCTTGTGGTCATCACCTCTGCACGACGAGTGGGAGAGATCCAGGCCCTCTCTTGTAAACCACTGTACTTAACATTTCACTAGACCGGTTCGCTTGAAGGTGAGCCTGGTGATTAGATGCTTAATGTTGTGCCTTGCCACCTCCCGTGGTTGTGCATGTGTGTACTGCTATGTATTCTTTATTCATGAGCATGTAAATCCGTGCCAAACTCCATGCTGGAGAAGGAACAAGTTACTTACCTGTAACTGTTGTTCTCCAGCATGGGTCTGGCATGGATTCACATGCAAACCCTCCCACCTACCCCTCTGCGGCTCTTCTCTTGGTCCTACTGCCACTTTACGGGCAACCAAATCTGAAGATTGCTGCCAGAGGAGCAGCTTTGGTAGAGGGCAGTCATTGGCTGGGGGCAGTATGACCCAGAAACCAGTGATTGATTGTTAGGAGAAAGACAGTTCAGAAGTGAAACTGAAACTGATTTTTTCTTTACTGAGGATTACCAGTCTGACGACGGGGAATATTTATGAGCATGTGAATCCATGCCAGACCCTGCTGGAGAACAACAGTTACAGGTAAGTAACTTGTTCCATCCTTGAGATACACCGCAGGTGATGGGTGCAGGGGGAGAGGGGTCCTGGCATTCTCTGCAAATACTGTAATGGATCTATCCCCTAAGAAGGAGGCAATCCAGGTAGTGGCCTCAGGAGAGTAATTACTCTGTCCAGGATTTTTAGCATGAAAGAGACAGTTGTTATTGGGCCATAGTTAGTTGGAATTGTGGGGAATAGTGAGGGTTTTTTAATAAGAGGGAGTACCCATGCTTCCTTGAGGCTAGTGGTGGACTATGCCAGTAGAGAATCAGGTGTTGATAAAGGAGGCGGTGGGGGGTGCCAGGATTTCAGAGTAATCTTTAATCAGGTTTGCTGGGCAAATGTCTCCTTTACCTACTCGAGCTCTTCGCTCCTCCAACTCCTTGAGGGTCAGTCGCCTTTCTAAGCAACGAGTTAGGGGCAGATATCTCTCTCTTCGGCTGTCGCCTCCCTCTGGAACAGCCTCCCTGCCTCTCTGAAACTTGAGCAGAACCATCTCCGGTTCCGGAAGCAGCGCAAGACTTTCCTCTTTGCTTCTGCCTTCTCTATTCCTCTTCCCTTCTGAGCTCCTGTCTGATACTGCACTGATTACCCAGCTACCTTCTGAACAACGGGCCCAGGTCCCTGCCACCCAAGTTGCACACCTGCACTGCCTCCTGGCAACCCTGCACTTGGGGCTGTATCTGGAACCCTGCAGTCCCCTTACCTGCACTTATCTAACACTTGCTGTTTGCACCTAACCCCTGCACTGCCACCTGCTGGCTACACTTGTTGTTTTTCTATGTTTTGATCCTATGTCTTGCACTTGGTCCTCCTCCCCTTCCCCTGGCACTTTCCCCCTTCCCTCTCCCCTGCACTTGCGCAATCTCAATGTCACTTGGCCTAGTAAGATTGTTGTCTTGTCACTCCTTTGTTCCCCTCCCTCATGCTTTGAAACACTTCTGTGTAGGCACGCTATAAATGTCTTATATATATCTTCTGAGACATTGGGGAAATGAAACATGGGAAGGTCTTGAGGACTGGTGGTGGAGAGAGATGTGGCCGTTGGAGACGCTTGAGAAGGTTTGATCAGGGATTGTGTGGTATCAATTATTCTGTGCAAGGTGTCAATTCTGGCGAGCATGGCTTTTTGAATATTGTGGCTGGGGGATTGGTAGGGGTTTCCAATTCCCTGAAGATCTCACAAGTGTAAGATTTATAAATTGGCCATGTAGGCATTGTAGGTGGAAGATTTGGCAGAGAGGATGGCATC
Source organism: Ambystoma mexicanum (assembly GCF_040938575.1). Lineage (NCBI taxonomy): Eukaryota > Metazoa > Chordata > Amphibia > Caudata > Ambystomatidae > Ambystoma > Ambystoma mexicanum. The sequence continues at coordinate 800,745,315 of NC_090938.1, read as the reverse complement.
TTTGTAGTGTTTTGGCAGCGAAAGCAGTAGCTTCTTGGCTTCTGATGGTGATTTCTTCCTGTTGGCTTATGCTAACCATTTATTAGAACGGAGCGTTTGGAGTTCTGGGGTAAACCACGAGTTTGTTTGTGCAGATGGTTTAAGTTTGTGTGGCTTTAGCCGGGCAATGGTGTCAATGGCTGCTGTCAAGGTTTTGCCGTACAGGTCTGCAAGTGTATTAGGGTCTGTTGCGAAGGGAGGCTCAGGAAAGAGTGAGCTGAGCAAGGGAGTAAGACGCTCCTTGGTGAGGTTTTTGGAGCTGCAGACTAGCGTACGGCGCAGTGGGATAGCGATAGGTGTTGAGTGGCCCAGTAGCTGAGCTAGAGAACAGCACTATGTTGTTGTAGATAGCGACCTGAAATTGAGGTCTGCAATTCAGTCTAGGATGCGACCTTTGTTGTGTGTGGGGGTGGTGATACATTGTTTGACGCCTAGAGCGCTGAACCAGTTGGAGAGTGATGTGGCTGTTAGGTCAGCAGGGTCATTATATCCTAGGTTGAAGTTTCCCAGGAGAATAGTTTTAGAGGTAGACTTAATATGGGCTGGGCTGGGCCAGAGGGGCAATAAATGGTGTGAAGAGTAATGGTATCAGAATCAAAGAGTCAATTTAACCGACGTATATCACACTTGTCGGACAGAGTGGAATTTGGTTCTCTAATAGGCAGTAAGTAAGTCCTTTACTATAAGTGCTACCCCTCCACCTTTGGTATTAGGTCTGTCAGAAAGGAAGATGGTGAACCCAGGGTGAGGACAATAGAGGGGGCATGGCCAGATGCAGCATGTAACCATGTTTCTGTGATTGCTATGATGTCAAGGTTTACAGTGTTGATAAGATCATAGATGTCAAGGGCGTGCGCAGGGATGGACCTTGCATTGATGAGTGCACAGTGTAGCGGTAGGGTGGGTACATACCTGTTCTGATGGCAAGATGGAGCCTTGGTGGAACCCTTCTGACAGATCGCCGGCTTGTTGGCTTGTGGATTCTTCGGGTTGCCATCTACTTTGTTCTGGATCTAGGGGTGGTTGCTGTACGATCACCTAGGCGTGTGTTTCTTTTACCAGTGATTTGCAGGAGCGAGGTTTGGCAAGGGAAAGGGGATGCCTGTAAGACAGTGTAGCTGAAGGGAGCCAGGTCCGCTACCACATGTAGCTGGGGGCGTTGCAAGATACCCTGATGCGATTTGGCAATGCTATTATTGTCTGCGATAGACTTGTCAGAAGGAGTGGGGGAGGCCCAGGTAATGGGGCCGATATGGATGCTAAAGTGCACAAAAGGTGGTAGATTTTGTGTAGCGCGTGATATGTGGCTGTGTGGTCTAGGGTGCTTAGCAGCAGTAGCTGTTTGCAGTGATCACACCACTTAGGGGGTGTGATGTCCTGTAGTGGCAAACTGTATTCATGTACACAACTGTTTATACTATGCCATGTAACCATTACTATCCAATTACCTCCGGGTGAGGTGCGCGATATAAATAAAAAAATAAACAAACACACATGTTTAGGGTTGAGACTGTGTGGCAGAGAGCACATGGAGCTCAGAGGTGTTTACAGGCACGTGCATGATGTCTATATACAATCTAGATGGGGCCTTCCACATCAGGAGCGCTGTTGTGTGGCGTGGACAGGGAGGTCTGCCACAGCGCATGCTAGCAGAGTGCCGTGACTGGTCCTTTGCTTGTGAGATCAGCTGCCCCGTGACATCTCAGTGTTCCGGTTTTTGGCTGATAACATTGAAGGCCTCATGGCTAAGGGGAGGGAGGAAGTGTCTGCAGGTGTAGGGCGCTCGCAAGTGAGCAGCATGAATAACACTTGTTAGTTAAACGGTTGTAGCGCAAGCTAGGTGAGCGCGTTTTACCTTGTTGCTGCGGTCTGTTTAGTGTTCGGAAATTTTGCAGGGTGTACTTTTCTCCAGAGAAAGGTGTGTCGGAGGCTGCAGGTTAAATGTCGGCATCTTAGTATGGCAACTCGTGCATTTGGATGAATGCAGGCATAGAGTTGAATCTTCCTGGGAACCAAGCACATAGGTCCTAATAGAACCAACTTTGCACACCATGTCCCAGTGGTTTAAATATGACATGGGGTAGGATAGCATAGCCTAGCATACCAATCCTAAAATAAATAGCATTTTCAAAGCAGGGCAGATCATAGCGAAAATAGCATAGGGTAGTATTGAACAGCCACACGGCACAGCAAAACAAATAATGTAACCCAGCTGTTAAGATGGATTTCTAAACTCTGATCTGGTGCGCAGAAGATTTGGAGGCCACCCTAGTATAGTGGAACAGGAGAACCTTCTGGACAAACCAGACCACCTACGGTAGCTTGGCAGGTGGTCAAGACTAAGTCTCAGAAGGGGTGAGAGTGATTGGAAGCCCACAATTAGCACACTCAGTAAAATTCCACAAAATACACTAAGACAGATGTATATCAAAAATACATTTATTATAAGCCTTTATAACTAAACACGAATAAACCATAGTAACAAAACAGGTATCACACACGCTTTTTACTATGTAACATATATACAAAATGTGTTTAGCCTAATGCAGATGAAAGGGGAAAAAATAACCGCAACCTGCAACAGAAGAGGTAAGTTCAACACAAATATCGCATTAGGTAGTTCTTCGAAGTCAACCCCTTTCTTATGCTGCAGTCCAGCCCTAAGAAGTGATGAACCTTATCCTCAAATGTACAGCAGTTTTACGCACGGTTGTCTGCAAAGTGAAACGCGGTTTCTCATCAAGGAGCTGTAGCTGTTCAGGAAGGGAGTTGAGGTGATGAAGAATAAAGCCCTAATCCTTGAGGAGGTTCTACCCTTGCAAGTACAGCGACTTTCGGAGTTCGGGAATAGCTGGGGAGCACAAGCAAGCCCAGCTAAGGTGAGTATCTTTTTAGGGATTCTCGTGCGTAAAACAGATGGCTGTGCCAGGGGGCCACCGGTAAGTGATGCAAGTACTCACTGACCCTCGACACAGTGCAGGCCAAACTTCGCCAGTCTAGTCCAGTTCACCAGAAGGTTTCACCTCTGCAGTTACAGGCTGCTCTGGCTCTCAGCAGCTGCGGGACGGGACGATCGTCGGTGGCGGGACAGTACCCTTTTCTCAGCTCTCAAAGAAAGGAGAAGCATAGTTCTGATGCAGCATGTCTCAGGACACGGGGCAGGGGGAGCAGGTCTGCAGGCACTTACAGCGGCAGTCACCACAGCGGGGCGACACAGGGACCTCAAATGCTCACTGTCTGGTGCACTCTCATAAATCGCAGCCCACTGCAGCTAGGGCAACGTTTTGGCGGGAGAGAGCCAAGGACCACAAGTAAGTGATTCACAAAGTCTCGAGTCTCAACTCGGGACGGCAGTGCTCCTATACAATACCCCGGGTTCGGGCTGGTCAGTTTGCTGGATGGCCCAGACCTCCCAAGAGGCTCTTTGCGAGGGTAAGTAGGAGGTGCCAAGAGAAGTTGGTCGTACTACTCCAAAGGGTCGAAGCGCCCTTACAGGCCTTCTTGGTACAATACAAAAGCAGGGGTCTAACGGGCCAACAAGTGGGGTCAAGGTGCCAAACCTTGCAGCACATCTCCGGCGGCTCCACAGGTCTGCTCTTGTGTTCAGGATACTTGGCTCCTTCTGTAGTTCGGTGTGGACTTCAGGTGAGCGACCTGGAATGGATTTGTTTTGCGCTCAAATCTGGGATATCCAATTGAAGATCTGCTCTCTTGCATGCACACCATGCATGGGCCAATCGTGGCCCACAGTGGTTGCAGTCATTCAGGCATACCAGACATACTGGCACCAGTAGTGTGGATTGGGACCAGCCAGTCCCAAGCCTCTTCCTGGGCACTAGCACACGTGACATGCAGGAGCCTGTGAAAGATGCGGTTTTCGCAGGAGGCTGCATGCCCAAATAAGGAATAAACGGGTCTCTCAATCTCGTTGACGACAAAGGGACAAAATGGCCAAAGGGCAGAACAAAAGACTTTGTGGCACGGCGATTTTCGGCACTGGCCACAGTCTTGGGCCAAACACAGTAAATGCGGTAGTGTCCATAAAAACAAAGTAAAAATACTTTAAAAGTAAACTGGTGCCACCAGTTCGTCCTAGGCACACTTGTACATACTCCAAAAAATCCTTAGAGGGTGGCTAGGGCCATAAAACAAAAGGACCCTTATACCTGGTACTGTAAGGTACTTGCCACATAGATAAGAAGTTACCAAGAAATGGCAACATAGTCAAAGACTAAGGGAAACATAGTTTCCCAGTACTGACAGCCTGAAGGACGTGTCTGTTTCCACAAAACAAAAGAGCGAAAGCCTAGAGGAGTGCAGATGAAGGCTGTGCTCCACTGGAAAAAGTCAGGTTAGGCAAGCCAAACAAAAGCAAAAAGGTTTTGACTACTGAGTTTATCTCTCAGGGGCAGCGTGCTCGCCTTGGAAGCAAGACGACACAGAGCACCACAGGTTCGATTCCCGGGTCTGCGCTTAGAAACCTCGGGGTATTAAGCGTGTTATAAATAACCTATCATATCATATTGCAGTCTTTGGGCAGTCCTCGTTTGTTCCAGGAAAGCAGTCTGTTTACACTGCTCTTTGTTGTGTGGGAGGGCCCATACAAATACCCATTCCAGCCGCGGAGCGGCCGCAGAGTCGACTGCTGAGTCTATTGCAGTTTTGCAGCAGCCGAGGCCCACAGCCAAAATGGAGGAAGAGGGACAACTGCTACAGAGTACCAAGGCCAGGAAGTGAGAAGCAACTGCAAGGTGGCCTGACACCGCAGATCAAGATGGCTTGTGGGCGGAAAAAGGTAAACGAGCTCCGCTAACACCTCTGTCTCTAGACTCTGTAGCAGACATTTTAATAACGCCGCAGAGCACCTCGTCTTGCTTGGAGCTCCCTCGAGCAAATAAAACAGGAAGAGCAGGCCCGTATCCCAAAAAAGTGGAAATTAGTTTGACCTTACCTGCTGACGAGCAAGCCACGATGGGGCAGTCGGGGCAGAACACCCCTCGCAGTGCTCCCAAGGTACACTTGAGAAAGGAAACCGGCAAGGGCGTTGAGACAGTGGAGGACACAAACCTGCCCCCCTTCCGCCTACGCGCCTAAGGCGGGTCTCACACGCAGAGCCGGTTAGGAGAGGGTCAACCGCAAAGGCCAGACCAAACCGTAATGCCCAATTACAAGAACGCTCCTGAAAGGATGAATGAAATGCACATAAAAGTAGTGGATGAATCAGTGCAGCTAGTAGAGAGGAGAAGCACGGGAATTGGCGGAGACTACTCTGTGGGAGAAAACCGATGGAATCGGGGCTGTAACAGAGAACGAAGAAAGGGTGGCTGCAACTATAATCAAAATTGAAATACATATTCCTCCAGAAATAGAAGATCTAATGAGTCCGCTGTACACGGACAGGGAAAAGGAAGGCACAGGGACGGAAACAGAATTGACATCCACGAGTAAAAGGCTCTTGAGTGCAGACACCAGTACGAGCAATGAGCCCTTGAAAAACTGCAACCACATCGAAGCTGAATGCCCTCAAGAAACCCCATATGAGGAAATGCTCCCAAAACAATGATCTGAAAACCAAATGGAAAGCATACTATCAAACGAAGCACCTGTCATCCCTGAAACAATGATAATACCTCCAAAACAACGAAAGATTCATTAAAAAAAGGGACACATGGTGCAGTCTCCCAGTACCCCTGCGTGAATGTAAAACTCAAGAAGAAACAGTTGCGGCTTGTGCCACGACTAAAAGGACCGAATGGAAAAGCGAGTGCGGCTAACCCGAAACATTTGTTTTTGATCAACATCCAGGAAGAATTCTTCAAAAATAAACACTTGGCAGTGCGCCAGGAAGTGGAGGAACTCTCCGGTACTGAACTGCTGGCAGGGGCAGAGGATGCCATAGTTGCTGTGCCTAACCATCAACGTTCGGATCATAAGGCAACAACATTGGTAGAAAGGAGGGGGAATCTAACTGACCCGAGGAAGCAAAAGTACCAGCGATTTCACAAATTAGGTGGCATTTTGGTCAAATGGAGGAAAACAATGGAATACACAACATAGAATTGGAAAATAACGACACCTGTACAAGGCTTAAAAAGTCCATCTATGGTAAAAGCACATCTTACAACTGACAAGATGGGTCAGAATCCCTTAGAACATGGAACCAGCAGAGATTCTTGCTCGGAGGAAGATATTGTAATAACCACCCAGGCAAATGCAGTTACAAGTCCTAGTTATCTGCCGGCTCAGAACGAGCACAGTGAATACAAGAGTAGACATCACTCAAAGGCAAAGAAACTCTCCAAGGGAACAAAGGCGGTCCCCTACCAGGGACCAGAGAGGTTGAGAAATAATGCATGAAAAAGATTTCCTACACAACAGTCCACGGCACAATAGACGCCTGAGCGATATATCATATCCTCCAGCTAAAGACTCTTCTTAAAAAAAAAAAAACAGATTTGAAGACAATAATGTCAACCATCACCTTAGCACTGGCCCCGTTCTTTAAACTGTACGAAGCCCTCAATGATACTCAAAAAGATCATACTACCATGCTCGCCCTTATGCATACTAAGCTATCTTATTTTGAGGGCTTCATAATGGCCAAGAGAGAAGAAACACCACAAATGAAAACTCAAAGCACTGAAACAGATCCAGGGATCAATAAAATGCTACAAAGAGTAGGAGACACTGCATATCTTGGGATTCCGACCGCAAAATCTATAGTTCAACAGACAGACATTGTCCTCATGAATCAGGTGAAAGAATCAAAGAAACAAAAAGAACTGGTAACCAACTGAAATCTAGTAAAGATAATGACAGGGCTCGCCAAATCACTAATCATCCTCTCAATACCACATTGAGAGTTGCAAAATCGGAATCCGAGTAGCTCAAAAAGAGTAAATCAAAATGGTTCATTAGTTCGGTTCTCGACCGACGAGATTCACAAAATTAACGGCACTCATGAGATCTAAAAGACTCAGCCCAAGCGGGGTCCAAAGACAAACCACGAGCATCATTCAGAATTTTCACCCAAAAGGGAGTAACCTTACAGGTCGGCGATTCACAACTCTTCGCAGGACTAGAGTTGCGCCAACTCAAAGTGAAGCAGATCCAAGCAAAAAAAAGATAGGTGCGTGGTAGTGCAATTACTGCAAAACCCTATACCAACCTCACCTTTGCAAAAGAGGGAAAAGAGAAAAGCAAAGGAGGACCCAAGGGGAGCGGCAGTTGAGGTAAACTCTATGAGAGACACAAGAGTCCTTTAATGACCTCATGAATATGAGTACTTAATCGGTAGAAGACTCTGAGTCTGAAATAATTTACCCAAAAACGCAAAGCTGAAGAAATGGTAAAAGAAGCAGTGTCATTAGAGCCTACACAGAAGATAGTGATCATCGACTCCCCATCTCCAGTTCTCAGTGAGGATAAAAAAAATCCTACCAGACTCTTAAAGAAAAAGATCGATCAGATAATAACAACAGAGTGAAAAGTAATTGCAGGTTATACACCAACAGTAAATCTAGCAAAAGCCTGGGAAGGACCACAGGAAGAAAATCAGCAGACCTAAAAACTGTCTCAAGAGGCGAACTAAAAAAGAGCCCATCAATATGGGTAAAAGTGAACAACCATAAACATCATCAAAGAGCTTGCAGAAAAGAGAAAATCATCAAGAGAGTGTGAGAGAGAAACCCAAGATTCAAATCACAGAAGGGAAAAGCAGACTCGTAGAAGGCCAGACATAGCCCAAAGTCCAAAAGTAAAACCACACCCACAAATCTTTAAGAAACCTCACTGTAATCGAATCTTTAAATTGTAGAAAATTCTCACCTTAAAGGATAATTTGATCCTTAACCGTAGAACCATATCGAGATTATTCAATCAAAATCCCGAGTTTGAGGCATCAAACTTTATCTGACTTAAAGGTGGTAGAACCACACCCAAATGGACAAAAAGACTGCTCTTTCTTGCACGTGGATTCGCCAGTTATAAAACGCATTTTATTAGATGCAACAGGACACTTTCAAGCCCTGGGGTATGAATTGAGAGAAACAAATGGGTCGCTAAAGAAACTACAAACAAATAAACTACAGGAAAGGAAACACGTAAGGATATTCCATTAAGAAAGACCCAGGGCCTAAGACTGCAATACGAGGCCGGAGAAAAGGATTCGAAAAAGTCCTATTCTCAGAGACAATTAACAAAGAGAACAAACCAATTGGATTCCACAAGTGTCACAACTAGATTCATCTTGGAATTACACCACAGAGAGACTACCAAGGGGTCCCCTACCCCAGCTCAAAATTACTTTTGAGCAGGCTTTACCAACAATGGGACAGATGCAGGGGACAGTCAAAGGCATGCCATTGATGCAATAAAAATTGCACTGAAAGAATGGTCATGGTCCTCAACCTCTGCAACACCAAAACAGAGCACATAGCCACCAAAGAATGGGGAGGGAGTAGCCCAGTCGTGGCTAAAGTGCAGGAACAGCCTCAACTTCACTAGGGAAACTTAATGAGGTCGTGGAATACAAGAGGCTTTCGGCACTTGACTGCACAAAGCGATGTCAATTTAGGTAACCTTGATGTTTTGTGCTTGCAAGAGACTTGGTTACGTACTAAACCCTCAACAGATGGATATGAAATAGCCTTTACGAGTGCCTCAAAAGGCCCCAAAGGCCGTCCCCAGTCGGGACTGCTAACAGCAATTCATTCAGGATGTAGTCTACACATAAGAAAAACTTTGTCATCGGAATTCATTCAGACCAACCTGAAAGCTTGGCAACACCTTGAAGCCAATGAAACAAAGGATACAGTAGAACTCATCTTACTGATTAATTCCTATTGGAACTCTAGATACATTTCAAACAAATCCTTTCTCGGAGCAATAGAAGCCACCATTGATGAAGCCCAAGAGGAGTATGAAATAAATCATATAATCATCAATGGGGACTTAAACGCAGTATGCCAAGAACCAGGGGCCCTTAAAGTACTGACGACAGGCTCTAGTAAATCCGTAGAGTGTGGACACCAATGTTCCAACATAGGAAAGGGAAGGGACGGGAGTAATAATTGATCATACATATGTGTCAAGAGAGTGGCTAGCACTTGTGGAAAAATTAATTGTTCTCAAAACAAAGTGATCATAACTTACTAATAACAACCTGGTGAATGTTCCACCCAGTGCAATTGAAAACGCCTGCAGAATTGGAATCATGCGGCATGGGAATTCGTCTGAGGCTAACAGAAGCAGCAATAAATAACTTGACTGTTCAATATATGAGAAATAACCCATTGGAAATAAAGAGGGATTCAAATTCTGTAGATTACTAACCACTGCTTCAAGTACACGGAATGTAAACAAAAACAAATAATAAAGAGTCCAAAATTCACATCCACGATTTCAACCAAGAACTAGTGGACAAAAGAAGGACCGTAAGAAAGGCAAAAAGAATAGCAAAAATGTATAATACCGAACAAAAAAATAATGAAGCAAAGGAAGCCGAACTGAGCTACAAATCATGGCTGAGACACCAGAAAATTGAGCTGTACCAAACAGACTTGGAAACAATGTTACAAGCTATTTGTGGAAACAACTCGCGGACATTCTGGTCGCTAATAAAGAAAACCTCAAAAGAAGTAAACAACGCTCTGCAAAACAATGTGGACAAACAAAAGTGAATTGACCACTTTACAAACTTGTATAAAAAACCCAAAGAGGCCTTATCATTGGAAAGGTAGCAACCAGAATGTATCTGGGCCATCTCACACGATATGGATTCAATTTTGGATATAATTAAGAAATTAAGTATCTCCCGAGTGGGGGGGGGGCTAGACGGAATTACCAACTATGACTTGAAAAAACACCCAGATGCATGGCATGGTCTCTTTTCATAAGTAAGGTTTTTGAAAGATTTAAGACCACAAAAACAATACCATGGAAACAGGCTTATGTTGTATCCATCTTTAAAAAAGGAGCCAAAGACAACCCTTGACATTACAGGTCAATAGCCCTCCTGAATCCAATAGGAAAAATCCTCAGAGCAGTAGTACTGGACAGTTTCAGTGATTGGACCAGACTAAGCGCTACCTCAGACCCATTACAAGCAGGATTTGTTAAGGGTTTGGGGAGAATAGCAAATATTCTGGTGCAAAGCTGCCTGAAAGCAAAGATCAAGGAGGGCAAACCAGGTGTTCTTCTGGCTTTCGTTGACCTGGAGGCGTTTGCCAGGTCAACAGAGAGACCTTGTGGAACGAACTGAATAAGCAGAAATGTCCTAGATCCATCTTGGACCCGATAATGGCCCTATACTCAGAAACATGAATGCGAGTAAGACTCAACCGAACAGGACTACTGTTTAGAGAAATAAAAACTGAAAGGGGGTCAAACAAGGATGTCCTTTGGCTCCGGCATTATACAATGCTTACATTGGAGATTTCAAAGAATCAGAAAAACGAGTCAGGTCTTTCCCCCCGACCCTTGGAGAAGAGACGTTTGTTTAGACTTCTCTATGCAGATGACATTATTTTGATGGACCAGACCATGATTGGTCTTCAAAGACAGCTGTCCAATCTACAACAGTATCTGAAGGAAAACAACTTTGAACTAAACAAAGAAAAAACAAAAATAATGTTGTTCGAAAAATCCAGCAAAAGACTAGATGGCTAAAAATAAAACTTGATGGGATGCCACTGGAGAAGGTAAACAGCTTTCGATACTTGGGAGTTATTCTGAGTAAAAGTGCTAACAAAATTCCAATGCAAGAAAGTCTGTACGCCAAAACAAAGCTCCTAACAGTACAAGCAAAAGCAGTGAATACAAAATATGGACGCTTCTCACTCATCCCGACTATCAACTTTTATAAATCTAAGGTGATACCAAGTCTAGTATATGGAGTTGAAGCAATGCCAACGATTCCGGATTCACTATGGCCAAAACTAGAGTGACTGTTTTGGCGTAAAGTTCTTGCTCTCCCAATCTCGACGCCAGTGGCAGCTATCCGGAGGGAGTTGGGAGTAATGTCACTTAGAGCTATAGTGGCATGAAATGGGTTAATGCTGTATAGAAAGATCATACTCCCAAAGCCACCATTGATCTTGGAGGTCAATAAACAAATATTATTATTATTATTAAATAAAGGGCGAAAACTGTAAGATGCTTACCAGATGGGCAGAAAAGAACAGACTACTCCTAGCCTATTTAGAAAGCTCTGAATACGAATTGAAGACGACCCCGACAAAAGTGAAAAACCGTCTACTAACACTAGATTGGATTCCTAAAAGAATTCGACAAGCCTTTCTTAGAATCCGCTTGAATCTGCTATACACAAAAGAGATACTGGGAGTAAGAGGCCAATCTAGCACCAAAAACTGCAGGTTTTTCAGATCACAGGAACAAGTGGAAACCATAAGGTACTTACTGCTGGAATGCCCAGGGACACAAGAAGTTTGTACCATCCACCTGGGTCCCCTATTCAAAGACTCGCACTGTTATGATAAAGAAGAATGGTGGTCCAGGTTAATGAGCGGAGAGAAGCCTGGATGGGTGATTGCCACTGTGCACTTTTTTCAAAATTTAGGCCTAGACAGTGCCCCTATAAAGTAAAGGGAATAAGCCAAGGCCAAGTTATGGCACCAAATAGGTTAAAGGGACAACTGGAATATCTGTAATGAATTGACCGGAGAAACTGCATAGGATTAAAAGAACACAAGATATGTACCTAAGAACGAAAGAATGCTTTAGGGAATTGGAATGTGAATTGGAATGAAAACTAAATGGAAACGGAATGTGTATTCTTTTTGTAAAAATTGTTTTTCAATTAAATCAAATATATATTTTTTTTTAAAAAAAAGCAAAAAGGTTGGGGGTGGTGTGGTCCATAAATGGAGGGAAAATTGCACATAAGGGAAATCTTTACCAACACTCGCCCCTCCCAGACCTAAAGACAGGAGGAATGAATCCACCGCTGGATGAGTCTTGTGTTCAGGTCGACTCATTCTGGACAACCCGTTAGTGTTGCTATGTTGGACACCTGGCCTGTGCTCAATGGTGAGGTCAAACCCTTGCAGGCTCATGGATCACCTAAGCAACTTTGGATTCTCTCCCTTCATGTTCATTAACCACTTTAGGGGCGTATTGGCAGTTTGCACAGTGAAGTGGGTCCCATAGAGGAAGGTCCTGCGCTTGCTTAGGGCCCACACGACGGAAAAACATTCTTTCTCTGCAGTGGACCACCTGAGCTCTCTGAACTTAAGCTGACGACTAATAAATCCAATCGGGTGTTCCTTGCCTTTCTCATCTACCTGTGATAGTACAGCACCTACCCCAGTGTCAGAGGCATCTGTCTGCACAATAAAAGCATGTTTGTAGTCTGCGGCCCTAAGAACAGGGGCCTGGCACATGGAGTCTTTTAAGCCATTGAAGGCCTTCTCACACTCCTCAGACCAAGAGACCTTCTTGGGCTTCTTTGGAGTAGTGAGAGCAGTCAAAGGGGCAGCTATGCTACCATAGTCGGCCATGACGTTTTGGTAATACCCAGTGAGACCTAAGAAGGCTCTCACTTGGGTCTGTGTAGTGGGGGTAGGCCAGTCTTGGACTGCTTGTACTTTACTGGTTAGAGGCTGAATCCTCTCTCCACCTACTTCATGTCCAAGGTAGACCATAGATCCTTGTCCAAGCTGGCACTTACTGGCCTTTATGGTCGGGTGTGCCTTCTGAAGAGCCTGCAATACTATTCCCCGGTGTTTCACATGTTCTTCGCATTTGGCATTGAACACTACTATATCATCCAGATATGCTAAGCGAAATTCATCCAACCCATTTAGGACATGATGATTCACAAGCCTTTGAAAAGTAGCAGGTGCATTCTTTAATCCAAAGGGCATTACCCCTGAACTGGTAAAGACCCTCTAGGGTTGAGAATGCTGTCTTCTCCTCTGCATGTTCTGCTAGGGATACTTGCCAATAGCCTGCAGTGAGGTCAAGTGTGCTGAGGTACTTAGAGGCACCCGAGTTATCCACCAGCTCATCTGTTCTAGGCAAGGGATGAGCATCTGTCCTGGTGACAGCATTAAGAGCCCTTCAGTCTACACAGAACCCCAGTTCAAAGGTACCAGCCTTTGGCACCAGAACCACAGGACTGGACAATGGACAACTGGAGGGTTCAATCACCCAAAGATCCAACACCTTGTTGAACTCCGTCTTGATGTAGGATCTCACCTTGTCTCACATCCTGTAACTCCTACGTTTGGTAGGTACACTGTCCCCTGTGTGAATTTCGTGTTTACACCAAGGTGTCAAACCAGGAGTTAGTGAGAACTGCCTAAGCAAAGTGCTTACTTCCTCTTGCTGGGTAGGAGTCAGGTGAGGGGCCACTTTGACACCCTCAATGGAGCCATCTAAAGGGCTATCTCGGAACAAGTCAGGCAGAGGTTTGGATTCCTCTTCCTCTCTGTCTGATGCCAAAGGTAGTGCTGCTATTTCAACCCTACAGATGAAAGCCTGCAGCCAATTTATGTAGAACACTCTAGGGGCTTGACCCGGCCCCCTAAGGTCCACTGAATAGTTTACCTCACCCAGCTGCTTCATAACTGTGTAAGGGCCTGACCATTTATCCTGCAGGGCTCTAGGCATTATAGAGTTCATAATCGGGACTTCTTGGCCTGGGGTGAAGTGAATAAGTGAAGCCTTCTAGTCATACCAATGTTTCACCAGAGCCTGATCTGCCTTCAAACTATCACTGGCCTAAGCCATCAGAAGGACCTTTCTCTTCCTTAAACCCAGCACATAGTCTACTACATTGGTAGTGATTTAAGGAGTAGGGAGCTCCTACCCTTCAGTGACTATGGCCAGTGGCCCCCTAACAGGGTGACCAAAAAGAAGCTCCGAGGGACTGAAACCAACACCCTCTTGAGGTACCTCTCTGTAGGCAAAGAATCCGCGTGGCAACAGGAGATCCCACTTTCTACTTTGCGGTTCTTTCAGTGCCCCAATCATACTTTTGAGAGTTCTATTGAACCTCTCAACTAAGCCATTAGTTTGTGGATGATAAGCCGATAACCTATAAGTGACCCCACACTATTCCCACATGGCTTGCATGTACTTATACATGAAGTTACTACCTCTGTCTGACACAACTTCTTTAGGGAAGCCAACCCTAATAAAAATACCAACTAATGGTTTTGCAACAGACTTGGCAGTCACAGTCTTCAATGGGATGGCTTCAGGATATCTGGTGGCACGGTCATCCAGCACCAAGATAAACCTGTTGCCAGAGGATGTATGCAGGTCAAGGGGAACAACCATGGCAATACCTACCCTTTCAAATGGCACCCCACCACATGGAATGGCAGCAATGGAGCCTGGATTGTTGAGCCACTCTTACCAGACATCTGACAAGTGGCACAACTCCTACAATGGCTTTCTTCCTGGGCCCTCATCTTGGGCCAGTAGAAATGCATGGATAGCCTTTACTTGGTCCTCCACGGTGACCAGCTAGAGGAACTTCATGTGCCAATTGTAGGAGGAAGGGTCTCACTTGAAGGGGGACCACCAACCTCCTATGGTCACTTTCAGTAGACTGTGGGCTCACTGTACAGATGCCCACCTTCCCAATACATCCTATGTTTTCCAGGAGGTTCACCCTCAAGCTGGGAACAGACCGGTCTCCTTATGCCTTCTGAAGATGGCCACTCACGTTGGCCCTTACTAAACTCTTCCCTATAAGGACCACCTTCAACCAATAAACTTTGGAGATCAGTATGGTCATGTGGGTTCAGAATTTCAGGCAGCACCTCTTCCTCATCAGGCTTAGGTGCTTGGCCAACTACCTCCGCCTCAGTGGTAGGTGAGTTAGGGGGAATGTTTTCTTTCCCTCTTCTTGGTTTCTTGACTGCCTTAGCCTTGGGTTTCCCCTTCCCCTTTGGCTTTGGCTCAGCCTTAGACTTGGCCAGGGAAGCTTTTGTTTCTGACCTTGTGCATGGTCTTTCTGCTGTGTCCCCCACAAGACCCAAGTCTCTGAGGTCATTGCCCAGCAAAACATTTCCAGGGATCTGCTCTGAACACTGACAGGTATTCTTACTACTGTTCCATTAATGGTTAGATTTACAGGCATTACTGGGAACTTGAGAGGGGGGCCAACCGCTAACTTGGTGGGCATTAAGGGAGCTGTGGCAAACTCTTCTTGCTGTCCAAAAGTGGAATCCACCACAGTTCTGCTGGCCCACTATCCCTAAGGGCAGGAGTGTCAACTCCATTGATTAGAACACTGTCTTTTAGGTAGTGCTTGGTATTATCTGGAATAGTAGCATAGGCCTCTGAAACTCTAGGCTCCCAGGAACACAGGGGTACTAAGTCTACTTTAGACTCTATCCCGGTGGGGAAGGAGTCGAAGGATTCCCCTGTGATAATTTCTTCCTCATATGAGGGGAAGGGCAGACTCAGAGAGTGGACCACCAAGGTTTTGACCTTACATCTGGGGTCCCCTTCACACGGTCACTTGCTCCACAAGCCACCCAAGATCCACTGGGTCTTGGGACATAGGGAGGCTTACTGTAACCAGAGCGATGCTTGGGAGGATGATTCCCACTATTCTGAACATTCTCATGTGACTTACCGATAATATGCTTTTTGTGGCCTTATGGGAGGAAGTTTTATCAGGACTCCCACCCTCCTTATCTTTGTGCTTTTCCCCCTTGTCCTGCTTACCAGAAGCAGGCTTGTCCTTATGAGACACTATGTGACACCCATATATCTGCTGCAATGGCCAACTTCTTAGGATCTAACTCCTTTGAATCAGCCAAGTGCTGCTTAAGCTCAGGGGAACAAGAAGTAAAAATATATTCAAGCCTTACTAAACAAATCATACCCTCAAAGGTGGTGACCTTATAACCTTCCACCCAGCCAGTCAAGTTTTTGAAAGAATCGGTTACATATGAGACCCAAGTATTATCATCTTTCTTTTTGCAATCTCTGAATCTTTTCAAGTATTGGACAGGAGTCTTCCCAAACTTCAAGGCCAGAGTTTACTTCAATTTCGCAATGTCTTTTCTGACAGCCTTAGACATTTCCATCATGGCACTGCAGCCAGAATGGGGCAGTCGACTGAGCAACCATGCAATCTTATCAGCATCCATCCACTGCTTCTTGTACCTCATAATGCATACTCAAATGCAGTCAGCCAGTCCATATTGTCGTTCTTGTCATCACACAGACTAAGCAGATCCCTTGGAAACCTTGGATGAGAGGAAGAGCCAGGCTCATTACCAGATCCTCTAGAAGGAGCCATTGGCATCTTGTAACTTGGCAAGCTCCAACTGGTGATCCCTGTCCTTCTGTTTCTCTGCTTTCTCCAGTTCTAGCTTAGCCATGCAGGATTCAAGCTCCTTCTGCTTAAACAACAGCTCTTGTCTTTTGAATCCCAGCATGGCCTCGGCCTCAGAGCCAGCAAAATAAGCATGGGACTCTATATCAGCCCTATTTTCTAACGCCTCAATGATGGCAGCAACAGTCCTTTCAGCACTGTTCCTGGGAGCAGCCGCAGCACCTCTGCACTATCATATGATGGAAAAGCTGTGACCTGGCTTTCCTGCCATTTTATGATCTTTTGGATCATCTCAACTTTTGTGCCAGAGTCTGACGAGCCTCTTTCCGCACAGATCTTGCTTAGCGTTTCTGATTTGGAAGCACTCCAAGTTATGTTCGCAATTGCTTCCATGCTATAAGTGAGGCAGGTGGCTAACAGTTAGATTTTAACTAAGTTCACTGTATTTCCCGTGTAAGTGTAACCTGGGTATTTCACCAGTGAGCAACACTGGGTACCAACGATCTTATCCCACCGCTGTACACCAATTTGTTGAGATGGATTTCTAAACTCTGACCTGGTGAGCAGAAGTTTAGGAGGCCACCCTCGTTTAGTGGAACTGGGGAACCTTCTGGAAAAACCAGACCAATCGACAGTAGCTTGGCAGGTGGTCAAGACTAAGTCTCAGGAGGGGTGAGAGTAATCGGAAGCCCACAATGAGAACACACAGTAAAACTCCAGAGAATACTCTTAGACAGAAGTATATCAAAAATGCATTTATTATGGGCCTTTATAACTAAACATGAATAAACCACAGTAATAAAACAGGTACCACACATGCTTTTCATGATGTAACATATATACAAAATGCGTTTAGCCTAATGCAGATGAAAGGGGATAAAATAACCACAACCTGCAACAGAAGAGGTAAGTTCAACACAAATATCGCATTAGGTAGTTCTTCGAAGTCAATCCCTATCTTATGTATCCCAGCCCTAAGAAGTGAGGAGCCTTATGCTCAAAAGTACAGCACTGCGTTAACAATGCACCGTTGTGTGTAAAGCGAAAAGCGGGTTCTCTTCAGGGAGCTGTAGCTATTCAGAAAGGGGGGGTGAGGTGATGAAGAATAATCGTTGAGGATGGTCTACCCTTGCAGGTATAGTGACTTTCGGAGTTCAGGAATAGCTGGGGAGCGCAGGCTAGCCCAGCTAAGGCGAGTATCTTTTTAGGGATTTCCATGCGTAAAACAGATGGATGCTCCTATACGATACCCTGGGTTCGAGCTGGTCAGTTCACTGGATGGCCCAGGAACACTTTCAAAGAGGCTATTTGGGAGGGTAAGCAGGAGGTGCCGAGAGTAGTTGGTCCCACTACTCCAAAGGGTCGAAGCGCCCTTGCAGGCCTTCTTGGTAAGATACAAAAGCACGGGTCTGACTGGACAACAGCGGGGTCAGGGTGCCAAACCTTCCAGTACATCTCCGGCAGTTCCAGAGGCTCCTTCTGTAGTTCGGTGTGAACTTCAGGTGATCGACCTGGAATGGATGCAGAGCCCCTTCTCTTATCCAAGATTCGTTTTGCGCTCAAATCCAGGATACCCAGTGGAAGATTTGCTCTCTTGCATGCACGTCAGGCATGGACCACTCGAGGCCCACTGTGTTTCCAGTCATTCAAGCATACCGGACATACTGGCAACAGTAGTGTGGATTGTGACCAGACAGTCCCAACCCTCTTCCTGGGCACTAGCACACGTGACATGCAGGAGCTGTGGTTTTTCACGGGAGGGTGCATGCCCAAATAAGGATTACCCGAGTCTCTTAACCTGGGTGACGGCAAAGGGACAAAATGGCCAAAAGACAGAACAAAAGACTTTGTGACATTGCTATTTTCGGCACTGGCCACAGTCTTGGGCCAAACGCGGTAACCGCGGTAGGGCCCATAAAAACTAAGTAAAAATACTTTAAAGGTAAACTGCTGCAACCAGTTCGTCCTAGGCACATTTGTACAAACACCAAAACATCCTTAGATTGTGGGTAGGGCCATAAAACAAAAGGACCCCTATGCCCGGACTGTAAGGTACTAGGCACATAGATAAAAAGTTACCGAGAAATGGTAACATAGTCATAGACTAAGGGAAACATAGTTTCCCAGTACTGGCAGCCTGAAGGACGTGTCAGTCTCCCCATAACAAGTGAGCAAAAGAACAGGGGAGCGCAGCTGAAGGCTGTGCTCCACTGGACAAAGTCAGGTTAGGTAAACCAAACAAAAGCAAAACGTTTGGGGGTCTCTATAAATGGTGGGAAAATTGCACCTAAGGGAAACCTTTCCTAACACTCACCCCCCCCAGACCTAAGGACAGGGGGAATTAATCCATACCTCAATGAGTCTCATGTTCAAGTTCACTAATCAGTGTTGCTATGTTGGACACCTGACATGTGCTCAATGGTGAACTCAAACCCTTGTAGGCTTATGGACCACCTGAGCAACTTTGGATTCTCTCCATGTTCATTAGCCACTTTAAGGGCTTAGGGTCAGTTTGCAATGGGCACTCCTTCTGGCTCCAGAGTTTTGTCTTTAGATATACTGTCCACTTTACAAACACTGGTTTCCAAGCTCCAGCATCCCTTTCCTGCTCCATCGTTGCCTTTTTCAACTCAAACCCATGAGTTCCAGGTGAGGGAAGGCTTTGCTCCTCCTTCCCTCACCCCGGCTGCCTAGGCCTCTTCTGCTGGCTCCATCTCTGCCACCTGTCACCCTCACTGCTACCGATACCGACACTGGTGATTACCCGTTGAATGGTTCTACAGGTACGCACTTTACAGATATGCTTGAAAACCTAGTATCAGGTGACAGTGAGCCACCCGAACTACCATCAAGAGACTCTTCTGCAGATGAGATTGGCTCCTTTCATGCACTCATGACAAGGGTGGCCAAGCTATTCGTTTGTAAACCCGAGGAGCAGAAAAGGGAAGCTTTTCTTTATCAGAGACGAGAATCTTCCAGGAAGTCAATGGTTTCCATCTCAGTGCTAGAGGATATCTGGGAAGATGGCCTTCTTGCCATGAAAAACCTTTTCTTAGTGCCCCTACCCCCCCAAGATCTGTCGCCTTGAGAAAAAGTACAAGGTCTCGTATTCTGCATCAAAATGTCTGTGCATGTGACTGTGCCCAGACTCTGTTTCTGCAGTGGCACAGAAGCATTCTGCCAACCCTTCCTCCCCCTGCATGGTGCCCCTAGACAAGGAAGAAAAGCAGCTTGACAATTTTGGAAAAAGCGTTAGATCTACCACCGTGACATCCATCAAGGTGGCACATTCACTGGCGATTCACTTCCACTACGATCGTGCAGTTTGGAACAAAATGGGACCAATCTTGGAATTTCTCCCAAATGAAAAGCGGTACGAAGCACTGGCTCTGCTGCACAAATGTGAGGAAAGCATCAGATCATGCCATTTCCATTGCAATTGACATCACGGATACAGGATTCTGCCAAATGGGGAACGGTGCATTTTTATGGCGCCAAGGATGGTTGAAAGCCACCAACTCTCGGTCGGAGGTCCAATCAAAAGTGGTCAATATGCCTTTTGATGGTGTCAACCACTTTGGGGGGAGGGAGTGGGCGAAATCCTGCAGGCGATCAAGGCTGACACTGACACCGCCCGCTTGCTATGCACTATGCAGCAACGCAGCTAGTCCTTTTGCTAGGGGAAAGCGATATTTAAAAGGACTTTTAGGTACTAAAGGTCCTCCTACCGGCTGCAGACATCCCCCACCGGCATCCAGGAGGGTTACAAGGGAAGGTTTGAGTCCTACAGAGGAACCAGCATCGATGCCCAGTTTCATCCAGGACCCAAGCAGGCCTGACCAGGCCATGCACCCAACCCCCCCCTCCATTTCAGCACCCCAGTAGGGGAGTGGTTAACCAACTTTGTTGCACAGTGGAAGAACATCACCACCGAGATGGGTGCTGAACATCATTCATCACGGCCATACCCTGGAATTCATAGGAAAATGTCCCACCATCCGTCCCATTACAAAGAGGGAAACTCACCAATCCTTGCTCCTGCAGGAAGCACAGTCCCTCCTAAAGAAACCTCAAGGATAAGGTGCATCCCCGACACTCTACAATGTATTTACAAAACCTCTATTTGACATTTTGGATCTTCTGGGTGTTACGTATACGAACTACGCCGATGACACCCAGATAATTATCCCCATCACAGGTGACCACAAAACCGACTCACTCGCCATCTACACCATTTATCAAGTTATCCAGGCCTGGATGGCTCAGCACGAACTGTGTTTAAATGACGACAAGACGGATTTCATCATCCTTGGCTCCCACCAAAGACTTAACAAACTTGACCCCTCGTTTAAAGCCTTCACCATTGATGGCAACACCATCAATGGGGCCAAGGACACAAAAACGCGTTGTGTCTACATCGACTCCACTCTCTCCCTATCCAGACAAACCAACGCAGTATCATCATCGGCTTCATACACCTGCAAGCTCATCACAGCTTGCCGCCCCTTCCTCTCACCAGCCAACTGTACCACACTAGCCAGGACCTTGGTCCTATCCAAAAATGACTATTGTAATGCTCTCTATCTAGGTACTAACCAATGCAATATGAATAAACTCCAAATCATTCAAAATAACGCCATCAGAGTGGCGCTCAATATTCCCAGGAACCTCCACATCTCCGAATCCAGACGAAGCCTTCGCTAGCTCTCAGTCTCCCAAAGAGTCACCCTCAAAGCACTCACCCTCACACATAAAAGCCTCGCCAATCAAGCCCCCAGCTACCTAGCCAGCAGAATCGCACTACACACCACTGCGAGACCTCTCAGAAGTGCCCAAACCAACTGCCTTTCTGTCCCTTGCTTCAACCTGCAAAGATCTAGTGGATGCAGCTTCCCAGTCCTAGCAGCCAAGCTGTGGAACTCACTACCGAATTCTCTAAGAGCAGAAACCTCGTTCCCGGCTTTCAAGTGCAAAGCCTGATTGTCTGCAGGTTGGTTGTCTGCCCAGGACTTGCTTGATTCCTAGCTCACAACGTCCAGGGTCCCTACAACTGTGCTATTGACCTGCTCTTTCACATTATATATTTCCTGTATAAATGGCCATTTGAAATGTATATTTCACCCAAACTGCCTTATTCTACCATGACTGTAATTACATGTCTATAATTTCATGGTGTATAATTTGTATAATTTGTATATATGTATAATCTATACCAATGCTTTAGTTTAACATGCCTGTAATTAAATAATGCGCCCAGTTGCCCCTGGGCCTGGTGCGCTATACAAATAAATAAAATGCAAATACTATTGAAGTTGCCCCATTGCACCTGCAGGGCTCCAGACTGTACTCCAGATACTTTCTGGTAAGAAAAAAATTAGGAGGATGGAGACCTATAGTAGACCTCAGGTGACTCTTTTAACTCAAAAATTGTAGATTTATACACATCAACACATTTTAGACCAGCTGGAAAAAGGGGATTTCCTCTCCTCTCTAGACCAAGAGGATGTGTATTTCCATATACCCATTAATCAGCGGCACAGGCGCTTCTTCCGATTTGTAGTCTAGCGAAAGCACTATCAGTTCAAGGCCCTGCCCTTCGGAATGAAGTCTGTGCCAAGTGTGTTCACAAAATGCCTACCTCCAGTAGCAGTGTACCTCCGTCACTCAGGCAGTCAAATGTACCCTTACTTTGAAGACAATTTGCTAATGCGAGCTCCATGTCTGCCACTAGCAACCCAGCACACGACGGATACCATCCAGTGTCTAACATCTCAGGGGTTCTCACTGAACTTTCTGAAGTCCTGATTGCAACCTGCTCAAAGCTTGCTATTCTTGACCTCACGCCTCAACACCCTCACATGTCTAGCCACTCCCTCAAGGCGATACTGCACAAAGTCCAGCAGGTGTCAAGTTTGCTGTTTGCCTCAGTCTGCTTCATCAAGTTCCTACAGGGAATAATGTCCTCATGCATCCCCTTAATTCCGCATTGCAGGCTCCAGATGAAACCTCTACAAGAGTTGCTAGATGCCTGTTGGCAGCAAATATCAGTGTCCTAGGAGGACAAGCTTCTCCTCACACCATGTTTCCGCCGAGCTTTCCAAAGGTGGAGTTCTCGCTACAACCTCGCGCAGGGCGCTCCCTTTCACCTTCCGATACACCAGGCCACGGTTTCCACGATGCCACGCTGGAAGGGTGGAGGAGCCCACCAGAGTAATTGCACATCACAGGGCTATGTTTACCCAAAGAGAAAGCCCTACACATCAAAGTCTTGGAGTTGAGGGCAGTGTTATGGGCCCTAAAGTCCTTCAGACCGCAACTGCAGATCACGGTGGTTTGTATCTTTATGGACAACACCACCACCATGTTTTATATCCACAAATGGGGGGTACCCACTGTCCGGTTTTGTCCTTGGAAGCACAAATCCTATGGAAATGGGCACTGGTGCACAACATGCATCTCATTCCTTTCCATCTACCGGGGATCCACAATACCATTGCAGACTGGTCCTGCCATGAATGGGAACTTTGCAGGAGCCAAGTTATCCCCCCTTCTCCAGATGGGGGCGTCTAGAGATCGACTTGTTCGCCACATTATCCGACAGAAAGTGTACCCAGTTTGTGGGTCAATTTCCCCAAACAGGTAGCCTAGGGGATGCATTCTCATTCCCATAGGAGGGTCCGTTCCTTTACGCTTTCCACCCCAATTCCTCTGCTGCTTCCAGTTCTCATTACACTCAAACAGAACCGCTGCAAGATGATCCTGGTGGCCCAAGCCTGGTTGTGCCAGATTTGGTACTCAGGCCTGCTCGTCAGAGACAGCGTCCTTCCAGCACCACGATCCAGCACCCCTCAGCTTGACGACTTGGCTCCTGCAGCCCTAGAATTTGGAGGCGTCTCACTGCCTTTAGAATGCAAACAGATTCTGGACAGACCAAGAGCATCATATACGCTGTCTTCTATAAAAACAAGTGGAAACCTTTTACTGTATGATGTGAACCTCAACAGCTGGACCTGTTGCATATTCAAGCTGCTACAATTTTGCCATACCTCCTGTCTTTAGCTAAGACTGGTTTGCACACTCATCTATCAAGGTGTATCTAGCAGCCATTTCCCGCTACACGCGTACCTCCGTAGAACCTTCACTCTGGTCGCAGAGATTAGTAAAGGAATTTCTCAAGGGATTGCTCCATGCATTCCCCCTGTTTGAGCTCCAGCTTGGGAACTCAATGTGGTCCTCTTTAAACTAATGGGACCTCCGTTCGAACCTCTCCACAGAGCTCCATTGAAATTTCTCTCCTGGAAGACAGCGTTTCTAGTAGCCACGTCAGGCGGCTGGGGAAGCTGCAAGCTTTATCCTGCAAACCTCCCTACTTAGGTTTCTACCAGTCCAAAGTGGTTCTCCGTACAAGTCCTTGCTTCATGCTGAAGGTTCCCTCGGCCTCCCACCTAAATTAACTGCTGATACTGCATGTGTTGTTTGGCTCTACTTAGTCTAGAGCTGAGTGAGCCTTGCAAGCTTTCAATGTTCCGAGAGCCCACAAGCTTTGTGGCTCGCACAAAAGAGTTTCACAAGTCATCACAGCTGTTTATTGCTTTCGAACCAGTCAGTAAGAGCAAAGCCCTTTTTGAAGCCTTTCCACCTGCCTCATAGGTGTGTCCCCCGTGACCCCACCCAGCATCTGCTTTGGAATTTTGGATATATTTAGCCTTTTCGGCATGTGTCTGCTTCCTGGTTTCCCCCTCAACTTCTGCTTTCAATCCCGCCCCTGACTGCTGATTGGGCCGTGAGGCCATCTGATTCCCACACAAGGCTCTAGGCCCTTCATGAGCAGCCCCCAGCCACTTTCCTACCAGCCTCATAGGTAAGTGTGTCCCCTGTGCCTGCGGTCCCATCCAGCATCTGCTTTGGAATTCTTTAGTTATTTAGCCTTTTCAGCAATTGTCTGCCCTGCCCAGCCTGCTTCCCGGTTTTCTCCCATTCCGGCCGACCGCCGATTGGGCCGTGTGACCCATTTAGGATAGGGTAAGTGTGGTGTGGGCGGGGAGCACAGCCATTACTGTACTCCAGTAAAACCCATCCACTCTTATTTCCTAATTTCATGTAGCAACATGCATCAAGCCTAATTCTGTGAGTTAGTCTGGTCCTTCTTTTAGCCTAACTGTGTAAGGTTAGCCATACTCCGTAGTGAGCCTAATTGTGTACGTTCGCCTTGTCCTTCTTTTGGCCTATCTGTGTAGGGTTAGCCATACTCTGCACTGAGCCTAATTGTGTACGTTCGCCTGGTCCTTCTTTTGGCCTAACTGTGTAAGGTTAGCCCTACAACCAAAGTCTACTGAAGGCCCTTGACCAAACAGCCCCACTTAAATCAAGGAAAGCTAAACCCCGAGCACACCTTAACAAATGGTTCACCTCAGAACTAAAAACCCTTCGCAAAGCCAAAAGAGACGCAGAGGCGCCCTGGAAAATAAAAAAACTCCTTGCAGCACAAGGTTAAATTCACAACTGCCTCCACTACCTAGAAAATGGCCATCTTGGAAACAAAAAGGTTAAATTACAATATTAGAATCTCCAACGCTAAATCTAGCACTAAGGAGCTTTTTACCATCCTTAAAGAACTTGATCCTCCTTGCACCCTACCGGACTCTTGCAAAAAGGATGCCCCTAAAATCGAAGCTAAAAGATAGAGCCTATCCACCACGGCCAAAACATACAACTCAAACACTAGTTCGACTAATCCGAGCACCCAAACTGCATCACCCTCTAAAATTATCAAAGCATTTGAATTCACCGATGTCACCGCACTAGAAGTTGAAGCCATCATCAGAAGTCCTAAACCATCTAGATGCCAAGGTGACCTTTGCCCTGCCTCTATCATAAAAGAAGGAGCAAAAGAGTTTGCCCCTTTTATCACCTCCTTTATAAATTTGTCCTTTGCCTTCTGTACAGTCCCTAAAAACCTCAAAGACGCTTGGGTCATGCCCCTCATCAAAAAACGTAACCTTTATCCAAATATCCCCACCAATTTCAGGCCAATAACCACTGTGCCTTTTCTACTAAAAATTCTGGATAAAGCTGCATATATCCAAATTAAAAACCATCTTGAAACTAATAACCTCCTGGGCCTCTAACAATCGGGTTTCAGACCTAAGCATGGGAAAGAAACAGCCCCCTTGGATCTGAAAATCCAAATGGATGAGGCTAGGGATAATGGAAAACCTGCTCTACTCTTACTATTAGACTTATTGGCAGCGTTCGACTTAGTCGACCACAATATCCTAACGAACCACCTCACTACAGCCACCTCCTTCTCTAGCAAAGCTGCAGCTTGGGTCAACTCCTTCTTGGCTGATTGATCCATGAGGGTTTTCTCTCGTATCGCTGCAGCTGCCCTTTCCCCTATCACATGCGGAGTACCACAGGGCTCGTGTGTATCCCCCACCCTCTACAATATATTCACCAGGCTCCTATTCGACCACCTAATTGAGCTTGGCATATCATACACAAACTACGCGGATGACACACAAATATTGATCACTCTATCAGGCGACAACAATTCAGACTCCACCTACCTAAAAGAAATTTTCAGTGAAATTCAGACCTGGATGGCCAACCATGGCCTTTGTCTTAACGATGACAAAACCAAACTCCTACTCATTGGTTCAAAGTTAAACTCAATTATCTAGGGCTAAAATACTCCACCTTTAACATTGACGGCAACCACATCACAGTAGACAAAGATGCGAAAACCCTAGGTTTTTACCTAGACTTGGCCTTAACCCTTCAAAGACAAATCAATGCTACCTCATCCTCAACTGCCTACACAGCATAACAGATAAATGCCTGCAGACCGTTCGCAACTCCCAACAGCTGCATCACCCTGGCAAGAGCTCTTATATTGTCCAAACTGGACTATTGTAATACGCTCTATCTGGGCACCAGCCAAAATAATCTCCACAAGCTACAAGTCCTGAAAAATAACGCGCTCAGATGCGCCCTTAATATCCCACGAGACAACCACATCTCACATACACGACTAAACACCAACTGGCTCCCTATCCAAGGTAGGATCACCTTTAGAACTATAATGATCACCCACAAGTGCCTTAACAACACAGCTCCTAAATATTTGATGAGTAAATTCACCAGAAAAGTATCTACTAGACCCACCAGAACTAACTACACTCACTGCCTAAACATCCCGAAATACAATCTCAGTAAAGCATGAGGTTCTAGCTTCCCAGTGATCGTGCCAAGACCTGGAATAAGCTACCCACCGCACTAAGAGCTGAACCCACGTTATTGTCCTTCTGACACAAAGTAAAAACTTGGCTGTTCCCACAATCAAATTAAAGACCTTTGCTCCATATTGAGACCTCGACCTAGCCTCCCGACCATGCCCATAGTCTAGGTACACGCTGTCAGAACCCCCTACGTGCCAGTCGCTACCTCCACTATGGCCTGAAGCTGTAGATATTGTACATTCTCTGCATCATGTATATTCCTGTATACTTCTGTACATACTCTGTATCTTATTTGATTATTTATTGTATTTGCCTCTGTATCTGTATATCATTGTAACTTTGTACCTAAGTAAAGCGCCCAGATACCCCTGGGTTTGTTGCTCTATATAAGAAAATAAAACAACCATACTCCACACTGAGCTTAATTGTGCAAGTAGCCATACCCTGCATTTAACCTAATTGTGTAAGTTAGCCCAGCCCTTCTTTCAGTTAACTGTGTAAGAATAGCCATACTCTGCATTTAGCCCAATTCTGTACGTTAGCCACACTCTGCATTTAGCCCCGTTGTGTAAGTCAGCTATACTCTGCATTTAGCCCCGTTGTGTAAGTTAGCTATACTGTGCATTTAACCCAATTGTATAAGTTAGCCACACTCCACAATTTAGCCTAATTGTGTATGTTAGCCTTGTCCTCATTTAGCCTAACTCTGTAACTTAGCCATACTCCACATTTAGCCGAATTGTGTAAGTTAGCCTGGCCCTTCTTTCAGCCTAACTGTGTAAGGATAGCCGTACTCCACATTGAGCTTAGTTGTGTATGTTTGCCTTGTCCTCATTTAGCCTGTGTAACTTAGCCATACTCTGCATTTAGCCCAATTGTGTAAATTAGCCATAATCTACATTTAGCCCGATTGTATAAGTTAGCCATACTCCCCCAATTTAGCTTAATTGTGTAAGTTAGCCTTGGCCTCATTTTGCCTAACTGTGTAATTTAGCCATACTCCGCATTTAGCCCAACTGTGTAAATTAGCCACACTCCGCATTTAGCCTAATTGTGTAAGTTAGCCATACTCTGCATTTAGCCAAATTCTGTAAATTAACCTGGCCCTTCTTTCAGCCTAACTTTGTAAGAATAGCCGTACTCCACATTGAGCTTAGTTGTGTATGTTAACCTTGTCCTCATTTAGCCCATGTAACTTAGCCATACTCGGCATTTAGCCGAATTGTGTAAATTAGCCACACTCTGCATTTAGCCTAATTGTGTAAATTAGCCATACTCTGTATTTAGCCTAACTGTGTAAGGTTAGCCATACTCTGCATTTAGCCCAATTGTGTAAATTAGCCATAATCTACATTTAGCCCGATTGTATAAATTAGCCATATTCCCCAATTTAGCTTATTTGTGTAAATTAGCCTTGTCCTCATTTTGCCTAACTGTGTAACTTAGCCATACTCTGCATTTAGCCCAACTGTGTAAATTAGCCACACTCCGCATTTATCCTAATTGTATACGTTGGCCATATTCTGCATTTAGCCAAATTGTGTAAGTTAACATGGCCCTTCTTTCAGCCTAACTGTGTAAGGATAGCCATACTCCACATTGAGCTTAGATGTGTATGTTAGCCTTGTCCTCATTTAGCCCTTGTAACTTAGCCATACTCGGCATTTAGCCCAATTGTGTAAGTTAGCCATACTCCCCAATTTAGCTTAATTGTGTAAGTTAGCCTTGTCCTCATTTTGCCTAACTGTGTAACTTACCCATACTCTGCATTTAGCCCAACTGTGTAAATTAGCCACACTCCGCATTTAGCCTAATTGTGTAAGTTAACCATACTCTCTATTTAGCCTAACTGTGTAAGGTTAGCCATACTCTGTATTTAGCCTAACTGTGTAAGGTAGCCATACTCTGAATTTTGCCTAATTCTGTTAGTTAGCCAAACTCTGCATTTAGAGTGATTGTGTAAGTTAGCCATACTCTGTATTTTACCCTCAATTGTCTAAGTTAGCCATACTCTGCATTTAACCTAATTCTGTAAGTTAGCCAAACTCTGCATTTAGCTCTCAATTGTGTAAATTAGCCATAACTCTGTATTTAGTTTAATCTATGTAAGTTAGCCATACTCAGCATTTAGCTTCGTTCTGTAAGTTAGCCGGGTCCTTCTTTCAGCCTAACTGTTTAGGTTTAGCCATACTCCCTATTTAGCCTTACTGTGCAAGTTAACCTTCTCCTCATTTAGCCTAACTGTGTAAGTTAACCTTCTCCTCATTTAGCCTAACTGTGTTACTTAGCCATACTTTGCATTTAGCCTTACTGTGCAAGTTAACCTTCTCCTCATTTAGCCTAACTGTGTTACTTAGCCATACTTTGCATTTAGCCCAAATGTGTATGGTAG
Source organism: Ambystoma mexicanum (assembly GCF_040938575.1). Classification (NCBI taxonomy): domain Eukaryota; kingdom Metazoa; phylum Chordata; class Amphibia; order Caudata; family Ambystomatidae; genus Ambystoma; species Ambystoma mexicanum. The sequence continues at coordinate 800,716,322 of NC_090938.1, read as the reverse complement.
CCATACTCCGCATTTAGCCTTACTGTGCAAGTTAACCTTCTTCTCATTTAGCCTAACTGTGTAAGTTAACCTTCTCCTCATTTAGCCTAACTGTGTTACTTAGCCATACTCCGCATTTAGCCTTACTGTGCAAGTTACCCTTCTCCTCATTTAGCCTAACTGTGTAAGTTAACCTTCTCCTCATTTAGCCTAACTGTGTTACTTAGCCATACTTTGCATTTAGCCCAAATGTGTATGGTAGCCATACTCCGCATTTAGCCTTACTGTGCAAGTTAACCTTCTCCTCATTTAGCCTAACTGTGTAAGTTAACCTTCTCCTCATTTAGCCTAACTGTGTTACTTAGCCATACTCCGCATTTAGCCTTACTGTGCAAGTTAACCTTCTCCTCATTTAGCCTAACTGTGTTACTTAGCCATACTCCGCATTTAGCCTTACTGTGCAAGTTAACCTTCTCCTCATTTAGCCTAACTGTGTAAGTTAACCTTCTCATTTAGCCTAACTGTGTAAGTTAACCTTCTCCTCATTTAGCCTAACTGTGTAAGTTAACCTTCTCCTCATTTAGCCTAACTGTGTAAGTTAACCTTCTCCTCATTTAGCCTAACTGTGTTACTTAGCCATACTCCGCATTTAGCCTTACTGTGCAAGTTAACCTTCTCCTCATTTAGCCTAACTGTGTAAGTTAACCTTCTCCTCATTTAGCCTAACTGTGTTACTTAGCCATACTCCGCATTTAGCCTTACTGTGCAAGTTAACCTTCTCCTCATTTAGCCTAACTGTGTAAGTTAACCTTCTCCTCATTTAGCCTAACTGTGTAAGTTAACCTTCTCCTCATTTAGCCTAACTGTGTTACTTAGCCATACTTTGCATTTAGCCTTACTGTGCAAGTTAACCTTCTCCTCATTTAGCCTAACTGTGTAAGTTAACCTTCTCCTCATTTAGCCTAACTGTGTAAGTTAACCTTCTCCTCATTTAGCCTAACTGTGTTACTTAGCCATACTTTGCATTTAGCCCAAATGTGTATGGTAGCCATACTCCGCATTTAGCCTTACTGTGCAAGTTAACCTTCTCCTCATTTAGCCTAACTGTGTAAGTTAACCTTCTCCTCATTTAGCCTAACTGTGTTACTTAGCCATACTCCGCATTTAGCCTTACTGTGCAAGTTAACCTTCTCCTCATTTAGCCTAACTGTGTAAGTTAACCTTCTCCTCATTTAGCCTAACTGTGTTACTTAGCCATACTCCGCATTTAGCCTTACTGTGCAAGTTAACCTTCTCCTCATTTAGCCTAACTGTGTAAGTTAACCTTCTCCTCATTTAGCCTAACTGTGTAAGTTAACCTTCTCCTCATTTAGCCTAACTGTGTAAGTTAACCTTCTCCTCATTTAGCCTAACTGTGTTACTTAGCCATACTCCGCATTTAGCCTTACTGTGCAAGTTAACCTTCTCCTCATTTAGCCTAACTGTGTAAGTTAACCTTCTCCTCATTTAGCCTAACTGTGTAAGTTAACCTTCTCCTCATTTAGCCTAACTGTGTAAGTTAACCTTCTCCTCATTTAGCCTAACTGTGTTACTTAGCCATACTCCGCATTTAGCCTTACTGTGCAAGTTAACCTTCTCCTCATTTAGCCTAACTGTGTTACTTAGCCATACTTTGCATTTAGCCCAAATGTGTATGGTAGCCATACTCCGCATTTAGCCTTACTGTGCAAGTTAACCTTCTCCTCATTTAGCCTAACTGTGTAAGTTAACCTTCTCCTCATTTAGCCTAACTGTGTTACTTAGCCATACTCCGCATTTAGCCTTACTGTGCAAGTTAACCTTCTCCTCATTTAGCCTAACTGTGTAAGTTAACCTTCTCCTCATTTAGCCTAACTGTGTTACTTAGCCATACTTTGCATTTAGCCTTACTGTGCAAGTTAACCTTCTCCTCATTTAGCCTAACTGTGTTACTTAGCCATACTTTGCATTTAGCCCAAATGTGTATGGTAGCCATACTCCGCATTTAGCCTTACTGTGCAAGTTAACCTTCTCATTTAGCCTAACTGTGTAAGTTAACCTTCTCCTCATTTAGCCTAACTGTGTTACTTAGCCATACTCCGCATTTAGCCTTACTGTGCAAGTTAACCTTCTCCTCATTTAGCCTAACTGTGTAAGTTAACCTTCTCCTCATTTAGCCTAACTGTGTTACTTAGCCATACTTTGCATTTAGCCCAAATGTGTATGGTAGCCATACTCCGCATTTAGCCTTACTGTGCAAGTTAACCTTCTCCTCATTTAGCCTAACTGTGTAAGTTAACCTTCTCCTCATTTAGCCTAACTGTGTTACTTAGCCATACTCCGCATTTAGCCTTACTGTGTAAGTTAACCTTCTCCTCATTTAGCCTAACTGTGTAAGTTAACCTTCTCCTCATTTAGCCTAACTGTGTTACTTAGCCATACTCCGCATTTAGCCTTACTGTGCAAGTTAACCTTCTCCTCATTTAGCCTAACTGTGTAAGTTAACCTTCTCCTCATTTAGCCTAACTGTGTTACTTAGCCATACTTTGCATTTAGCCCAAATGTGTATGGTAGCCATACTCCGCATTTAGCCTTACTGTGCAAGTTAACCTTCTCCTCATTTAGCCTAACTGTGTAAGTTAACCTTCTCCTCATTTAGCCTAACTGTGTTACTTAGCCATACTCCGCATTTAGCCTTACTGTGCAAGTTAACCTTCTCCTCATTTAGCCTAACTGTGTAAGTTAACCTTCTCCTCATTTAGCCTAACTGTGTTACTTAGCCATACTCCGCATTTAGCCTTACTGTGCAAGTTAACCTTCTCCTCATTTAGCCTAACTGTGTAAGTTAACCTTCTCCTCATTTAGCCTAACTGTGTAAGTTAACCTTCTCCTCATTTAGCCTAACTGTGTAAGTTAACCTTCTCCTCATTTAGCCTAACTGTGTTACTTAGCCATACTTTGCATTTAGCCTTACTGTGCAAGTTAACCTTCTCCTCATTTAGCCTAACTGTGTAAGTTAACCTTCTCCTCATTTAGCCTAACTGTGTAAGTTAACCTTCTCCTCATTTAGCCTAACTGTGTTACTTAGCTATACTTTGCATTTAGCCTTACTGTGCAAGTTAACCTTCTCCTCATTTAGCCTTACTGTGCAAGTTAACCTTCTCCTCATTTAGCCTAACTGTGCAAGTTAACCTTCTCCTCATTTAGCCTAACTGTGTTACTTAGCCATACTTTGCATTTAGCCCAAATGTGTATGGTAGCCATACTCCGCATTTAGCCTTACTGTGCAAGTTAACCTTCTCCTCATTTAGCCTAACTGTGTAAGTTAACCTTCTCCTCATTTAGCCTAACTGTGTTACTTAGCCATACTCCGCATTTAGCCTTACTGTGCAAGTTAACCTTCTCCTCATTTAGCCTAACTGTGTAAGTTAACCTTCTCCTCATTCAGCCTAACTGTGTAAGTTAACCTTCTCCTCATTTAGCCTTACTGTGCAAGTTAACCTTCTCCTCATTTAGCCTAACTGTGTAAGTTAACCTTCTCCTCATTTAGCCTTACTGTGCAAGTTAACCTTCTCCTCATTTAGCCTAACTGTGTAAGTTAACCTTCTCCTCATTTAGCCTAACTGTGCAAGTTAACCTTCTCCTCATTTAGCCTAACTGTGCAAGTTAACCTTCTCCTCATTTAGCCTTACTGTGCAAGTTAACCTTCTCCTCATTTAGCCTTACTGTGCAAGTTAACCTTCTCCTCATTTAGCCTAACTGTGTAAGTTAACCTTCTCCTCATTTAGCCTAACTGTGTTACTTAGCCATACTTTGCATTTAGCATCATTTTGTACGGTAGCCTTGTCCTTCGTTTAGCCTAACTGCAAGGTAGCCATACTTTGCATTTAGCATCATTTTGTACGGTAGCCTTGTCCTTCATTTAGCCTAACTGCAAGGTAGCCATACTTTGCATTTAGCATCATTTTGTACGGTAGCCTTGTCCTTCGTTTAGCCTAACTGCAAGGTAGCCATACTTTGCATTTAGCATCATTTTGTACAGTAGCCTTGTCCTTCATTTAGCCTAACTGCAAGGTAGCCATACTTTGCATTTAGCATCATTTTGTACGGTAGCCTTGTCCTTCGTTTAGCCTAACTGCAAGGTAGCCATACTTTGCATTTAGCATCATTTTGTACGGTAGCCTTGTCCTTCATTTAGCCTAACTGCAAGGTAGCCATACTTTGCATTTAGCATCATTTTGTACGGTAGCCTTGTCCTTCGTTTAGCCTAACTGCAAGGTAGCCATACTTTGCATTTAGCATCATTTTGTACGGTAGCCTTGTCCTTCATTTAGCCTAACTGCAAGGTAGCCATACTTTGCATTTAGCATCATTTTGTACGGTAGCCTTGTCCTTCGTTTAGCCTAACTGCAAGGTAGCCATACTTTGCATTTAGCATCATTTTGTACGGTAGCCTTGTTCTTCGTTTAGCCAACTGCGCAAAGTGGCTGTACTGTGCGTTTAGCCCAATTGAGTTTGTTAGCCATATTCTGTATTTAACCTAATTGGGTGAGAGAGACATTGGGCCTCATTTGTCCCATTTGAGTTAGTTAGCCATGTTGGGTTTAGCCCAATTGTGTAAGGTAGGCATGTCTGGCTTTCAACCCTCTTAAATTAGTTAGCCATATTCCGCATTTAGCCTAATTGTGTAAGGTACCCATAGTTTGCTTTCAGCCCACTTGGGCAAGGTAGACGTTTTTCTGCATTTAGCCCATTTGAGTGAGTTAGCCTTTCTCCACAGTGAGCCCTTTTGTGTGTGTGTTAGCCATTTTCTTGCATTCATCTTAATTGCATATGGTAACCTTATCTTGCCTTTGGCCTAAGGGTGTAGGGTAGCCCTATCTTACTTTTTTGCCCCAACCATGTCATTTGGCCACATCTTGCAGCTAGCATACTGATGTAAGGGAGCCATATTTGATTTGAATATAAGCGTGTCAGCCAGCCATATTTGCACTAGACAAATCTTCAAGGTAGCCATTTTATATGTATTTCCTACATTTGTTCATTCTAAATCTGTCTACACTCTCTAGGCCTTGCTCTGCTCTCCGTCTACCTCTGAATCTAGTCACCATGCCCGCTCCTAACCAATTCATCCACCATGCTAAACAATTCCAAGGTCAGGAGACCTCTGGTTCATCAGGAACCAAAAGCCCACCCCTCCAACTCAACCGCCTCCGCTCCTTCCAGTGCTCCCCTACCTTTACACCTCAGATTGTTCCCTGCCCGTCTGCCACTGAAAGACCTCTGTATCCCCCCTCCTCCGTCCCTCCTCTCACACCTCCTCCTGTCGGTATGATCCCAACCCTATCCAACCCCTCTCCCACCCTCTAGTAACCCCTCCTGACAACTCTTCCCCCTCACCCTTAGTGTCGACCGCTGCCCTCCTTTCTCACCCTGCCCAAAACCCTCCTGTCCAACACTCAACTTTCACTTCCCTAAGCGCAACCCACACAGCCTTGGCCAAATCTCCGCCTCAGCAGCCCCTCCCACCCTCACCCACACACCGCTGCCATGAGCCTGCTGGTCCAGGATCATTAGACCTTCCTTCAGCAGCCGCCCCCACCTGCCTCTATCTTCCCCATCCTACCCCCTCAAGTCCACCTCTTCTCTCCCCCCTCCCCTGGAAACCCCTTTTCCTCGTTTTTCCTCTCCACTGTCTGCCCCTGCTCCCTCTGCCTTCCCTCCTTTTTTCCTGGCCCAATCGCCTCCTCCTAGGCACTCAACCTTCGCCTTATTAAGCGCAGCCCGCACAGCCTTGGCCAAAACTACGGACTCTGCAGACCCCTCACCCACACATGTTTAGCACCCCCACATTGGCTCAGGCACAGAAGATATTCTACTTCCAGCTGCCAGCCGCCGCACTCCTCCTCCCTCTGCCCATGCAACCCCCTTCCTCGCCACTCTGCTACATCTTGTCCCCCTCCTATGCCTATCCCTGTCCATCCTCTTTCTCCCTCTTCTTACCCCAACTATCTCCCATCCCTACCCGCAGCATCCCCCTCCATACCCCTTCCCTTTTCAGGACATTACCCTCGCTTGCATCCACATCAACGCCAGATCAGTCGCCAGAAACTTTGAGCTGATCTCTGATGAAAACCCAGACATACCTTTCACCACGGAAACTTGGTTCTCTGACGACTTCCTTCCCTCTGCGCACAAGGCCTTCTCCCAGGCTAGTCCCGGATCACCCATAACAGAGCCAGCAGAGCAGGTGGAATAGCCATCCTCCACAAACCTCACCTCACACCCTTACATGTCGAGAAACAACCCTGCAATGATGACCGTGAATCCCTGCTAGTCAAATTCCAATCCTCTCCTTCCTTGTCCCTCAGCTTCCTCCTCCTTTACAGACCCCTGGGATATAACAGAACCTTTGCAGACTCCCTGTATCGGCCATCTTGATTTCTTTAACTTGTCCAACCTGCTCTCTACCCCTCTCACCGGTGACCTCATCTGGATTGATTATCTGATACCTTTTTCTGAGCCCTGACTCTCATGCCCCACATCTCTACACGCCTCCTGCCCCCTCCCCCAGGATCCCGCTCTGGAACAAGGTAACAATCTGCCTGGATCTATCCTCATCCCTACTCTCCTCCCTTCCTAATCTCCCCCTTCAAGGAGGAACCCCCTCGCCAGACCTTTTCAACCAATGGCTCTCAGACGCTCTGTCCCCCTTTACCCCCTCAAAATCCCCATCCCACCGCAAAGGTCCTTACCCCAGATGGTTCAGCCTTCACCTCAAAGTCCTCAAAACCCTCAACCATCACCTGGAACGACACTGGCGGACCAACCCTTCCGCCCAAAACAAAGTCACTCTGGCTAGACAGGCCAGAGCCTACAGATTCGAAATCAGATACGCAAACATGCCCTCTACACCTCCCGCATCGCCAATGCAAATAACTCACGCAACAAACTCCACAAGATTATCTCTGAGTTCAAGACCCCCCTCTGCTCTTCCTTTCCTTCCCATGTCTCCCAGGCACTGGGCAACACCCTCTCTGACCATTATTTTAACATCACCAATGAAAGGATCCACGCCAAACTATCACCCTCTCCCGCCCCAATACCAAGTGCCCCCCCAAGAACCTTCTTCAGTTCCTTCTCTGTAATCACCCATCCCGAGTTCTCTAGGCTCCTCTCCAATAGCCGCCCCTCTGGTTCCACGGGAGACCCCTATCCCCGCCTTGCCTTTAAAACATCCTCTAATCCGCTTTTACAGGCACCCCCACCAGATCTAAAATCAACCACTCAATAACAACTGAGTTCTTCCCACCAGCTTACCAAACCTCTTACTTCAAACGACTACTAGAAAAGCCCTCTGTTGACCACCTCCTCACCTCAAATTACAGCACCATCTCCAACAATCGCTTCATAGCCAAATTACTAGATTGCACGGCCTACTCCCAACTTGGTCTCTTCACCAAATCCCAAGGCTTTCTTGGCCCTGCCCAGTCCGGCTTCAGACCCTTCCATGGAACTAAATCTTCTCTGGTTTCTATCTGGGACAACCTGAAAAGAACAGCCAACTCCCGAGGGCTGCACTGCTCTCATCCTCCTTGATCTCGCAGCAGCCTACGGCACGATTAACCACTCCAACCTTCTGAACACACTATTTGTGCTAAGCATAAGGGACTCTGCCCTCAGATGGATCTCCTCTTTCCTCTCAGACTGCTCATAAATCGTCTGTCTCCATCCTTTCTCCTCTGCCCGCCGCCCAGTCCCCCACGGAGTCCCTCAGGGAGCCTCCCTCTCCCCCTGCCTCTTCAACCTCTACCTTTTGCCCCTCCCACACTCATCCGTTCCACAATCTCACCTTCTACAACAACTGTACTGATGACACTCAGATCATCTTTAAGATTCCCAACTCCCCCTCCTTACCCCGCCCAGACCTGGCCACCTGCCTGTCAGACATTGACCTCTGGATGACAAACAACCGCCTGCTCCTCAACCCAGGAAAAACCTTAATCCTAATCTGCAGTAAAACAGCTCTCCTTCCCCAGCCTATCCCATGGCCGCATTTGAGGACCCCCGCCCACTGCATCCCCCTCAGTCAAAAACCTAGGAGGCACTTTTAGCTCAGACCTGACCCTCTCCCGTCACATCAAGGCAGTCTCCAGATCTTGTACCTTCCACCTCTGGTTCCTCAAGCAGATTTTTCCTTACCTCTCCTACCCCCATAGAGTTTGAGTTTCCACAATCATGGCCATCATCCTCTCGTGCCTAGACCACTCTAACTCCCTCTATGTAGGCGCGTACCAACTCGGCAAGCTCCAACAGATTCAAAACTCCACAGCAAGCCTCCTCCTCGCACTAGAGAACACTTCTCCCCCGCACTTAGGACACTTCACTTGCTGCCCATCAACAGACGGGGCTCCTTCAAAGCCATGTGCATTATCCACCGTGCCATTCACAAGAAAGTTCCGTAATTCCTCCAAAACAAGCTCACCCGATTCCGCCCCATTGGAATCCTCAGATCAGGCTCTGCACATCTCCTGGTAGTCCCCACTTTCAAGTTCTCCAGATCCGGAGGTGCCTGTTTCGCCATCCTCGCACCCACTTTCTGGAACTCCCCCTTCTCTATGTCTCAGAGGATCACCTGGCCATCAGGAAAGCCCTCAAAACCTGCCCCCCCACTTCCTGATCCTGCCCCCACACCCACCACTCTCACGCACATTTCATAGAGCAGTCCAACCAGCACCCCTGGCCCACCTGCACAACCCCCTCCTGTCCTCTTGCCAGCTACTAGCCTCGTCCTTCCTTTCAACCACTTTTCTCTGCCACCCCAGCCCCCCCCTGGGGCACACCAACAACACATGGAGGACTCATGCAGGTATCCCAATATCTAAAACTTGGAACATTCATGTCAGTGGGCCGGATATTGCCCTTATAGGGGCCCAGAGGGTGGGCAATGCATCACACTTAAAATGCACCTGGGGAAAATCACGTTATCATCTAGAAAGCGGACAAGGAGGCACTTCGGGTCAGTCGCTCTTGGTGAGCACTGCATGTAACTCTAAAGCACAGACGGGTGGGTATGTTTCTCCCGCTGACAAGCCTCTGCATACAAGTCGATGTCTTCTCCTGCACTGCTTGTTAGTGTGGTTGCCATCTTTAATGTCCCACGCACAACTAGACTGCATGCTGTGCTTCAAGCTCTTAATGCCATGCACAAACTACTTCATTCTCCTCGTCTCAGTACTCGGGTGATTCAGGCAGTTGAAGTCCATGGTGTGTAAACAATTCTTCTTATTGATTTTGCATTCAGGTACCTCAGAGGTAAAAGAAAGTGTTGTGTTGGAGCCATGTGTGTTTAAGTCATAGCGGGGGTTTGACCAAAGGGCTTTGGGTATTAATGATAATGATGTGTTATTTATATAGCGCCTTCATCCAAAGCGCTTTACAGAGCACATATGTACATACAATATCACCCAACCGAAATTGGTACTCATTTATCGACCTCAGAAGGATGAAAGGCTGAGTTGGCCTTGCAGGGATTCGAACCTGCGACCTGCAGATCACAGCAGCGAGTGCTCAACCCGCTGAGCTATCTTACCGGATACTATTAGAGGGGTTTCCACATGGGAAAGGGTGAGATACTGCATCTCGTCCAATAAAGTCATGACATCTCCCCCGTAGTTCTCTCCTCCCATGTGATCCTCCCTCATATAGTCACCCTCAGGATCAGGCAACGGCTGCTGCTCCCTGCCCACATTGGAGGAGGTCACTGCCAGGCAATCCATGAGGACTCCATTGGATTCATCACCAACTGCAAAATTAATTTGTGTGAGCACCAACCCCCAGAACTAGGCATATTTCCTGCATCATTACCAAGGACTGGAGAAACAACAGAATATGTACTCAGAAATTCCGAAACACCCACAAAAAGTGACATCGACCCTACACGCAAACTACTCAACCTCCTCCATGAGCAACCTGAAGAAACCAAAGGTCCCCCACTCAAAGCTCACACTATAACTAATCACTGGATCGAAAGACAAGAGGAACTGACTGGCAATCGCATTACCGTCACCATACCCAATGGATAAACCAGGAAAATCCACAAGATTCTCTGCAATTTGGTCTGCGCACGATCAACATGAAAGCACAACACAGAGATATATGAGCTCATCGGCAAAGGTGGGTGGGGGGCGGATCATGCTTAAATTCATACACAATTCCCTCCTGAACAACTTCTTAATCAGGCAGGCCAACCACAAAGGAAAACCAGGAGGAGGCCTAGCCGAAGCTTATGGAGAACATCTAAGAGTCACAGCAGTACCATTGTTAAACAACGCAGACTGTGAATCTCTCTTCCTACGCCTAGCACTGGACCCTCAAACCAATGCATCCTTCCTACTCCCCACACACAAGCCAAATGTACAGAGAAATGTGTTGACACCATGGCCAGCATCGCAACAGAACACGAGCACCACATAAAATCAGATGTTGAAGTCTCTAAGTATGAAGAGGGGAATACCAACCCTTCTGATCACTGACCTCCCACCTAGTCAGCATGCATCTACAGCAGATGGTGAAAGGGGAAACCCATGCAGCTGGACGCATACTGGATGTGACGTTCCACAAAAAACTATAATTGAACCCCCACTACACATTGTCGGGTACGACCACCTTATAATACCTTTTTTGATTCATGCACCAGTGTGAGTACCACTGCACACAGAAATCTAAGCCCAATTGAGAAAAGAAATGAGAACTATCTCAACACCATACTGGAATCCACAAACTCTCCCAGCTCGTTTCTGGACACACCCCCACCAGAAGAAAAAACAGAGACATTCCAAAACGGATCACATAAGCTCGAGACTCCACAGCGCCAAAGACACTTTTCACCCCGTCCCAGCGGGAAATAGTCACAAGATGGTTTACCTCCAAGCCCTAAAGAAAATAAACAAGAAACTTGAGCACACATGGAGGAAACATGACGAACAGGAGAAAATCACGTACCAAAGGCAGATACGGGTCTATAAATCAGAAATCTCAAGAGCAAAGTAACTACACTGTGCCGAACTAATCATGAAAGCAACCAACACACAGAAATAGATGTTCAACATCAATGATAAAAAACCTGACATCAATAATGCCCCCACTCGATCCCAGAAACTCTGTGATGACCTTGCAAATCAGTTCAAAAAGAAAGTTGCAACCGAGTATGGGAGCCCCTCTACTAAGAACCAACATGGGTCAAATACCCAGGGTAATCCAGACCCCTTGCTCACTGTGCTTAGAGAGGCACAGCTTCACCTCTCTGATGAGGCCCAACTAGGTCGAAACACAGGTCTGAGGTTGCTGGTGGTAATCTTCTGAGAATTGTCTAGCATTTCGGTGCTGGACTGCCCTTGTGGGTGGGACAAAGACTGATATGCAAATGGATATTTCTCCTATGTGAAAGGTAAAGTGAGCTAAAACGTGGTTGTAGGCCCTTCCGGGTGGGCACCTTCCTATAGAACAGGTTATTTAGCTGTGTTAGTTCTCGGTAGAGGGGCTCCTAGACCTTTTTGTGCACTTAAAACAAAGTCATAAACATCCAACAAGTCATCAACACTGTAGCCAAGGATATAAGCAACAATGTCACCAAAGATGTAGCCCCAGAGCCAACCACAATGCTGACCTACTTTACGCCGATCTTGACAGAAGACTTCACTAAACTAGTGAAGGAAAAAAACAGAGCCGGCTCGCCATCAGACCCTTTCCCTAGCAGATGTCTACAAGAACATCTTCAGCAAAGAGGCGCACGCAGAAAGCTCCTGCAACCTCTTCACCCATTCACTGGAACCGGGTACCGTATCTGGGACTTTCAAAGCTGCCTAGATTTAACTCATTCTCAAAGATCCCTCAGGAAGCACCAAGACCCTCGGAAACAGACAACCCCACCAACTACCACACAATATCCAACATTCCTTATCTGGCCAAAACTGCTAGAAATCTACGTTTGTGAACAAATCCTGACACACGCACATAATCCAACTACATACTGGAGCAGGCACCATTCTGCTTCAGGCCTGTAAAAGGATACGCTCCTCTCTCCATCTGGGACAACCTCAAAATGAACTCTGACTCCAACATCACTTCCGTCCTGATACTACTAGACCTTTCAGCTGCTTTTGATGCAGTCAACCATGAATGCCTCATCAAAAGGTTACAAGAAACAGGGATAAGGAACATTGCATTACACTGAATGAAATCCTTCCTGGCAGAAAGAATGGAAAATAGCTGACTAACTGCCTTACGTTCAACACCATGCACACCCACTTGTCTGGTTCCACAAGGCTCAACCCTCTCACCACTACTTTTCAATTATTACATGACCCCACTCATAAAACTCATCATGGGCAATGGCCTCACATGATACAACTATGCAGATGATATTCAAACCTACAAATCCCCACCAGTCTAAACTCTTGTCAACAGCCTTGCCCTTCACAAATACATGCCTGGATGAGCAGCAACAACCTTGAACTCAACCGGACAAAACTGAAATAATGATCACACCCAAAAACGTATCCATCCACCTGCATGTACCATGGCATACTGAAATGGGAACCAAACCAGAAGCATCCAAAGCAGTTTAAAATCTCTGGATTTTGATGGACAACGGCCAAACACTGGAACCTGAAGTTCACTCAGTAGTAAAGAAATGCTTCTTCCACCTGCATACCATCAAGCAGATATTTTCCTTTCTCACCTTCCCACTCTGACCACCCGCCATTATATCACTCATGTCAAGAATAGACTAACTACGCAACAGTATTTACGCTGGAATGCATGACTAACTCACCAAAAAACTGCAACGCATCCAGCAGTGTAAGACACTTCCTAAGATTCAGCAAGAGAGAACACCTCACACCAGCACAAAGACCCTAGCACTGGCTACCAGTCAAGAAAAGGATGTATTTCAAAACACCTTGCATTGTTCATAGAGCAATTCACAGCCAAGGAGCAGAAGTCCGGCAAGAAAAAAAAATCCACCTTTCAACCAAAAGGAACCCTCTGGTATAGCAATTACACACGCCTTGAAGCCGAACAATATCTGAAAATCAGCCTTTTGAAACATCGGGACGAAACTGGAACACCCTAATAGAATACATACAGTAGAGAAACACTCGACCTTCAGGAAACCACTAAAAGTATGTATCTTTGATTTTCCAACCTAACTTGCCAAACCATGGCCCGCGGTCAAAGATATGTACGCGGATCGAATGGCTAAAAAAGGCTGATGGCCGTCTCTTGACTCACAGTTTCCTGGTCACATGATCCCTATGGATTTTCCTACATGTGTGAGACCTAAGATCGTCAACCACGTCACAGTGGGTTTCAGCTTGCTAAACAAACAACCTCCCTAACGATGGTTCAACTTCATGCCACAAGGATCACTCCCTTTTTTCCCCACTAACCCTTTTAAAAATCTCCATGCTCCTGAAAACACACCACACACCAACCAGCTACATCACCCACACACGGCAACCACAACACCCGAAACCCACACTGACACCAAACAGCAAAACTACACACCTCCTTGGACAATGCACACAATCGCAATGCAGTCAATCCATCCCCCACACCATGGGCACACAAGGTCTTCCCATATAGACTCAAGTGCCTGCATGCTAAGTGACCCATACCACCTAGAAGCAAACCCACACAAAGTGACCAGTTTTTTCATACTAAAACTACCAACACAACAGCTAAAGGGTGTGTTCGCTGTCATCTACTCCCACGAATAAAGCCACTCCTCCCTCTTATGTTCAGATCCACCGGGGCACCCGAAGACCATACAAATGGCAGTGGTGTTAAATCCCATTAACTTCACGCAGAGGAGAGCGAGAGCCAGGGGGGAGCATATGTACTGTGTGTGTATTTGACCTAATAAGCAGTCTTATTTTTTGGAGTAACCTGGCCGTTTAAAAGATTAAAAACACTATCCAGGTAGCAATCCAAATTCATTTAGATACGAATTATTCCTGAATACATTCCATTCTTCGTTGAATAATGAAATATCTTTCTTTAGTTTATTGGTCTTTTTTTCAATGGTTAATCTCTTAAATTCCTGAAAGGATTTTTCAATCTGTTCCAACTTTTGTTTGGATTCCGTAATTAAAGTGTTTGTCAGAAAAGATTTTTCTTGTTCTGTTAGGGTTTCCCGAATTTTCCCACTACGGAGGCACAGATAACAGAGCTTATTGAAGGTCCATCCTTTTTTGAAAATTTAGAATTACCAACACAAACCCAAGGGGCCACAGGAGATGCACTTCTTAATTTGAAGAAGAAGCAATTCCGCACAGAAATGCATGGCCATATACTTGAGGAATACTTGAGATCTAGCATTATCCCACAGGGTTTACAAGTTAAAATCATTCTGTGTCTTTTTCTAGATGATAACGACTATAAAGTGGCTTTTAGTCAAGTTGCCACCAAATGTAGTCGTGATTTGTTAGTGTTAACTATTACAACAGCTCAGAGAGTTAGTGGGAAAATTCGGGGAACCCTAACAGAACAAGAAAAATCTTTTCTGACAAACACTTTAATTTACGGAATCCAAACAAAAGTTGGAACAGATTGAAAAATCCTTTCAGGAATTTAAGAAATTAACCATTGAAAAAAAGACCAATAAACTAAAGAAAGATATTTCATTATTCAAAAAGGAACAGGTTTATACTTACCTTGCAGAAGATTTTAATCCCCAAACGGTTTGGAAAACTAATGCGAATTGGAATATGGGACCCACAAATACCAACAAAAAAAGATGGGTTACATTTTCAGATACATCATCTAGTAACTCAGGTAATGAGGAGTCTAATAACCAAACCTCGGGTGAGTACCCTTTTGAGGAAGGGGCGGCCGAAGAGGCAGCAGAAATGCCCCCCAAGGTCGAATGACACACAACATGCCTATGTAGAATGATGCACCGGGACTTCCAGATGTGGAATCGCGCTTAGAGATGGTAAATGAAACTTTGCCCATCTTTAACCTTTCCTCTCGCATATTATCAGTAGCAGAAATATCGATCCTGAAATGTGGTCTTTCATTTGTTCCTACTCAGAATCCTAGTGCGATGTCTATTATAAGTGAAATAAAGGGCTTCTTACGTAAACTGAGGCTGAAGTTCTTCTTTTTGAATAATACGGTTCCAAGAGAGCCTAACATTTCAGGCCTTTCAAGGCCTTCCACTTTTACTCCCAATTCCAGTGACCTGCCATCAGAGGTATTGATTTTTGAAAAGCTAGTTCTTAAAGAAATCGAGAAAGTGATTTGTTATCCTAGAAACCAACAAGGACCCAATTTGAGGCTTTCCGAGTTTCAGGCTATTCAAACACTAGCCTCGGATCAATCTATAGTCATCAAGGCTGCAGATAAGGGAGGGGGAATAGTGGTCTGGGATGCTGACTTTTACGACCAAGAAGCATTGAGACTTTTACACATCCCAGGCCACTACACCAAAATTGGGAAATATCCATCGGAAACAATTAAATTGAAGATACTCAAACTCACTGAAGAAGGAAGCCATTTAGGGTACCTTTCAGCAAAAGAAGTTGAATATATCAATTTCTCAGAAGACCGTACGCCCTTATTTTACATTATGCCTAAAATACATAAGGACATCGAGAACCCTCTGGGACGCCCTATAGTCTCGGGTTGTGGGTCACTGCTTGAGCCTTTATCAAAATATATTGATTTTTTTATCAAACCATTGGCAATGGCCACTTCTAGCTTCCTTCTTGACTCAAGAGATGTCATTAACCTTGTGGAATCAAAACCATTCGATTCTAGTACACAAATATTAGTCACACTTGATATTGAAGCACTCTATACGAATATCCCTCAGGATAGAGCAGTCGGGAGCCTACAAATAATGTTAAATCTGCGTCCTTTGCCACACTTGGGCCCCACAGATTTTCTCTGCAAAGCAGCTGATTTGGTCCTTAAGAACAGCTTCTTCAAATTTAAGGAGGAATTATTTTTACAATGTAAGGGTACGGCCATGGGTTGTACGTTTGCACCAAATCTGGCCATTATTTTTATGGCCCTTCTTGAAGAAGAAAAAATCCTGACGGCATTGAATCCATTTAGAGACCAAATTAAATTGTACCGTCGGTACATCGACGATATACTAATGATTTGGGACGGTTCCCCAACATCATTGGTATTATTCGTACAATGGCTTAATGGAATAGATTCAGATATTCATTTTACTTTCGAATATTCAGTTTCCAGGATTTCTTTCCTGGACTTATCCATTTTTGTTGAAGAAGGGCATCTCTGTACAGAATTACATAGGAAACCCACAGAGAGAAACACAACATTGAAATACGAAAGTCAACATCCTGCCAGCTTGCTACGCAACTTACCTTACGGTATGTTTTTAAGGCTACGCCGTAATTGCACAGATTTTGCTAATTTTGTCAAACACGCAGCAATTCTGGAAAAAAGATTACTAGAATGTGGGTGCCCCAGGAAGCTCATAAAACATTCTAAAAAAAGAGGCCGATATATGAACCGAGACCTGCTATTGTTACCCAAACATGGCATTGGTAAGGAAGAGGAGCTAGTATGTGTCTCTATCTTCTGTCAACACAGTAATGCAATTAGAGGTATTATTCTAAAGAACTGGCAAATACTAAATCCATCAAGGACTGCAATATCCAAACCCCTGTTTGCTTTAAAAAAAGGTAAAAATCTAAAGCAAAAGATGACTTGTGCCAGTAGAATGCCCCCTAAAATTCATATCATCCGAGATACTAATGTAAATTTAGTGGTGGGACACTACCCATGCACTTCATGTGTAGCTTGTAAGTTTTCAAACAAAACTATTTCATTTAGCCTACACAATAAAAGGTGGGACCTTCGTACGTTTACCACGTGCAAAAGTAAAAATGTTATTCACGCCATTCGCTGTCCATGCCAGTTGATGTATGTAGGCAAAACAACTAGAGAAGTGAGTACCCGTATTAATGAACATCGGTCTAAGATCAGAACACGGAACCTGAATGCCCCCATGGTGATCCATTTTTGTGAGATGGGACATACGGCAGACCAACTGGAATGGTTCTGCATAGAAAAAGTATATGCCCAAAATCAGATCCAACTACTCAAAAATTTGGATTACAAAGAACAACTGTGGACATTTAATCTTAAGACCCTGACACTGAGCCTTAACACTTTAGAACCTTGGCACTCGAGTAATTCTACATCTTCTGTGGTTCATGTGTTTAATTATCTTGTAATTAGGGCACCCGAATATTTAAATAACATTTTTTGTGATTCAGGGCGCCTTCCAATTTAATTTACTTATGTCAGCAACAAATATAGCAAATCAGGCGTTGCCATTATAGCTGCGTTTCACAACGTGCTTATAAGGATGTTGCTGACTATGAGGAAAATGTAAGCCATAAAAATACTCATTAAGCGTTTCAGCTCCTTATGTGTTACAACAAAATAATTATTTTCATTGAACACAATGGGCCGGTCTAAATACGTTAGCCTGTGTCATATGGGCTTCGTCTCAGTGTGTTTTACATTCTCATCTAGGTAGCATCCACCTTATGGGGAAATTGTTTCCGTGCACTCGCGAGCACAGCTTTGTTCTGGGACTCAGCCCCCAGCCTCGGGCGCTACGGCTCCATCACGTGACGTCGTGAATGATCACGTTGCTCACAACGCCTTTCTAAGGGAGCCTACCGTTTGGATGTGCTAGTGGCGGTCGCAAGTGGGACAAAGTCTGCTGTACGCGGAAGGTAAGCGGAATGCTGCTGGATGCTGCTCTCTTTAGCGGAATGCTGCTGGATGCTGCTCCCTTTAGGCGGCAGACTATCAAGCGAATTTAGCCTGAAGTTAGGATCTTTGTTTGTCCAGTCTGACTTCTCTTGTGCTACTTACAGTGGATATTATATGCTGGAATTGCCAGCTCCCATTGGGGAGAGTTTTTCCATCTGATGTGCCCATAACAAGTTCTACCTCTTGTAAAATTAAAATGCCTAATTGTTTGATCAGGCATGGTTCACACTGCATACTGTTCATGAACCAATTGAGACACGGTGGTGGTAATTGTTAGCTCCCATTGGGGAGTGCGGTTCAATTAATGAGACTAGATTAAGTCCCACTTTTATATATTTAAATGCCTGGCATTTTTGTCCATGCTTGTCCTATAAAGTTTTAAATTAAAAAACTTGGTTACTAAAATACTGAAATACTAAAAGCATACTAAAACTCCTGCTTTCTGTTTAGGCACGGAAACTCCGCTGCAGCCCACTTTTGGTCCATTGTAACTACTGGTATACCCATCCTTGGTTGAGTGTCACCAATAGGACACATTGGGTAAGAATTGTCAACCTTTCACTCCTCATTTTTTGGCCACATAGCGGGTCTCCCACCTAGTTATAGTTATATATTTATTAATACTTCCCAGGTTGTAGCATCTTTGGCGCTCAGCACTCTTATGTGCAGGAACTTTTTGTGGGACGCCGTTAATTAATATACACAGGTGGATCCAGTCAAAAATTAAAGAGAGATATAAACAGCCTCCTTACGTGTGTATGAAGGTCAGTTTGTTTATATATTTTTTCTGGCAGAGACCTTTAGTACTCTGGGACTTAACTATAAGTCTTTAGCACAAAGTTAGGATTGCTAGGTTTCCAGTCACACTGTAACTGGCCATAGCATTATTGCACATTCTAGATGACCAGTATGTGCTCCACGAGTGAGTTTAACATTCTCTATATTGTTCAGGCCTACCACGGCAATTCTTCTTTGGGCCCACAAATTCACAAATTGAGATCATGCAACTCCTAGGTATTGTTTCTACCCATGACCTGGTTCCACTGTGACCTTGAGACACCAAATTCTGATGGTAGCACTTCCTTCTGTTCGACACCTCAAGCCGACCTTGGAGATTCCCACCCAGGTCGATAGCAGGATGTGTTTTGTCTTTATCAATTGCATTTTTAATGAGGTTTTATATGGTTTGTTGAATTTGATTGTTTATGTATCGTTTCATGTCATCACCAAAGTGAAGGGAATTTATGTATTTACGTTTCCCTTTTCTTCTTCTTCCCTCCTTCATTGTTAGAATGTTAAACTTTTTACTCCTGAAGAAGACGTCACTACAATAAAGTACATATGTCGAAACCAGTTGAGTGTTGATTGAGATGAGGTCGTGGTTGGAGATTTCTGAGACCCATCTCAATTGTTTAGGCCACTGATATCATCTATTGTGGTCTGACATATGGATTGAACATTCTTTCTATAAATGTTCTTGATGAATCACATGTCATGAATTTTCTTATAGATTTTATATTGTATATTTAATGGTGTGTAGTATGAGTGGATTGTTGGATGGATGCCTGTGGATGAATGCTTGGACAATTGAATAAGATGAATTTTCTCACTTAGATGTGGATTTTTATAAATAAACTGTTTCCTGCGATGTAAATTGTATTTTACAAGTGCAGATTTAATCATGATCTGTTTCATACATTAAACTTGTATCAGGTTAAATAAAATTCCTTGATACCCAATCCTTGATTTGTATCCTTTGGATGCCTTTCCGTGATCCAAATCCTTCATATACAGGCATTCCCCACCCCAATATGCAAGGTGCCATCCATCAAATACGGGCATTCCCCACTCCAGTATGTGAAGTGCCATCCATCATATACAGCCATTCCCCACCACAGCGTAAGAGGTGCCATCCATCATATACGGGCATTCCCCACCCCAGTATGCGAGGTGCCATCCATCATATACAGGCATTCCACACCCCAATATGAGAGGCCATCCTTCATATACGGGTATTCCCTAACCCAGCGTAAGAGGTGTCATCCTTCATATATGGGCATTCCCCACCCCAGTATGAGAGGTGTCATCCTTCATATATGGATGTCCCCCACCGGAGCCTAAGAGGTGCCCTCCTTCATATACAGACATTCTCCACACCAGCATAAGAGGTGTCGTCCTTTATATATGGACATTCCCCACCCAATTGTAAGAGGCGACATCCTTCATATACAGGCATTCCTCCATCCCAGTATGAGAGAGGCCACCCTTCATATACAGGCATTCCCCCCCGCATAATATGTGCCATCCATCATGAACAGGCATTCCCCACACCAGCATAGGAGGTGTCATCCTTCATATACGGGCATTCCCCACCACAGCGTAAGAGGTGTCATCCTACATATACAGACATTCCCCACCCCAGTGTAAAAGGTACCAACCTTCATATACAGAAATTCCCCACCGCAGCGTAAGAGGTGCCATCCTTCATATACGGGCATTCCACACCCCAGCGTAGGAGGTACATCCTTCATATATGGACATTCCCTACCCCAGTATGAGAGGTGCCATCCATCATATATGGGCATTCCCCACCCTGGTATGAGAGATGTCATCCTTCATATACAGGCATTCCCCACCCCAATATGCAAGGTGTCATCCATCAAATACTGGCCTTCTCCACCCCAGTATGAGAGGCGCCATCCATCATATACGGGCATTCCCCACCCCAGTATGAGAGGTACCAACCTTTATATACAGACATTCCTCATCCCAGTATGCGAGGTGCCATCAATCATATACGCACGTTCCTCAGTCCAGTATGAGAGAGGCCATCCTTCATATGCGGACAATCCCAGCCCAGTATGAGAGGTGTCATCCTTCATATACAGATATTTCCCACCCCAATAAGCGAGGTGCCATCCATCATATATGGGCATTCCCCACCCCAGTATGAGAGATGTCATCCTTCATATACAGCCATTCCCCACCACAGCGTAAGAGGTGGCATCCTTCATATACAGACATTCCCCACCCCAGTATGAGAGGCAATCCTTTATATACGGGTATTCCCCAACCCAGCGTAAGAGGTGTCATCCTTCATATATGGGCATTCCCCACTCCAGTATGAGAGATGTCATCCTTCATATACAGACATTCCCCACCACAGCGTAAGAGGTGTCATCCTTCATATATGGGCATTCCCCACTCCAGTATGAGAGGTGTCATCCTTCATATATGGATGTCCCCCACCGGAGCCTAAGAGGTGCCCTCCTTCATATACAGACATTCTCCACACCAGCATAAGAGGTGTCGTCCTTTATATATGGACATTCCCCACCCAATTGTAAGAGGCGACATCCTTCATATACAGGCATTCCTCCATCCCAGTATGAGAGAGGCCACCCTTCATATACAGGCATTCCCCCCCCGCATAATATGTGCCATCCATCATGAACAGGCATTCCCCACACCAGCATAGGAGGTGTCATCCTTCATATACAGACATTCCCCACCACAGCGTAAGAGGTGCCATCCTTCATATACAGACATTCCCCAACCCAGCGTAAGAGATGCCATCCTTCATATATAGACATTCCCCACCCCAACGTAAGAGGTGTCAACCTTCATATACAGGCAATCCCCACCCCAGCGTAAGAGGTGCCATCCTTCATATACGGGCATTCCCCACCCCAGCGTAGGAGGTGCCATCCTTCATATATGGACATTCCCTACCCCAGTGTGAGAGGTGCCATCCTTCATGTACATGCATTCCCCACACCAGCATAAGAGGTATCATCCTTCATATACAGGCATTCCCCACACCAGCATAAGTGCTGTCATCCATTATATATGGACATTCCCCACCCAATTGTAAGAGGCGACATCCTTCATATACGGGCATTCCCCCATCCCAGTATGAGAGAGGCCATCCTTCATATACAGGCATTCCCCACCGCAGCGTAAGAGGTACCAACCTTCATCTATGGGACATTCCCCGCCCCAGTATGAGAGATGCCATCCTTCATATATGCTCTGGCTGACCTCTTTCCTCTCTGATCGACCCTCCCAGGTCATACTTGGGTCCTTCCTTTCATCGATCTCCCTCTCTACCTGTGGTGTTCCCCAGGGGTCTAACCTCTCGCCCTGGCTTTTCAACCAATACCTGGCAACTCTCGGCCACTGCATTGCCATTTTCTGCTCAAATTTCCAGTGCTACGTTGATGACACTCAACTCATTTTCAGGCTGCCCTCGGGCCACTTCCTCTCCCTCTCTCATCTCTGATTGCCTAACTGCCATTCATGATTAGTGTTCCGCCAATGATCTTTGTCTGAATGCCAGCAAGACCGAGATCCTCCTCATCGGCACACCTTCTCATTCCTTTGCCCTCATCCTCTGGCCAGCCTCCCTTGGCCCGCCTCCTACTGCCACCTGCGGGGCTAAGAAGCTCAGGGTCATCTTTGATTCCACACTTTCCTTCTCTGCCCACATCTCTGATATCTGTAAAAAGTCAAACTTTCTACTGCACCTCCTCAGAGGTACTCTTCCTTTCCTCTCCTTCCCCCAGAAGCTCATGGTCTCCCAAGCTCTGGTTCTCTCTAGGTTGGACTATTATAACAGCCTCTTTCTAAATCTACCCGCCTCTACTCTCCGCCCTCTGCAACTAATCCAGAACAGCACAGCAAGACTTGTCCTTGGCCTCAAGCCCTGGGATCGTATCTCTCCAGCTCTGAAATCTCTCCATTGGCTCCCAGTGGATGCAAGGATTAAATTCAAAACCCTCTGCATTGTCCACAAGGCTTTCTGGGTCCTGGGTCCAAAATACCTTCAGCTATCCCTCCGCAAATACCTCCCCTCTTGAGCTCCCAACTCCTCTACCTCCAACTCCCTCAGGGTCAGTCATTTTTCAAAGAAACAAGCTGGGGGTAGATCTCTGTCTTTGGCTGGGGCCTCCCTCTGGAACAGCCTCCCTGCCACTGTAAAACTTGAGGAGAACCATCTCCGGTTCCGGAAGCACCTCAAGACCTTCCTCTTTGCTTCTGCCTTCGCCCCCCCTCTCCCCTGCTGATCTGTTCTCTCTTGGCACCGTGCACCTGGCCACCCTCTGTCCTCCGGGCCAAGGTTCCTGCTCACCTTGCCACCCTCCCGCACTGCCCCAAGGCCACCCCTTGCACTGGGGTCTGTATCTGTACCCATACAGTGCCCCCCTCTTTCTTCCTGCACTTATCTGACCTACCCTGTCTGCTGCCTTAAACTCAGCACTTGCCACTTGCTGGCTGCACTACCACTTTTGTTGCTTTTGTTATTTAGTGTATTTATTATTTATTCTGTTCTCCTTTGCTCTGCACTTTCCACTTCTCCCTCCTTCCTTACACTTTTTCCCTCCCGCTCTCCCATGCACTTGCACATTCTCAATGTCACTGGCCCTAGTAAGATCGTTGTTTTGTTCTCCCGATCCCCTCCCTGGCCTTGTAGTGCTCTGAAACACTTGTGTATGAGCGCGATAGAAATAAAATATCAATATATGGACTTTCTCCACCCCAGTATGAGAGATACCATCCTTCATATATGGGCATTCCCCACCGCAGCGTAAGAGGTGCCACCCTGCATGTACAGACATTCCCCACCCCAGTATGAGAGGTGTCATCCTTCATATACAGACATTCCCCACCCCAGTATGAGAGGTGTCATCCTTCATATACAGACATTCCCCACCCCAGTATGAGAGGTGTCATCCTTCATATACAGACATTCCCCACCCCAGTGGTGATGTCCCGCCCACCCTCTTCATGCCCCGTGCTCCCCTTCATATATTGACATCCTCTGCCTCCAGTAAAATAGGTGTTATCCTTCACACCCCTTCAGGCCCCCTCTCCCAGTGTAAGTGGAGCCGTCCTTCCTACTCTGGACATGTCTCTATTCCCAGTAAAGTCCCAGGCCACTCGTCCCTCCCCACTCGAGGCCCTGAGCCCCAGGCCACCCGTCCCTCTCGAGGCCCTGAGCCGCAGGCTACCCGCCTCTCTCGAGGCCCTGAGCCCCAGGCCACCCGTCCCTCTCGAGGCCCAGAGTCCCAGGCCTGAGCCCCAGGCCACCCGTCCCTCTCGAGGCCCTGAGCCCCAGGCCACCCGCCCCTCTCGAGGCCCTGAGCCCCAGGCCACCCGTCCCTCTCGAGGCCCTGAGCCCCAGGCCACCCGTCCCTCTCGAGGCCCTGAGCCCCAAGCCACCAGTCCCCCTCGAGGCCCTGAGTCCCAGGCCACCCGTCCCTCTCGAGGTCCTGAGCCCCAGACCACCCGTCCCTCTCGAGGCCCTGAGTCCCTCTCGAGCCCTGAGCCCCAGGGCCACCCGTCCCTCTCGAGGCCCTGAGCCCCAGGCCACCCGTCCCTCTCGAGGCCCTGAGCCCCAGGCCACCCGTCCCTCTTGAGGCCCTGAGTCCCAGGCCTGAGCCCCAGGCCACCCGCCCCTCTCGAGGCCCTGAGCCCCAGGCCACCGCCCCCCTCGAGGCCCTGAGTCCCAGGGCTGAGTCCCAGGCCACCCGTCCCTCTCGAGGCCCTGAGCCCCAGGTCTGAGCGCCAGGCCACCCGTCCCTCTCGAGGCCCTGAGCCCCAAGCCACCCGTCCCTCTCGAGGCCCTGAGTCCCAGGCCACCCGTCCCTCTCGAGGCCCTGAGTCTCTCTCGAGCCCTGAGCCCCAGGCCACCCATCTCTCTCGAGGCCCTGAGTCCCAGGCCACCCGTCCCTCTCGAGGCCCTGAGTCCCAGGCCACCCGTCCCTCTCGAGGCCCTGAGTCCCTCTCGAGCCCTGAGCCCCAGGGCCACCCGTCCCTCTCGAGGCCCTGAGCCCCAGGCCACCCGTCCCTCTCGAGGCCCTGAGCCCCAGGCCACCCGTCCCTCTCGAATCCCTGAGCCCCAGGTCACCCGTCTCTCTCGAGAGGCCCTGAGTCCCAGGCCACCCGACCCGCTCGAGGCCCTGAGTTCCAGGCCACCCGTCCCTCTCGAGGCCTAAGCCCCAGGCCACCCGTCCCTCTCGAGGCCTAAGCCCCAGGCCACCCGTCCCTCTCGAGGCCCTGACCCCCAGGCCACCCGTCCCTCTCGAGGCCCTGAGTCCCAGGCCACCCGTCCCTCTCGAGGCCTGAGCCCCAGGCCACTTGCCCCTCTCGAGTCCCTGAGTCCCTCTCGAGCCCTGAGCCCCAGGCCACCCGTCCCTCTCGAGGCCTGAGCCCCAGGCCACCCGTCCCTCTCGAGGCCCTGAGTCCCTCTCGAGCCCTGAGCCCCAGGCCACCCGTCCCTCTCGAGGCCTGAGCCCCAGGCCACCTGCCCCTCTCGAGGCCCTGAGTCCCAGGTCACCCGGCCCTCTCGAGGCCCTGAGCCCCAGGCCACCCCTCCCTCTCAAGGCCCTGAGCCCCAGGCCACCCCTCCCTCTCAAGGCCCTGAGCCCCAGGCCACCCCTCCCTCTCGAGGCCCTGAGCCCCAGGCCACCCGTCCCTCTCGAGGCCCTGAGTCCCAGGCCACCCGTCCCTCTCGAGGCCCTGAGTCCCAGGCCACCCGTCCCTCTCAGGCCAACCGTCCCTCTCGAGGATCTGAGGCCCAGGCCATCCGCCCCTCTTGAGGCAATGAGCCCCAGGCCACCCGTCCCTCTCGAGGCCCCGAGCCTCAGGCCACCCGTCCCTCTCGAGGCCCCGAGCCTCAGGCCACCCGTCCCTCTCGAGGCCCCGAGCCTCAGGCCACCCGTCCCTCTCGAGGCCACCCGTCCCTCAGGCCACCCGTCCCTCTCAGGCCACCTGTCCCTCTCGAGGCCCCGAGCCTCAGGCCACCCGTCCCTCTCAGGCCACCCGTCCCTCTCGAGGCCCTGAGCCCTAGGCCACCCGTCCCTCTCGAGGCCCTGAGCCCTAGGCCACCCGCCCCTCTCGAGGCCCCGAGCCTCAGGCCACCCGTCCCTCTCGAGGCCCCGAGCCTCAGGCCACCCGTCCCTCTCGAGGCCCCGAGCCCCTCTCGAGGCCCCGAGCCTCAGGCCACCCGTCCCTCTCAGGCCACCCGTCCCTCTCGAGGCCCCGAGCCTCAGGCCACCCGTCCCTCTCAGGCCACCCGTCCCTCTCGAGGCCCTGAGCCCCAGGCCACCCGCCCCTCTCGAGGCCCTGAGCCCCAGGCCACCCACCCCTCTCGAGGCCCTGAGCCCCAGGCCACCCACCCCTCTCACGGCCCTGAGCCCCAGGCCACCCGCCCCTCTCGTGGCCCTGAGGACCAGGCCACCTGTCCCTCTCGAGGCCCCGAGCCTCAGGCCACCCATCCCTCTCGAGGCCCCGAGCCTCAGGCCACCTGCCCCTCTCGCGGCCCTGAGCCCCAGGCCACCCATCCCTCTCGAGGCCCTGAGCCCCAGGCCACCCACCCCTCTCGAGGCCTTGAGTCCCAGGCCTGAGTTCCAGGCCACCGGTCCCTCTCGCGGCCCCGAGCCCCAGGCCACCCGTCCCTCTCGAGGCACTGAGCCCCAGGCCACCCGTCCCTCTCGAGGCCCTGAGCCCCAAGCCACCCGTCCCTCTCGAGGCCCTGAGCCCCAGGCCACCCGCCCCTCTCGAGGCCCTGAGCCCCAGGCCACCCGTCCCTCTCGAGGCCCTGAGCCCCAAGCCACCCATCCCTCTCGAGGCCCTGAGCCCCAAGCCACCAGTCCCCCTCGAGGCCCTGAGTCCCAGGCCACCCGTCCCTCTCGAGGCCCTGAGCCCCAGGCCACCCGTCCCTCTCGAGGCCCTGAGCCCCAGGCCACCCGTCCCTCTTGAGGCCCTGAGTCCCAGGCCTGAGCCCCAGGCCACCCGTCCCTCTTGAGGCCCTGAGGCCCAGGCCTGAGCCCCAGGCCACCCGTCCCTCTCGAGGCCCTGAGTCCCAGGCCACCCGCCCCTCTCGAGGCCCTTAGCCCCAGGCCACCCGCCCCTCTCGAGGCCCTGAGCCCCAGGCCACCGCCCCCCTCGAGGCCCTGAGTCCCAGGGCTGAGTCCCAGGCCACCCGTCCCTCTCGAGCCCTGAGCCCCAGGCCACCCGTCCCTCTCGAGGCCTGAGCCCCAGGCCACCCGCCCCTCTCGAGGCCCTGAGCCCCAGGCCACCCGTCCCTCTCGAGGCCCTGAGCCTCAGGCCACCTGCCCCTCTCGCGGCCCTGAGCCCCAGGCCACCCGTCCCTCTCGAGGCCCTGAGCCCCAGGCCACCCGTCCCTCTTGAGGCCCTGAGTCCCAGGCCTGAGCCCCAGGCCACCCGTCCCTCTTGAGGCCCTGAGGCCCAGGCCTGAGCCCCAGGCCACCCGTCCCTCTCGAGGCCCTGAGTCCCAGGCCACCCGCCCCTCTCGAGGCCCTTAGCCCCAGGCCACCCGCCCCTCTCGAGGCCCTGAGCCCCAGGCCACCGCCCCCCTCGAGGCCCTGAGTCCCAGGGCTGAGCCCCAGGCCACCCGTCCCTCTCGAGGCCTGAGCCCCAGGCCACCCGCCCCTCTCGAGGCCCTGAGCCCCAGGCCACCCGTCCCTCTCGAGGCCCTGAGCCTCAGGCCACCTGCCCCTCTCGCGGCCCTGAGCCCCAGGCCACCCATCCCTCTTGATGCCCTGAGCCCCAGGCCACCCACCCCTCTCGAGGCCTTGAGTCCCAGGCCTGAGTTCCAGGCCACCGGTCCCTCTCGAGGCCCCGAGCCTCAGGCCACCTGCCCCTCTCGAGGCCCCGAGCCTCAGGCCACCTGCCCCTCTCGAGGCCCTGCCCGCACCTCTGTAGACTTGCCTGGTCCTTGGCTCACAGCTCCAGCAGTTCCTCGTCCTGCTCCTGGGTCATCATCCAGCTGAGCAGGAACCTGTACAGGACCCGCCACTGCACCAGGTAGGCCACCTTATAGACTACCTCCGCTGCAATGACGACAAGAAATAGCGCCAAGAAGCCAAGAAAGGCCCTGTCTGCTATGTACACGATCTTCATCTTGGTGCTGCGCCGCTCCCAGGGCTCCGTGTCCGGACTCTGAGTGTATTTGGAGAGCCTGATGAAGGCATCTTCGTCCCCGTCCTCGCCCTCTCCCTCTCCTACCGGCACTTGACCGCCCTCGTCCTCATCCTCTTCCCTTTCTGGTGAGTCCTCGCCCCCCAGAAGCTCCTGGGTGGGGTCCTCCAAGTCACTGGAGCTGTCCATGCCGGTGGTGTGGAGGGGAGTGCTGTGCAGTGTGCGTGTAGCACTGTCTCTATAATTAAGCCATCACACCCCCACCCTCTACACCCCCCCCCCTCCTCCCGCCCTCTGTAATCTCTAGTAATAGTATTATGGCTTCTTGGGGAAGTCAGCAAGGTGCAGATTAATAACTGAACAGAGGGGGGGGGGGCAGGGCATGGGCTGCTGCCATCTACTGCTGGTGGGGGGTAGAGGGGAGGCCCAGAGGCGTAGCCAGGATTGTCTCACAAGTGGGGCATGAACCTAATGTAGTTGGGCCCCCAGCAGTGACATTAACATCTCTAAATGCACACACAACGCTGCTAGATTTTGGTGGGCCTTGCCCGCTCAGGGCCTACCCTGTCTATGCCTCTGGGTTCACCTACTCCCCAAGGCCACCGCTCTGATCACCTACTCCCCAGGGCCGATCACCTACTCCCCAGGGCCACCGCTCTGATCACCTACTCCCCAAGGCCGCCGCTCTGATCACCTACTCCCCAAGGCCGCCGCTCTGATCACCTACTCCCCAAGGCTGCTGCTCTGATCACCTACTTCCCAGGGCCCCACTGATCACCTACTCCCCAGGGCCGCTATGATCACCTACTCCCCAGGACCGCACTGAGCACCTACTCCCCAGGGCGGCTTTGATCACCAACTCCCCAGGGCCGCTGCTCTGATTACCTACTCCCCAGGGCCGCCGCTCTGATCACCTACTCCCGAAGGCCGCCGCTCTGATCACCTACTCCCCAAGGCCGCCGCTCTGATCACCTACTCCCCAAGGCCGCCGCTCTGATCACCTACTCCCCAAAGCCCCACTGATCACCTTCTCCCCAGGGCCGCTAAGATCACCTACTCCCCAGGGCCGTACTGATCACCTACTCCCCAGGGACCCACTGATCACCTACTCCCCAGGGCCGCCGCTCTGATCACCTACTCCCCAGGGCCGTACTGATCACCTACTCCCCAGGGACCCACTGATCACCTACTCCCCAAGGCCGCCGCTCTGATCACCTACTCCCCAGGGCCGCTCTGATCACCAACTCCCCAGGACCCCTCTGATCACCTACTCCCCAGGCCCGGTCTGATCACCAACTCCCCAAGGCCGCTGCTCTGATCACCAACTCCCCAAGGCCGCTGCTCTGATCACCTACTCACCAGGGTCACTTTGTTCACCTACTCCCCAAAGCCAGCAGTTTGATCACCTACTTGCCAGGGCCGCCGCTCTGATTACCTACTCTCCAAGGCCGCCACTCTGATCACCGACTCCCCAAGGCCGCCGCTCTGATCACCTACTCCCCAAGGCCGCCGCTCTGATCACCTACTCCCCAGGGCCAATCACCTACTCCCCAGGGCCACCGCTCTGATCACCAACTCCCCAAGGCTGCTGCTCTGATCACCTACTCCCCAAGGCCGCCGCTCTGATCACCTACTCCCCAAGGCCACTGCTCTGATCACCTACTCCCCAAGGCCGCTGCTCTGATCACCTACTCCCCAAGGCCGCTGCTCTGATCACCTACTCCCAAAGGCTGCTGCTCTGATCACCTACTCCCCAGGGCCCCTATGATCACCTACTCCCCAGGGCCGCTATGATCACCTACTCCCCAGGGCCGCACTGAGCACCTACTCCCCAGGGCCGCACTGAGCACCTACTCCCCAGGGCCGCTGCTCTGATTACCTACTCCCCAAGGCCGCCGCTCTAATCACCTAGTCCCCAAGGCCGCCGCTCTAATCACCTAGTCCCCAAGGCCGCCGCTCTGATCACCTACTCCCCAAGGCTGCCGCTCTGATCACCTACTCCCCAGTGCCCCACTGATCACCTACTCCCCAGGGCCGCTATGATCACCTACTCCCCCAGGGCCGTACTGATCACCTACTCCCCAGGGACCCACTGTTCACCTACTCCCCAGGGCCGCCGCTCTGATCACCTACTCCCCAAGGCCGCTGCTCTGATCACCAACTCCCCAAGGCCGCTGCTCTGATCACCTACTCACCAGGGTCACTTTGTTCACCTACTCCCCAAAGCCAGCGGTTTGATCACCTACTTGCCAGGGCCGCCGCTCTGATTACCTACTCTCCAAGGCCGCCACTCTGATCACCGACTCCCCAAGGCCGCCGCTCTGATCACCTACTCCTCAAGGCCGCCGCTCTGATCACCTACTCCCCAGGGCCGATCACCTACTCCCCAGGGCCACCGCTCTGATCACCAACTCCCCAAGGCTGCTGCTCTGATCACCTACTCCCCAAGGCCGCCGCTCTGATCACCTACTCCCCAAGGCCGCTGCTCTGATCACCTACTCCCCAAGGCCGCTGCTCTGATCACCTACTCCCCAAGGCCGCTGCTCTGATCACCTACTCCCAAAGGCTGCTGCTCTGATCACCTACTCCCCAGGGCCCCTATGATCACCTACTCCCCAGGGCCGCTATGATCACCTACTCCCCAGGGCCGCACTGAGCACCTACTCCCCAGGGCCGCACTGAGCACCTACTCCCCAGGGCCGCTGCTCTGATTACCTACTCCCCAAGGCCGCCGCTCTAATCACCTAGTCCCCAAGGCCGCCGCTCTGATCACCTACTCCCCAAGGCTGCCGCTCTGATCACCTACTCCCCAGTGCCCCACTGATCACCTACTCCCCAGGGCCGCTATGATCACCTACTCCCCAGGGCCGTACTGATCACCTACTCCCCAGGGACCCACTGTTCACCTACTCCCCAGGGCCGCCGCTCTGATCACCTACTCCCCAGGGCCGCACTGATCACCTACTCCCCAAGGCCGCCGCTCTGATCACCTTCTCCCCAGGGCCGCTCTGATCACCTACCCCCCAGGGCCGCTCTGATCACCAACTCCCCAGGCCCCTCTGATCACCTACTCCCCAGGCCCGGTCTGATCACCAACTCCCCATGGCCGCTGCTCTGATCACCTACTCCCCAGGGTCACTTTGTTCACCTACTCCCCAGAGCCAGCGCTTTGATCACCTACTCCCCAGGGCCGCTCTGATCACCTACTCCCCAGGGCCGCTCTGATCACCATCGCCCCAGGGCCGCTCTGATCACCAACTCTCCAGGGCCACTGCTCTGATCACCTACTCCCCAGGGCCACCGCTCTGATCACCTACTCCCCAGGGCCACTCTGACCACCTACTCCTCAGGACCGCTCCAATCATCTACTCTCCATGTCTGCACTGATCACCTATTCCCCAGGGCCCCACTGATTACCTAATCCCCAGATCTGCACTGATCACCTACTCCCCAGGCCCGCACTGATCTCCTACTCCCCCCAGGGATGCTCTGATCACCTACTGCCCATGGCCGCCACTCTGATTACCTACTCATGGACGCCGCTCTGATCACCTACTCCCCAGTGCCGTACTGATCACCTACTCCCCAAGGCTGCCGCTCTGATCACCTACTCCCCAAGGCTGCCGCTCTGATCACCTACTCCCCAAAGCCCCACTGATCACCTACTCCCCATGGCCCCGCTGATCACCTACTCCCCAGGGCCCCGCTGATCACCTACTCCCCAGGCCCACGCTGATCACCTACTCCCCAGGCCCGCACTGATCTCCTACTCCCCCGGGCCGCTCTGATCACCTACTGCCCAAGGCCACTGCTCTGATCACCTACTCCCCAGGGCCCCCGCTCTGATCACCTACTCCCCAGACGCGCACTGATCACCTACTCCCCAGGGTCGCTGTGTTCATCTACTCCCCAGGGCCGCTCTGTTCACCTACTCCCCAGGACCGCTCTGATCACCTGCTCCCCAGGGCCACTCTGATCACCAACTCCCCAAGGCCACTGCTTTGATCACCTACTCCCCAAGGCCGCTGCTCTGATCACCTACTCCCCAGGGCCCCACTGATCACCTACTCCCCAGGGCCGCTATGATCACCTACTCCCCAGGGCCGTACTGATCACCTACTCCCCAGGGACCCACTGATCACCTACTCCCCAGGGCCCCACTGATCACCTACTCCCCAGGGCCATGCTGTCCACCTACTCCCCAGGGCCTCTCTTTTCACCTACTCCCCAGGGCCGCTCTGTTCACCTACTCCCCAGGGCCTCTCTTTTCACCTACTCCTCAGGTCCGCTCCGATCATCTACTCTCCATGTCTGCACTGATCACCTATTCCCCAGGGCCCCACTGATTACCTAATCCCAAGATCTGCACTGATCACCTACTCCCCAGGCCCGCACTGATCTCCTACTCCCCAGTGCCGTACTGATCACCTACTCCCCAAAGCCCCGCTGATCACCTACTCCCCAGGGCCCCGCTGATCACCTACTCCCCAGGGCCCCGCTGATCACCTACTCCCCAGGCCCACACTGATCACCTACTCCCCAGGCCCGCACTGATCGCCTACTCCCCAGGGCCATGCTGTCCACCTACTCCCCAGGGCCGCTCTGTTCACCTACTCCCCAGGGCCTCTCTGTTCACCTACTCCCCAGGGTCTCTCTGTTCACCTACTCCCCGGGGCTGCACTGATCACCTACTCCTCAGGGCCGATCCCCTTCTCCCCATGGTTGCTCTGATCACCTACTCCCCTCCCCAGGGCCGCTCTGATCACCTACTCCCCTCCCCGAGGCCGCTCTGTTCACCTACTCCCCAGGGCCTCTCTGTTCACCTACTCCCCAGGGCCTCTCTGTTCACCTACTCCCCAGGGTCTCTCTGTTCACCTACTCCCCGGGGCTGCACTGATCACCTACTCCTCAGGGCCGATCCCCTTCTCCCCATGGTTGCTCTGATCACCAACTCTCCTCCCCAAGGCTGCTCTGATCACCTACTCCTCAGGGCCGCACTGACCACCTACTCCCCAGGGCCGACCACCTACTCCTCAGGGCCACTCGGAGGGTTTAGAGGCGCTCCCGCTCCATACCGGTCACCGCCAATGCTCGGACCAGTAAGCGCTCCCCTCACAGGCATGGGCGTGGGCGTGCCAGAGCACCGCCACCCCTCAGGTGCCCATTAGTCACTGCCAGCCCAGGGGACACATCTAATAACTGGCGCACCCAACAATTTTAGCCCTCCTGGGCTGCGTATAAGTGAAGGTGCCCCCCCCCCCAATCAGGTGGCGCACCTGGATTCTCTGGGCCACACCGTGCAGATGTGGCCCAGGTTGAGTAGTGTTGTGGGGGCTCTCCACGCCGCCTCAGATTGCTGGGCTGAATCTTGCCAGGCAGCCCAGCCATATAAAAGACCATGGGGGGGGGGTAGAGGAGGACACTGTTGCTGCTGCCTCCTCCTGCAAACCTGAACCATTTATTTTACTTATTTGCATTTATAAAGCGCACAAAACAGCCCAGAGGCATTGTGGTGCGGTTGCATGGAATTGGCTTAGTTACATTTGCACGTAGATGTACTTGGTTGTGCAGGGTGTGTTACATGGAGGGCAATAATGCTGCGAGAGCAGTGCCAAGACCAGAGAACATCAAGAGAGCAGCAGCAAAGACCTTGAGACAGCCCTGGCCAGGTTGTCTCAGAAGTAAGGTGGTTTGATATATAGTTTTGTGTACAGTGCACTGTACAGACTTTTCTATATTTTTAATATGTAAAGGACACTTTAGATTATTTTGTTACACAGCTGCTTGGGATATTTATTGTATATAGTGTCATGGGACCCACCCTTTTTGTAATGAAAAAAGACCTCTTAAAACCCTGCTGCTGTACGAGAAGAGAAACAGCAAGAGGGGTAGGCTGGGAGGGCGATGAGGAAAATCCATGAGAGGAACATCCATCAGAAAGTAATGTTTTCTTCTAATGTATTGTATCCTCCCACGGATCCTCATCCCCATAGCAGGTTTGGAAAAGGATGTGGCAGAAGTGGATTTTTGTGAATGTTTTATTTGGCATATAATATTGTGATGAACCGCGCTTCCAAAGCGAGCGTCCTGGCCCAACAGGGTATCCAAGAAGTAATGTTTTGAAAATGTATAGAGGGCCACGTTGCGGCATTCCAAACGTCCTGCACTATTGCACCTCTTTGTATAGCAAAAGTGGTTGCAACTCCCCTGGTGGAATGGGCGCTTACATTTTCAGGGCCATCCTTCCCAGCAATGGAATGGCACTCTGAAATGCATAAAAGAATCCACCACAATAGTGTTTGCTTGGTCACAGCTTGGCCTAATTTGTGACCAGTGTAACCAATAGTTGGTCATCCTGTCTAAAATCCAACATTCTTGAAATTTGAAAGCCAAGAGCCCTTTTCGGATCGAGCCTGTCTAACTTCTCCATCCTTTCACGGGTGAGAAAGGGGGCCGAAAACTGGCAATGTAACCTTTAGTGTTAATTGAAATTCGGTAACCACCTTAGGAAGGAGGGATAAACCCTCAAAACCACCTTCTCCTTAGAGAATACTGTGAATGGTGGTTTGCAGGATAAAGCTTGTAGCTCACTAAGCCTGCGAGCAGAAGTGATGGCCTCTAAAAAGATTGTTTTCCAGGTTAATAACTTGAGCCGCTTCATTCCTGTCCTCTCAGAAGGCACAACCATTAAAAAAGCAAGCACTAAATTCAAATCCCAGGACGTTCCGGAAAAGGGACCAGTGAGAACGCATTTGCCAGTCCTTTCAAGAATTCTAATCACAAAAGGCATCTTAAAATAAGAGCATTGCTCTGGTGTGCATTTGAATATAGACAATGCCGCCAAGAATCCCTCAGTAGTAGCCACCTGCAGCCCAATGGGCCAGGTGCAGTAAAAAAAAAAAAAAATAAAAAAAAAAAAGGAAAGCACTGCAGGTGTATTGTAAGAGAAAGGATCTATATCGTTTACTCTTCACCAGCTGCAAAATGTGTTCAAACGGCAGAGAGCATACAGCTTTTGTTGCTGGTCTTCTAGCCGAAAGCAACAACTCCATAACGTCTTCTGGGAGGTCCCAATCTTTACATCTTGGCCTCTCAGAAACCAGATATTAAGGTTCAGTGTTCCGATTCCTGGATGAAGACAGCCCCCTCTTATGAGGGTAGAAACACTCTCTAGGGAAGACGGAATGGAGGGCAGATGGACATGTCCAGATGTTGAACGGGAAATCATATTATACCCTCTAGATCATATATATATGTATATATTGGCCTAGGCCAAGTCGCTCTGCGAGGAAATCCGTGTTGCAAGGTCCTGACCTTAGATCTGTGTAGGCCGCCATTTTAGGTTCATCCGCCATTTTAGATTCTCTCTCTAAAGTCACCCTGTGTTCTAAGATGGTGGACAGTGTTGTTTTGAATGTAACATGGCCGTCTTGACCTCTGTGTGCAAGTTAATGGGCCTCATTACGACCCCGGCGCTAAACCATGGTGCTATTAGCACCAGGGTCCATGCCGGGGTCCGCCATGGTGAATGGCGGAATTACTGCCCCATTCCAAGGTTGGCGGGGCGGTAATTCCCCATTCACCATGGGCCCTTCCCCATTCCCATTTTTGCCCCATAGGGCTCAATGGGAATGGGGAAGGCGCTAAGTACAGTGCCGCAAATTGCGGCACCGTACTTAGCACCAAGGTCCCTTTGCGGCACCCTACTTTAACGGCTGGTAAAACCAGCCGTTAAGGTCGGGTCCCGCAAAGGGACCTCGTAATTTGGCGCTAATAGGTTAACGGCGCCACAGCCTTTTACGGCACCGTTAACCCATTAGCGCCTGGGTCCTAATGAGGCCCAATGTCTAAACTGCCTGCA
Source organism: Ambystoma mexicanum (assembly GCF_040938575.1). Lineage (NCBI taxonomy): Eukaryota > Metazoa > Chordata > Amphibia > Caudata > Ambystomatidae > Ambystoma > Ambystoma mexicanum. Next base: position 800,680,690 of record NC_090938.1, on the reverse strand, counting down.
GGCCAAATGTTAGGGTCATGTACTGAAACCTTGTCCTTCGTTGACCTGTGTATAAATGATTACCTGGACCAACGAGACTAATCCATGAACGCATATCGTGCACAATACTGTTTGAGCATTTTATGTGAACACCTGTTTTACTATATTGTATAAAGTTATTGTCAGGTTTCCTTCTCTTATTCAAGTTTCCTTTTTATTATTATCCTTTTCAGATTAGCTTTGTGTGGGTGGGAAGTTTTCCATTATAGTTGGTTAGGCCTTAACTTGTTGATTCAGAATCCTGGTTCTGACCCAAGGCAAGATGGAGCCTCACAGTGACAGCTCTGATTGGCTGGAAGACAATGCTGAACAACAATGAACATTCTAAACTGTCACTCTGTGCCTTTCATCATCAAAACCCCATCTGAGAGGACGTGTTCAGTGGCTGCTCCTGCTTTAGTATTAGGCCTGGTGGATTTTATCCTTCAGATCTCAGCAGTTGAGCGGCTACTTTCTTGGGGGTTCAGGAGAAGTCTTCAGCTGGCATGAATTCGTTTTGAAGATAGGAAAAGCAGGAAACCTTTGTGAATTCGCTCAGGAGATAAGTGACTTTATTTCTACTGTAAATCTGTTCATCTCAATAACAGTCTCCTTGAAAATTCGTTAAAAGTAGTGTTTCTACTAAAACTATTGAACTATCGGAGTGCGCTTGTGTTTCCAGTGCGGTGTTCCTTAGCGCGAGATTTTGACTGTCGCGTGCGTATTCAAGTGAGCGCGTGCTTTCTAGCGTGTGTATTCCGAGCGCGAGTAGAGGTTGGTCTCGTGCCATTTTAAACGCGCGTGTGTTTTATTGCGCGGGTGATCCTTTGCGCGAAAAGCTATACGCTGCGTGAGAACTACAAAGCACGGGTGAAATTCAAAGCGCGTGTGAAATATAAAGCGCGTGTGATTTTTAGCGCGAGTGTACAAAGCGCGTGTGAAATACAAAGCGCGTGTGAAATACAAAGCGCGTGTGATTTTTAGCGCGGGTGTACAAAGCGCGTGTGAAATACAAAGCGCGTGTGATTTTTAGCGCGGGGGTACAAAGCGCGAGAAATCTGTTCGTCGCGTGCCATGAGAGTGCGCGTGTGTTTTTTCCATCGCGAGTGATTGTGCGCGTGAGAATCACTTCGTTGCGTTTGAACTCAATAGCGCGGGTGTTCTTATTTCGCGTGTCTCGCAGGAGAACATTATTGCGCGTGTGGACTATTGCGCGTGGGAATTATTGCGCGTGTGGATTTTTTGCGCGTGTGGATTATTTTGATCGCGCGTCTTCATCCGCTTGCGCGTGTTCTTCAACCAGGAAGATTTCTACGTGAAGTTCATCGATAATTTTAATGGAAATAACCTGCGTGTGCAGTTAGCATGTGTTTCCTCTTTCTTCAAGGATTCAAAGACTCAAGATAATTATAAATAGTTTGAAAAGTTTTGAAATGACAAGAAAGAACATTTTAAAGACAATCTAATTGAACTACCAGTGCATGTTGGAAAAAAGACAAACAAAGAACTAAGACTTCCAGTTTTGCCTAATGTAAGAAGTTGCTGGGAATTTCAAGTAAGAGAGATTTTCAGCTTCTTATCCGCTTCTCTAAGAAATTTCAAGAGAAGAACCAGGTAGGATTCTCAATTATTAGTTAAGGATTAATGACTTCCCATTCATAAGGTTAAGTAAGTGAATTAAGGAAGTGTATATGTTATTCTCTATCCTCTGCAGGTTCAGCACTGATTAGCCTTGACGCAGTCTGCCTGGTGTTGTTTTGTTGTCCCATTCCCCCTTTCCCTTTGGGGTGTAGTTTACAGAGCTGTATTGAAAACTAGTTCTGGGAAATACATCTCAGGGGGATTGTCGGGGGTTCAGCAGCTTCCGCGGATACAGGACCTCTCAGCCTGACAGAATGAAAGGCCAATAATTTAGTCCGCCCGAGCTGTCATGAACCCCGACGAATCCATGGAGATGTTAGGATCTTTGATTAGGGAGTTACGGGAGGAGTTGAAAATTTCTCGAGAAGAAAATGCCTTACTTAGTCAAAAGGTAGATGACTTAAGTGTTAAAGTTACACAAATTCAACAGAGGGGAGAAAGGAGAGAGGATGAGGTTTCAGGGGGCGCAGGTTCTCCACCCGAGTTAGAAAGAGAAGATCAGTTACCACACATACAACGGGCGCCTTCAGTGGCAGAAGGGGTAAGGAGTATAATTATGCCAGTTCCTTTGGCGCCCCCAGAACGTTATCATGGGGATTCCAAGAGATTTAGGGTGTTCTTAACACAATGTGAATTACATTTTATGAGTAGACCAGAATTATTTCCATTGGATGCTTCTAAGATAACATTTATGTTGTCATATCTTTCTGGGGAGGCATCTGCTTGGGCTGGGTTGTTGGTGAGTCAAAAGAGTGTGGTTTTAGATAATTATACCAGTTTTTTAGAGATATTCCGAAAAATGTTTGATAGAAGACAGTTATCTCTGGAAGTAGATGGTGAACTTTTAGAATTAAAACAAGGTAATAGAGACTTGATTGCTTATATAACACAATTTAAGTCCCTTGTGTTAGAAAGCAAGTGGCCCGAGGTTAAACAGGCCTCGTTGTTTTATCGGGGCCTTAGAGATGAGTTAAAGGATGCTTTGTCTGGAGTAGTAGAACGCCCTCCTACTTGTGAAGGTCTGATTGATTTGGTTATTCAATTGGACTTCCGTTTGAGTGAAAGGAAGGCAGAGAGACGTCATGGTCAGAGTGATGTAAAGTCTATACTTAGAGTAGATAGACCTAAAATAGAGAGTAAACCCAAAGGGAATAATTCATCTCCAAGAATCAGAGGCCCGTTAACAGTGGAGGAAAAGACTAGGAGGAGAGATAATAATCTGTGTTTATACTGTGGAAGAGGTGGGCACTTTTTAGGAAACTGTCCTTACACTCCCAAAAAGACTTCTTCCTCAGCAGTCAAGGTACAACAGATCGCTAATACGGTGCAGACAGCGGTTCCTCATATAACCATAAATGTATCCTTATTTTTTGATTTGGAGTGTAAGGGAAATGGTCCTGTAATGATTGACTCGGGTGCGACTGGGAATTTCATGGATTGGGGTCTGGCCAAATCGTTGGGAATTCCAATTATTCTGAAGGAGGTTGTAGAGCAGGCTAGGGCTGTTGATGGTACATGTTTATCTTCTGGTCCTATTACTCATAGAACTGGTTCTTTAACTTTGGAGTTATCAGGAGGTCACAAAGAGATAATTTCGTTTGAGTTAATTGATGCCCCTTTGTTGAAGATTATCTTGGGCATGCCTTGGCTTACTCTCCATAATCCCCTAATTGATTGGAGTGCTAGGACAATTGACATGCAATCCGATTTTTGTAAAGAGAATTGCTTTTCAGGAAGTCTCTTAGAGGAAGAGGTAAAACAAAGTAATTCCGTGTCTAGTTTTCTGGCTGAGACTGGAATTGGAGGTCATGATGTGGGAGCTGTAGTGGGTCAACTTCCCCAGTGTTACAAAGATTTCTGGGACGTATTTGATGAGAAAGTGGCAGGAGAATTACCACCCCATAGATCCTTTGATTGTAAAATTGAACTGGAGCCAGGAACAATTTTGCCTAGTAGTAGGGTATATGCTCTTACTGAGAAAGAGAATGATTATTTAAAAGAATATTTGTCAGAAAATTTGGCCAAAGGATTTATTCGTCATTCTAAGTCACCTGCGGCCTCTCCTTTATTTTTTGTACCTAAACCGGATGGCTCGCTTAGAACTTGCATAGATTATCGAGCAGTTAACAAAGTCACTATTAAGAACCGGTATCCTCTTCCTCTCATCTCAGAAATGCTTAATCAAATACAAGGAGCAAATATTTTCTCAAAATTAGATCTGAGAGGAGCTTACCATCTTGTACGTGTGCAGGAAGGGGACGAATGGAAGACAGCGTTTAAGACCAGATTTGGGCTGTTTGAATATCAAGTTATGCCATTCGGTCTATGTAATGCTCCAGCGGCTTTCCAATTTTTCATTGATGAGGTTTTTAGAGAATACTTGGATATTTTTGTTGTCGTTTATATCGATGATATTTTGATTTTCTCTTCTGACCTAGATCAACATCAGAAACATGTGCGCTTGGTGTTACAAAAGTTGCGAGAAAATCATTTGTTTGCCAAATTGGAAAAAAGTCAATTCCATACTGATTCTGTGGAGTTTTTAGGTTTTATAATTTCACCTAAGGGTTTAGAAATGAATCCTAAAAAAGTGCAAGCCGTTCTTGAATGGCCCCCTCCTACTAAGGTTAAGGAAATACAAAGTTTCTTAGGATTTGCCAATTTTTATAGGAGATTTATAGAAGGTTTTTCTCGGCTGGTTGCTCCTATAACGAGGCTTTTGAAAAAAGGAGTGAAATTTGACTGGGACCTTGAAGCAGAAAAGGCTTTTCAAGAGTTAAAACAAAGATTTACTTCTAGTCCAATTCTAATTCATCCAGATCTTTCTAAACCTTTTTTTTTGGAGGCGGACGCTTCAAATTTAGCGTTGGGGGCGGTGCTTTCTCAAAGGAATGAAACTACTGGTCAAATACATCCAGTTGCATTCTTTTCTAGAAAGTTTTCTGCTGCTGAAGTGAACTACACAATTGCTGATCGGGAACTGTTAGCAATAAAGTCCGCTTTTGAAGAATGGAGACATTTTCTTAAAGGAGCAAGACATACAGTAACGGTCCTTACTGATCATCGAAATTTATTGTTTTTAAAATCTGCCAGAACTTTGTCTCCACGCCAACTTCGTTGGTCTTTGTTCTTTGCAGATTATGATTTCATTGTGACTTTTAAACCCGGAAGTCAAAACAAAAAAGCTGATGCGTTATCTCGCCAATTTCCTGGAAGTGAAGACAAAGAGATTATAGAACCAGAACCTATAATTGCTCCAGAACGTTTTTTGTTAGCTGGAGCCATTAAAGAAATTGATTTTTTGAATGAAGTTCGTCAAAATATGTCCTTGCAGAAGATGGAGGAGTGGGTGAGACTGGATCCAGCTAGAAAGTTGAAAGACAATCTTCCTTTTTTTGATAACAAGCTTTATGTACCTACTGATGAGTTGAGAGAAAAGGTTTTGAGAAATTGTCATGAATCCATTTTAGCAGGACATCCTGGGTTCAGAAAAACTCTGGAACTGGTTCGAAGGAATTTTTGGTGGGAAAAAATTCGTCAAGACACCTTGAATTTTGTTAAAACTTGTGTAGTCTGTGCACAAGAGAAAAGTCAAGTTGGGAAGCCGCATGGTTTATTGGAGCCATTACCTGTTCCTCCTCGTCCTTGGCACACAATTTCTATGGATTTCATAGTTGATCTCCCTCAAGATAAGGGTTGTACTACCATTCTTGTTGTGGTCGATCTTCTTACTAAAGAAGCACATTTTTTACCAATAGAGGGAGAGGTTACCGCGGAAAAACTGGCTCATAGTTTTTTGCAAGGTGTAGTTAGACTACATGGACTCCCAAGTCAAGTTATCTCTGACAGGGGATCTCAATTTATTTCAAAATTCTGGAGGGCCTTCTGTAAGAAACTTGGAGTGGAAGTTAGTTTGACTTCTGGGTATCATCCGGAAAGTAATGGACAAGTGGAGAGAGTAAATCAAGAATTGGAGAAGTTTTTAAGGTGTTATTTACAAGCTAGAGAGGAATGGGTGGATTTGGTGTGGTTGGCAGAATTCTCTTACAACAATTGTGGAAAAGATGCTACTTCTATGTCCCCTTTCTTGTTGGGTCGTGGGTTTCATCCTCGTTTTCTGAGTTTTGAGGTGTTGGAGGAAGATTCAGGGAATCCTAGAGTGGAAGATCGTTTGTTGATAAGGAACAAGTTACTTACCTGTAACTGTTGTTCTCCAGCATGGGTCTGGCATGGATTCACATGCTCATGAATATTCCCCGTCGTCAGGCTGGGAATCCTCGGTAAAGAAAAAACCAGTATCAGTTTCGTTTCTGATCTGTCTTTCGTAGTAATAACCAATCACTGGTCTCTGCGTCATACTGACCACAGCCAATGACTGCCCTCTACCTAAGCACCGCCTCTGGCAGCCATCTTCAGATTTGGAAGCACGTGAAGTGGCAGTATGACCAAGTGAAGAGCCGCAGAGGGGTAGGCGGGAGGGTTCGCATGTGAATCCATGCCAGACCCATGCTGGAGAACAACAGTTACAGGTAAGTAACTTGTTCCTTCTCCAGCATGGGGTCTGGCATGGATTCACATGCTCATGAATAAAGAATACATAGCAGTACACACATGCACAACCACGGGAGGTGGCAAAGGCTCAACATTAAGCATCACATCAACTCAACATTAAGCATCTTACCTCCTCACCAGGCTCACCTCAGGCGAACAGGTTGCGCAGCACTGCTTGACCGACCCTGGACTCCTCCCTGGAATCCCGGTCGACGCAGTAGAATTTCGTGAAGGTGTGCGTCGACCTCCACGTAGCAGCCCTGCATATGTCCAGCAGGGGCACACCAGATAGGAACGCCGTGGTAGCTGCGATCGCTCTGGTCGAATGGGCTCTCGGACGGCCAGGCAGCGGTCGGTTTGCCAACCGGTGACAGCACATGATACAGCCGGAGAGCCATCTGGAGATGGAAGCCTTCGAGAGAGCCTTCCCCTGATTGACAGGTCCAAAGTTCACAAAGAGTTGTGACGTCTTCCGAAAACCCTTCGTGCGGTCCACGTAGAACTTCAGCGCTCTAGCTACATCCAGCGAGTGCAAAGTCCTCTCAGCCGGCGACGAAGGCGACGGGAAGAACACAGGTAACACCAAGGGTTCGTTGAGATGGAAGTCCGACGGTACCTTGGGCATGAAGGAGGGGTGCGTCCTGAGCACTACCCTCGTGTCGTGGAAAGTCAAGTACGGGGCCTTGCAGGAAAGGGCCTGGATCTCTCCCACTCGTCGTGCGGAGGTGATGGCCACCAGAAAAGCTGTTTTCCACGATAGAAACTTCAACGGGGCCGAGTGCAGAGGCTCGAACGGAGGTCCCATGAGCTTGGTCAGCACCACGTTGAGCTCCCACGCCGGAGCCGGAGCCTTCACCGGCGGGAACGATCTGAACAGTCCCTTCATGAACTCTTTCACCAGACGATGAGACCACAAGGACGTCCGGCCCGTGGTTCTGGTGTATCGGGAGATCGCAGCAAGATGAATCTTGATGGACGCATGTGCCAGACCAGCTTTGGCCAGCGTCAGCAGGTACGGCAGTACTTGGGGAGCCGTAATCCGTAGAGGGTTAATCTTCTGTGCGTGGCACCAGACAGAGAACCTCTTCCATTTGTGTCCGTAGCATTTAAGAGTCGAGGACGCCCTGGCCTTTGCAAGAACCTCTCTGCAATCGGCCGGTATGTCGTATCCTCCAAACTCTAGCGCTGCAGGAGCCAGGCCTGCAAGTTCAGCGACTTCGGGTCGTGGTGGAGGATGGCGCCTCCTTCCCTGGAGAGTAGATCCGCGTCCGCCGGCAGCTTGATCGGCGGGGACGCTGACAAGTCCAGAAGGTCCGGGAACCATATCTGCCTCGGCCACGCAGGTGCGACGAGGATCATCCTGCACCGTGACCTCTTGAGCTGGTTGACGAGCCGGATTAGCAGAGGCAAGGGAGGGAACGCGTAGAGGAACAGGCCCTCCCAGGGGAACGAGAAAGCATCGCCCATGCTCCTCGTCTGGGGAAACCTGCTGGCGAACCTCCGGCACTTGGTGTTCGTCGCCGTCGCGAACAGGTCGATCTGGGGTGTGCCCCACCGTCGGAAGAGGCGATCCGCCAGATCCTGCCGTAGTTCCCACTCGTGGCACGAGCGCAGCTCCCTGCTGAGTGAGTCGGCGATGGTGTTTTTTATCCCTGCCAGATGAAACGGCACCAGAAAAATCTCTTGGGCGACGGCCCAATGCCACAGGTCCTGCGCCTCCTTGGACAGCGCTGGGGACCTGGTTCCGCCCTGTTTCCTGATGTAAAACATGGTGGTGGTGTTGTCGGTGAAGATCCTCACCACCTTGTCCTTGAGGGACGGAAGGAAGGACCTGAGGGCCCAAAACACTGCACGGAGCTCCAGGACGTTGATATGTAGGGACTTCTCCGTCGGGAGCCAGAGTCCCCTTGCGTGCAGATTTTCGGTGTGCGCTCCCCACCCTTCCAGGGAGGCATCCGTGGTCACAGTCTCCTGGTGGGCTGGGGTCTGGAAGTCCATGCCCGCCGTCAGATGCGCGCGGGTGCCCCACCACCGTATCGCTCGTCGGAAACTCTCGTCGAGCTTGATCCTTTCCTCGAAGCTGCCCGTCGTCTGGATCCAGCGCGCATCCAGGAATTCTTGCAACGGGCGCATCCGGAGCCTGCACATGGGAATGAGGTAGATGCAGGAAGACATCATCCCGAGGAGGCACTTGATGGACCTCACTTTGGCCGCGTCGGCCACCAACATCCGTTGCACCTTGCCCAAGATGGTCCTGGTCCTCTCCTCCGACGGGGAGGCCAGAAGGGACACTGTGTCGAGCCTCGCTCCCAGAAACAGTGCGACTTGCGCGGGCACCAGGTGGGATTTGGCGTAGTTCACGGAGAATCCCAGGTCCGTGAGGAGTTGGACGGTCCTTGCCGTGTGGACCACGGCGAGCTCCCTCGTCTTGGCGCGGATGAGCCAGTCGTCCAGGTAGGGGTAGACGTGGATCCCCTCGCGGCGCAGCTGCGCCGCCACCGGTGCAAGGCACTTGGTGAATACCCTGGGTGCCGACCGTAGTCCGAAGGGAAGGGCTTTGAACTGGTAATGACGCCCTTGGACCACGAATCTGAGGAATTTGCGGTGCCCCTTTAGGATGGGAATGTGGAAGTAGGCATCCTCCAAATCCAATGACGATAGGAAGTCTCCTTCCTCCAGCTGACCCAGGACGTGCTGGAGGGTGACCATCCGGAACTTCTGCGCCTTGATGAACTTGTTCAGACGTCGCAGGTCCAGGATGGGGCGCCATCCTCCCGTCTTCTTCTTCACGAGGAAGTATCTCGAGTAGACTCCGGAGCCCCGAAGTCTCTTTGGGACGAGTTCGATGGCGCCCTTTCTTAGCATCGCCTTTACCTCCAGGAGAAGTTGAGGGACGTGAAGTTCTTTCCTGGCCACGGGGGGGACGCGCGGGCACCTTCTTTGAAACTCGAGCGCGTGGCCCCGGGCCAGGGCGTCCAGCACCCAACGGTCGGTGGAGATGGACTCCCACACGCTGACGAAGCCCGCCAGCCGGCCTCCCACCGGGGTGCTTCGGTGGGGGCCCGACCCCACGGCCGGTTCAATCCTGCTTGGACGCGGCCTTGCCGCCTTGACCTCCTTGGCGACGACGGCGGGGTCCGCTAGACTTGCCTCGTCCTCTGTAGGCCTCTTGCGACGACGAGCGGGCCGCTTGACGGTAGGAAGCGAAACCGCCGCCGGAACCTTTGGAGGCGCCCTTGCCTCCGCCGCTCCGAAAGGGCGTCCGTCGTTGCAGGACTCCAAGGGCCCGGGCCGTCTCAGTATCCGCCTTGATGGCCTGAAGGGAATCGTCCACTGTCTTCCCAAACAGGTTGTTCCCGTCGAAGGGCATGTCCAGGACTCTGGTCTGGACGTCCTGCCGGAAGTCCGTAGCTTTGAGCCATCCACGACGTCGAAGGCAAACACCGTTGCCCAGCTGGCGGAACCCAGTGTCGGCGATGTCCGTCGCCACGGTGATGGCGTGGTCCGAGGCCACCTCACCTTCCTGCAGGATCTCAAGGGCCTCCGCCCTCTTGTCGTCCGGCAGAAAATCCAGCAGGGGAGCCATCTTGTACCAGAGCTCCCTGTCGTAGCGGGCCACGATAGCCAAGGCGTTGGCCGCTTTAATCGTGGTCGCTGCCGACGAGATGACTCTACGCCCCATAGTATCCAATTTCTTTCCCTCGCCGTCTGGCGGGGAAGTCGATGTGGAGGCCGCACCCCCCCCCGCTTTCTTCCTGGCTGCCGCGGAGACGACAGAGTCCGGGGTAGGCTGCGCCCGGAGGCATAGGGGGGCCGTGTCCGGGACCCGGTACTTTTTCTCGTACCGGTCTCTTCTAGCTGGCGTCGTGGAAGGGTTCTTGAGGAGGGAAAGGCCCTCATCCCAAATGTCGTCCAACAGAGGCACTGCGAGGACCGTCTTCCTCTTGGCCTCGCGCCGCTGATAAAGGAAGCCTTCCTTTTTCTTCTCCTCAGGGCAGAGTTGGAAAAGCTCGGAAGCCCTGGAGATCATGGAGTGGAAAGATCCGATCTCGTCGGGCGGAGAGGCCCTGGTGGGAGGCGACGACGGAAAATCCTCGTCGTATGCCTCGTCGTCCGTACCCGTCGCTGCCGTGTCAGTCCCCGTATCATCCCCTCGGGTGGACGGGGAGGAGGGCTGGAAGGGGCACGACGGTTGAAAAGGAGGTGGTGGATGGATCCTTCTTTTCTTGGTAGGGGGAACACCAGAAGGTCCCGGTTCTGGATCCCCCGACGGGAGAGGTTCCTCCGTCGGTAACGGTAGCCTCGTCCTTATCTCGGAGCATAAGGACTGTATGGCCAACAAAATGGCCGCCGAGTTGTCTTGCGGCGCTGGTAGAGGGGAATCCGACGGGCGAGCAGGGGCCCCGTCGGTATCCTCGACGATGTCGTCGTCGTCACCTGCGTCGGGGTCCATTCCGACGGGCTGGCCTTCTTCCACGCCTAGGCCGTGGCTTAAGACCTCGATCAGCTCCTCTTCTGAGGTTGAGGCCGACTCTACGACGACGCCCTGCCCCCCCTTCTTCTTCCCCACGGAGGGTTTCACGGGGGTCCTATCGATGGGCACAAAGGAAGACTCCCTCCGAGGAGGCAGGGAGATTCTGGGCCCTGAGGTCGCCACCACTGGTGCAGCCACCACAGGCTGAGCCAGGGCCGCCGCAACCGTTTCGATAGAGGGCTTGGTCGGATGGATCAAGGCCTTCACCACCTTAGGTGCGCTCACCGCCTTATCCTTGAGGGAGGGGGCACTGCCACGCTCCTCCTCTGCCTTAGAGCTCGACCGGGGCCTCTCCAGGAGCTTCGCCGGGTGCTCGGCCTTCCTCTTACCCGACCCAGAGCGTTGGCTCGTGGTTGATGGTGCCGGGGAGGGTGCGCCCTGCCTGGCGCCCGTAGAGCCCGACCGTTCGGCGCTCCCGGTGCCAGCGGACTCGCGGTGCTTGGCCTTATGTTGGGCCCCCGTCGCCGGGGCGCCCTCAAAGGTCTTAGAAGACCGCTCGGATTTCTTCTTCTTCTCGCCAGACGGGCTCTTACCCTCCAGCCAGTTGGCGAGACGTTGATGGCGGTCCTTCATGGTCCGTTCCGACATGTTGCCGCAAAACGCACAGTCCTTCTCCACGTGCGTCTTGTCCTCATGAAGGCAGTAAAGGCAGAAAGAGTGTTCGTCCTCCTTGAAGACGTTCTGCAGCTGGCATCCAGGGCAGACCCTGAACAGCTTTCCGGGAGTCGAGCTTCCCTTCTCCTGGGCCATCTCCGAGACAGGGCCTGAGAAGCTTCTGGAGTCCTCCGAAGTGTAGCTCGACGAAATCTTCACCCTTGAGGGGCACAGATGAATCCGACACGGGTCCCCGTTGATCGGATGTAGGATCGGTGGAGCTTGAGGCTCTTTTGACCGAAAGAATCTAAGTTTTTTGTAAAAAGCGCGAAAAAATAGCACTAACGCTCGAGAGCAATAGCACGAGGATCCCAACACATGAACGTGCGGTAAAAATCTGAAGATGGCTGCCAGAGGCGGTGCTTAGGTAGAGGGCAGTCATTGGCTGTGGTCAGTATGACGCAGAGACCAGTGATTGGTTATTACTACGAAAGACAGATCAGAAACGAAACTGATACTGGTTTTTTCTTTACCGAGGATTCCCAGCCTGACGACGGGGAATATTCATGAGCATGTGAATCCATGCCAGACCCCATGCTGGAGAATGAAAAATAACTTGGATAGAGCAAAAAAGGTTCTGGGAGAAAATAAGTTGAAATATAAGAGGTATGCCGATTTGAGAAGAAAAACTGGACCTGAATATAAGGTGGGAGACTTAGTTTGGCTTTCTACCCGATACCTGAAAATTAAGGGGAAGAATAAGTTCAGTCCAAGATTTGTGGGCCCTTTTGAGGTAGAGAAAATCATCAACCCTGTGGCAGTACGATTGAAATTACCCAAGCAGTTGAAGGTACATCCTACTTTTCATGTTAGTCTTTTAAAACCAGTTTGTTCAGGAACTAGATTCAGAACACCACCTTCCCCTGTGATTTTGGAGGATTCATCTGAGGAATTTGTGGTTAAACAAATTTTGGATTCTAGGAAAGTGAGGGGAAGATTGCAGTATTTGATTGATTGGGAGGGATATGGACCGGAGGAACGATCTTGGGAAGATTCAGTTGATGTACATGCCCCCCGTTTAGTGGCTAAGTTTCATGCTAAAAACCCACACAAGATAGGCCCAGAGACTGGGCATTAGGAGGGGGGTACTGTCAGGTTTCCTTCTCTTATTCAAGTTTCCTTTTTATTATTATCCTTTTCAGATTAGCTTTGTGTGGGTGGGAAGTTTTCCATTATAGTTGGTTAGGCCTTAACTTGTTGATTCAGAATCCTGGTTCTGACCCAAGGCAAGATGGAGCCTCACAGTGACAGCTCTGATTGGCTGGAAGACAATGCTGAACAACAATGAACATTCTAAACTGTCACTCTGTGCCTTTCATCATCAAAACCCCATCTGAGAGGACGTGTTCAGTGGCTGCTCCTGCTTTAGTATTAGGCCTGGTGGATTTTATCCTTCAGATCTCAGCAGTTGAGCGGCTACTTTCTTGGGGGTTCAGGAGAAGTCTTCAGCTGGCATGAATTCGTTTTGAAGATAGGAAAAGCAGGAAACCTTTGTGAATTCGCTCAGGAGATAAGTGACTTTATTTCTACTGTAAATCTGTTCATCTCAATAACAGTCTCCTTGAAAATTCGTTAAAAGTAGTGTTTCTACTAAAACTATTGAACTATCGGAGTGCGCTTGTGTTTCCAGTGCGGTGTTCCTTAGCGCGAGATTTTGACTGTCGCGTGCGTATTCAAGTGAGCGCGTGCTTTCTAGCGTGTGTATTCCGAGCGCGAGTAGAGGTTGGTCTCGTGCCATTTTAAACGCGCGTGTGTTTTATTGCGCGGGTGATCCTTTGCGCGAAAAGCTATACGCTGCGTGAGAACTACAAAGCGCGTGTGAAATTCAAAGCGCGTGTGAAATATAAAGCGCGTGTGATTTTTAGCCCGAGTGTACAAAGCGCGTGTGAAATACAAAGCGCGTGTGATTTTTAGCGCGGGTGTACAAAGCGCGTGTGAAATACAAAGCGCGTGTGATTTTTAGCGCGGGGGTACAAAGCGCGAGAAATCTGTTCGTCGCGTGCCATGAGAGTGCGCGTGTGTTTTTTCCATCGCGAGTGATTGTGCGCGTGAGAATCACTTCGTTGCGTTTGAACTCAATAGCGCGGGTGTTCTTATTTCGCGTGTCTCGCAGGAGAACATTATTGCGCGTGTGGACTATTGCGCGTGGGAATTATTGCGCGTGTGGATTTTTTGCGCGTGTGGATTATTTTGATCGCGCGTCTTCATCCGCTTGCGCGTGTTCTTCAACCAGGAAGATTTCTACGTGAAGTTCATCGATAATTTTAATGGAAATAACCTGCGTGTGCAGTTAGCATGTGTTTCCTCTTTCTTCAAGGATTCAAAGACTCAAGATAATTATAAATAGTTTGAAAAGTTTTGAAATGACAAGAAAGAACATTTTAAAGACAATCTAATTGAACTACCAGTGCATGTTGGAAAAAAGACAAAGAACTAAGACTTCCAGTTTTGCCTAATGTAAGAAGTTGCTGGGAATTTCAAGTAAGAGAGATTTTCAGCTTCTTATCCGCTTCTCTAAGAAATTTCAAGAGAAGAACCAGGTAGGATTCTCAATTATTAGTTAAGGATTAATGACTTCCCATTCATAAGGTTAAGTAAGTGAATTAAGGAAGTGTATATGTTATTCTCTATCCTCTGCTGGTTCAGCACTGATTAGCCTTGACGCAGTCTGCCTGGTGTTGTTTTGTTGTCCCATTCCCCCTTTCCCTTTGGGGTGTAGTTTACAGAGCTGTATTGAAAACTAGTTCTGGGAAATACATCTCAGGGGGATTGTCGGGGGTTCAGCAGCTTCCGCGGATACAGGACCTCTCAGCCTGACAGTTATGTGCAGAGGCTCAACGCGAAATCCGAAGACACACTGTTGCTATTGTAACTTGTTTGCGAATATGTTAATGATAACCCCTAAATGTATAGCTGCATAAATTAAGGAGCGAACTCGGCACGAACCCTAGATCCTAGATTCATTAACCTGCAAGTGGGTTGGACATCATGTTTTGGAGTGTATAAAAGGTGCGACTATTCTGATGTACAGCCCCACTCACTTCCCACACCGAACAGGCTGGTATTCGCTGTGGTGAACTGAGGGCCTGATAGCTATCCGATACTCTGTTTCTTTGAAAACTGTTCAGTTACTTTGAATAAAGATCTGTGTATCTTTAAAACCTGCGTTTGGTGTATTTCCTTTTGAAGGTACTCAACCTCGATATCTTCTTTTGCTTTCACAGATGGCGCCCGAATAGGAACCCTCAAGATTGATGCCAGCTCGTTCAAGGTTGACGCGGGTATCAGACCGGGATCGGACGGTGACAAAAGGGGCCCCTTTCGGAATGAGAAGTGACACCTCAGCAGCGCTGCCCGGCCTGATCCCTGGACGGTGAGCACGCCGTCCGAGTCGGCATCTTGACGAGGGCCCACATATCGAGGTGGCCAGATTTGCCAAAATCACCAAACACGAGGTAAAATTCGTTAGAAAAACTTTGAAATCCGATCGGATCGCCTTAGGCTCGATCAGGTGAGTCGTGACCCGATTCCTAAGTATCCTGATAATTTGTTTTGGAGCATTGCACTCGTGAGTACAATTATTGACCAGGTAACACCAGTATTCTGACATGCCTGGGAAATTGTCTGCTTGCTTTAGGGCATTATTCCGCAGTGACAGACAATCTTTGGAATTTAGCCGTCCGGTGCCATAGGAGGGGTCGCCGGCTTGTACTATGTACTGTAAGCATGGCATTGGTAGCATAGTGTTTAATGATATTTGGCACAGACAAACTAGACATGCTTCCGAACTATGCGCCAAATCCTGTCATGGCGCAAGCGGGCACACACGGCGTGTGCTACGCGCACCGCAAAAGCGCACATAGCGCGGCGCACACAACCAAAGTGGGCGGAACAGTGGGCATAACACGTGGAATGGGGAATAACGTGTGAAAAAGAAGGCGTAACTGGGGAAGTACTGCAGGGAACTACACGGAATGCCCACACGCACGCAAACAACCCGTATTCATGGATTCGAATACGGGAAACCCGCGCACGGCAAAAGACGCACACAGGCATCAACGCGTCCCGCGCACAGTATAAAAGTGCACGCAAACAACAAACACGTATATACAGCTACGATGAATGCCCCATTTGTCGCAGCACTGATCGTGGGACACCGCAGGAGGAGGAGAATAGCCAGGGCACGCATTTTCGCACCACGGACAAGCCTTTTTGGGATGCCTGACGACCAGGTCTACGGCAGGTATAGGTTTCCACCCCATATTATCCTAGACCTGGTCAGGGAGTGGGAAGATGACCTTACATCCCCCACCCTTTGCTCCCAAGCATTGAGCCCCTTGGAGAAGGTGCTCAATGTCCTGCATTTCTTGGCCACTGGGTCATTTCAGCGGACTACTGCCATAGTGGGGGGGGTCTCACAGGCCACGCAGTCACGCTGCCTACACCAGGTACTGGCAATCATGACAGCGCGCCCCTCAGTCCGCAGGCACATATACATGCCCAGAACACCCGCAGAAAGGCAGGCCGTTGTCCTGGATTTTTTCAGGGTGGCACACTTCTCCAAAGTGCTTGGTGCCATAGATTGCACCCATGTGGCCCTACGTCCACCTAGGGCCACTGAGCACATCTACCGAAACCGCAAGCACTGGCATTCCATCAATGTACAGGTGGTATGCGATGCAAAGAGAATCATCACCTCTGTCTATGCAAACTACCCTGGCTCCACCCATGACATTTTCATATACAGAATGTCCGCCCTGAGCCGGGCCCTGGAAGCTGGGCAGCATGGCGACACCTGGCTCCTAGGTGAGTACAAATGCCCTTGCACATGCATGCATGTCACACACACACACAAATACACAAACCCCAATAATCACAACCATTTACACCTCCCCAGGGGACAGTGCCTACCCTCTGAGCAACCACATGATGACGCCAATCCGGAACCCCATCACACCACCCCAGGTAAGATACAACGTCGCCCATATTGCAACCAGGGCCATAGTGGAGCGCACATTCGGAGTGTTCAAGTCACGTTTCCACTCCCTTGACCGCTCTGACGGGCAGCTACTCTATGCACCCCCAGTAGTGTGCAGGATCATTGTGGCAGCATGTGTCCTGCACAATGTTGCAACACGGCAGGGCGTACCGGTGGACATGGTGGTGCCCCCACATCCCCAACCACAGGCACAGGTGCTGCCCATGGGAGGGGACAGGGCACGTGGTGAGGAAGCCCGGACCCAGCTTGTGGCCACATTTTTCACCTAAACTCCCACCCCTGCGGAGTGCACACAGGCCTGGCACATACCAGGTGACAATCGACAACCCTACCACCCTGAGATAGTTGCCATGGAAGTGCCACATTGTCTGCATCCCTAGCTACTTAAACACAAGCTATCCTGTGTGACCAAAAGGCACATATATGACATGACATGATATGGCATTTGTGACGTGCCTATACACAAGTGTTTCAAGGTGCGACGAGGCAGGGAGGGGGGGAACAAGGGAAGACAGACAACGATACTACTAGGCCAGGTGTCATTTAGATTGCGCAAGTGCAGGGGTAGGGGGAGGGGGGGAGTCCAGTACAGGGTAAGTAGACTAAAAAACAAATAAATAGGCCAGCTGGTGGCAACTGCAAAGGTAAGTGCTGGGAAGGGGGGGCTGTAGGGATAGAGAGACAGTCCCGCAGTGCAGGGGTTGCCAGGGAGGCAGTGCAAGTGGAGAGTGGCTGGGCCAGGGACCGAGGTTGGTGAGAGTGGCCCAGTTGCAGATCCAGTGCAGTTCCAGTGAAGAATTTTGCAAGGGAGAGAGAAAGCAGAAGCAAAGAGGAAGGTCTTGAGGTGCTTCCGGAACCGGAGATGGTTCTCCTCAAGTTCCAGTGAGGCAGGAAGGCTGTTCCAGAGGGAGGCCCCTGCCGCGGAGAGAGATCTACCCCCAGCTAGTTGCTTTGAGAAGCGGATGACCCTGACATGCAAGGTGTGAATCACACACACCTGCAAAACAGGCCATGACCATCACTGTTATGTCACTCAAACCCTCCCAAACCACAACATGACATGGCAAGCAATACCCATACATCAACACAGTACCAATAAGGTACACATTGCCATGTCAAAAATGTACAGTGGCATCAGACAATGATGCCTGACATGGAATCAGATGAAATGACTGACCAACAACCTCCCACCCAAAATAAGTCATTCCCAAATGCATTACAAAAGTTGTAGACGTAACATAACAATGAATGCCTGTCTACATGCACATTGTGCATTGCAAAATCAACACTGCAGCTTCTGTGTGCTGTGTCCAACTCCTGCAACAGACTGCTCAGCGCACAGCACAGTGAACAGCTATTGTGTGTGATGCACACCCTGAGCATCACATCTAAGCGACAAACCACATCAAAAAGCAAATTAGGCATGTACAGGATCCATAATTGGTCACAGAACATGTGCTGCAGGGACACAGTGGGCACCAGAAGGCAAACAGAGTGTACACGTGGATATCCAAGGGTGGTTGTACATGTAGTGCATCATAGTGCAAGTGTGTGGGTCAGTAAGGACATGCACTCAACATATGCATGTGCAATCAAGTGACCATCAGTGTCCTCTACACATCACATGTGAACATTCACCATGTGTACACCCCAGCATGTCAAACCACAACTATCCCCTCACACCTGAAAGGTAAACACAACACATGAACAGGCATTGATCAGCAGAACACACCATGTACATAGGATACCACAATTACAATGTCAGGGTTCCCATCACACTACACGGCAAGGCAACTATCAACAACAAATCCCCCCCCCCCCCTCACAAATGACCATGACCCACTGAACAACTGCACCTGGGTCATGGAGCCTTCAACCCTCAATTTCACCTGGCCACAGGATCACCCTTCCCCTTCGTCACCATATCCCACCTTGTGTGTAAAAAGGTGCCCCCACCCTCAGAGTCCACCCTCATTTGCAAAATCACAAAATCCAAGCCAGAAAAACGAACCAGAACACCCTCCAGTAGATGACTTGACGTAGCAGTACCTCACAAAGGCCACGTACTACCACAATTATGTAACAACCAAGGTAGCACAGTAAAACAATGTCACAACAGGATGTGAACCATGTGTGGTACATAACATAGAATGATGCACCATGAACGGATGTGTACTGTCACAGGTCCCGTGTACAGGCGCAGGAGTGGCACGAAACAACCACCCGCACCGTGTCCCGGGTGCCTGCAAGGTCAAACTCACACAGACCTCTGAGACCCTGGTGGGGAAGGAGGGTCAGGGATATGCAGTCGGGACAGGTGTTGGCACACTGGATGACTGGAATGAGGGGCAGGAGAGGGGAGGAGGAATGACACATGAAAGTAGGGAATGCACGAAAATGTACTACCTGCATGAACACATACACAATCCGAACAAACTTGGACATCATTGTCATGGCCTTCTGTAGTCCAGGCTTAGGAGTGGCACGAACCAACCACCCCCTCTAGGGTTTTGGCGCCTGCAAGTTTGGGGCTTACACAGGCATCCGCAACCCCAGCGGGGAAAGAGGGTTAGGGAACGTTGCTTGGATAGGTACGGGAAGCAGGAACACCGGGTAGAGGGTACAGGGTTTAAAATTGGATAGGACTCCGGGTGATTAGGGGAAAACAAACATACCAAATTGAATTACACATTCATCCGTCCATTAGTGCACCCCCCAGCAAGCCTATGTAGATCAGTTTAAAAGAAAAACAACAAGACACTTAGCTCTGGTTTTGAGTGCTGGCCTCCTGCCTACGCACTCTCAGGTCCGGTTACAGGAGCACTGCAATGCTGCAAAGAGAGCCACAGTTAATAATCTGTCCGTGCCCATAACACAAAAAAACACCACCAAACATGCCCCATAGCAAAAAACTACTCTACAAACAGACAATCTGGTGTAGATGCTTCGTACCCATATGTAACATTACCCCTGTGATGGGTCATACACAGTCAATGCAGTAAGTCAGCCGCCGGTGGGTGCGTGGCAAATGGAACACCAATGTGTCACAATTCACACAACATGCAATGTTCCCTGGGTAAGCAGACAGACCCATATAGCAAGGCATGACTTCAGAACAAGTCGTGTGTCATGTTGCCTACCTCCAAGGTGCCAGACAAGACCCAGCTACCCCAGAGGCAGACATCATGTCTTCAAGGGAAGTCACAACAGCCTCAAGTAGGGGCTCTTTGGACCCAGTCCTGGCACCTTTGGCGCCAGGCTCATATCGGGCCACAGTCCTGGCGCCATAGGCACCAGGCTCATAACAGGGGACTTTGTGTTAAAGGTGCTTAGTGTTAACTTACCTGATGCAGACCATGCTGCAACATCCAGGCCTTCTGAGGCCTGAATGGGACTACTTTATCTTTGGAACTACTTAACCACACGGGTGTGGTCAGGGGAGGAATACATACCTGAGAGGAAGGATACATACCTGGAACTACTTTGAAGGCTATTTAAGCCACGCCCAAGCAGCAACCCACACTTCGCGTTGTTCTGCATCTAGCAGCTGGACGCTCACTGTGTTTGCTCCTGCATTCTGTCTTCTGCCACTCCTGCCAGCATCCTGGAACACCTGCAAAGAGAGAAGAGAAGAGAAAAGGGTAAAGAAGAGTCCTTACCTGCTAAATCCGCATTCCGGAGACATCTCGCAGACGGTCCTGAAAAGGAAAACTTCCATTTAAAAGCACATCGCATCGATCGCTGCAGCGCCGCATCTCACTCACCTGTACAAGGTACCACCACGTTCTACGGCGACATCTGGACTCGCAGCCACATCACCGCGCCTAGGGAGAAAAAGACAAGAATAAAGGTGAGAGGGGAAAGAAAACAAGGAAACCTTAATTTCCATTACAAAGCTTACCTGTTGGGTTATTCCAACTTCATTTCGGGTCGGTGCCCCATTCTGGCATTTCCGGACCCCGGCCCCTAAGGGAAAAAGAGACATCAGCGTTAGTGGGCGCATGAAAAGACGTTACCCAACGCCCATTAAAGACTTACTTGATTTCTTCTGGATTGAGCTTCGTTTCGGGTCGGTGCCGCATCCAGGCATTTCCGGACCCGGGCCCCTATGGGGAAAAAAGACATCAGCGTTAGTGAGCGCATCGATACAAGGACACTGAGAGAACTCTCATCAAGCTCACCAGAGTCTCATTATTCGGTTCCACAGCTCTTCTCGGAATAGTTTCCGCACCTGAAAAAGAGACAACAAACAATTATTATTGCGGAATCATACTCATTAACAGAATCCTTACGGTACTATACCGGGAAAACAAAACTTGAACCCTCTACAATCAAAATCCCAGTGAAGTAACTGGATACAACGCGCCCCTGCATGAGAAGCAGGATGGAGAGCTCAACCTTTCAAACCCTAAGGTGAGACTTCACGTGGGGGTCGCAGGAGGGTTTCGTAGAGGGGTGAGAAGGGAGCGGGAGGCTTATACCTTCTCCCGCAGATTGTTAATACTCCCTTTTCACATACAGAAAGATATTCCTGCGAGCCAGACAAGCCAGATTCGAAGGTCCGGTCCAGTCCATCTTCCGGGTCCTGCGCTTCACCATAGAAGAAGCAACAACACTCCAAACCAGACCTGCGCCTCTGTGGGAGTCAGGTGAGCATAACATCGTATTCCACCATGACCGAAACAAAGTAGGCAGTGCATGTATCAAAATGTACATGGAAATGAAATGCACTGCACCCGAGTATGTCCTTTGCTGTATGTCCCTGTGAGCTGCCCCTTTCCATGTCTCGGAAGGCTACATGGTTGATACAAGTTCCTCAATGGACCTTGGTGTACCGGAGGGTATGTGCCACTGCCCCTGCAGGTGTCCCAGACAACCTTACAATCAACAGCCATCCGTCCACCAACACATCTGAGCTGCATTGTGTGCTTCAACACCAATATTCGTCCAAGCCCACCCTCAGTGCTGTTACTAAGCCTGCATGTGCAACTTGGCTGGTGCAAGCTTTGCTGTGTTGTGGCCCCCCTGTGCTGCTCACCTTGCCTGGAGTTCCTTGGAACACGTCAGCAGTTCTAGGATGTAGGTCTGCAATCCCTGTGCCTCTGCTTGTGCACACATGTGCATGTCGGCACCAACAAACGTGTCCAGAATTCAGATGTCCAATGGGCCATGTCTGCTGGCAAAGGTGGTCTGGAGGCTCATCCCCCTGCAGAAAGGGCATGAAACAGATGATTAATGCTTTAAAGTCATCTGTGTGTGTCTCTTCAGGCAGACCATGTCAGAGACTTACATCAGAAATCACACCATTAGTCCGTCTTTCACATCCAAAGTGTGGAACACACTATCTACGGCATGAATTGCAACAAGCACGTGTACAGTAAAGATAAAAACATACTACACAATGCATGGCAATGAATGTACACATTAATCATGAAACACCCCATCTAGCAAAAGCTGAACAGTGGACAATAACACCGCAATCATCCCCACTAGGGGTGTCAACACAAGTCACCAGACATGCCACAGATATGACAGTCCAAAGCCCTTGTGTAATAGCCTGTCACACCAAACCATCCTTGCGAGCCCATGGATAAGGGAGGCAGGAGTGGCATATGTGAGTCAAGGACCCCAAGCAGCAAACACATACACAAGACAAGCGTGAAGGGCCCAGCTGGAACAGACAGTGGATGTCTTCAAAAGCCACAAAGCACTGTGCCGTCACATGAAAGCACAATAGGCAAGCAATTTTAAACTATATTAACTAATTACACTAACTATGAAAAACCTACATTACCTAATTAAACTAACTATCAAACAGAAACTTAACTAACTAAACTAAAAGAAAAATAAAAAATGGCCACATACGACCCGGGGGGAGGGAAGGCACCCAGGAGGGGGGAGGTACAGGGTGCTGCTCAACACCCACATGCGATGATGCTGAGCCAAAAAAAAAAAACCTCCATGGGCTCAACGCCTGCACAGCCCGACCTATGTGGGAGATAGATGGTCGTCCGAGTCTGGCTCATCCTGGAAAGGAAGACGTGGCACAGTAGCCTGGCCACTCCTAGCCGCAGCTTGCCCCTCGTCGGCAGCAAGTCTGCCGGATGGGTGAGCCTGGTTCTGTGTGGCGATGTGACGTAGGTCTGCATGCAGAACCTCATGTGATACACGTGCTTCCTCTTGCAAGGTAGCATGTGTAACACGGAGTTCCTTCTGCAAGGCCTGGCTGGACAACTGCTGCACCTCCCGGCAAGCCTGTAGCTCAGCCGAGATGGTACGCTCCAGCTGTGCAAACCTCTCCTCTGCCCGCTACCTCTGGGACATCATAAGGACACCCAGAGTGGATTTGAGGGAAGCTTGATGCAGAGACGACATTTCAGCCTGGTGTGCCCTGTCTGAGGCCGCCATGCCCAGCCTGAGTGAGCGGGCCATGGACCTTGCCGCCTGCTGCTGGAGAAGCACCTGCCTAGCAGGGGGGAGCACAGATCGGGCCACACGCTCCATGCTCTCAGCGATGTTCTCCATTGCTGCCCCCTGCCGTTCTGAATTGGCAGTCATGTCTTGCTCCCACTCAGTATACTGCGGTTGCGCGCGGCGACCGCGTTGCCGGGCTTGACCCCTGCGGGACCCAAGGACCGGGGGTCCTCGCTGTGTTGGCACCACCCGCGGCTGCACGAC
This sequence comes from Ambystoma mexicanum, assembly GCF_040938575.1. Lineage (NCBI taxonomy): Eukaryota > Metazoa > Chordata > Amphibia > Caudata > Ambystomatidae > Ambystoma > Ambystoma mexicanum. Next base: position 800,657,615 of record NC_090938.1, on the reverse strand, counting down.
TACATGCCCCCGTCGACGTGATGTCCCAGGCACATCAGTGACTGGTGTGGAGGGTGACCCTGCGTCCCGATCCACCACGGGCGGAGGAATCAAGACTGTCTGATCCCTCAGTGCAGGTGTCGCGGAGAGAGGAGTGTCCACATCAGAATCACTCACCCCTGACACATGGACTTGATGCTCATCCAACTCAACATGGACGTCAGAGTTGTCATCAAGGCTGGACTCATAGGCAGCCAGAGACAAGATGGACTGTAGCACTTGGGGGTTTTCATGGCCTACCACCCCACGACCACCACTTGTGCCGGGTTGATGTAGTGGTAACAACCCTGTGTCTGGCATGACAACACCATCCTCCGCCTCCATTGCATCATCAACTGAAAAATAGAGAGAAAAAAGGTCACTACACATGTCAGAAGCACACAACACACACACACACACCGACAACAAACGCATCAGGCAGACATGTGACACACAACATATAACCTGGCATGCATGCTGGGTCAACTTGGAATTGCTTCTGTGATCAGACCTGTTGAAAGGTGGCAGTTTCCATGGAAGTGTGTCTATGCAGTGCAGAAAATGTGTACGCCACTCACTACCTACATGTACAAGGACTCCATGGTGTCTGTCAGGAAATGTGAAGGCAGTGCAAGGTCAAATTCAGCCATCACGTGCATTGTGCATTCAATGTGTACCATATCTAGAAGCCAAGCACCCCTCCACCCAAGTACAAAAGCAGGGATGCCTAGCATGGTATCAAAAGGCTGACCATACACCTGTGTATTGACAGGCAGTGTTGACTGGCATCAACAGCTTAATGTGATTCAAGTGACAACACTGCAAATGATGATGGGACAGTAAGCAGGACACATGATGAAAACTCTGGAGGCCGCCCACCTGTGAAGAAGACACAACAACAGTTGGACAGAGTCATTGGCCATTAAACAGGCTGAGGCCTGTGAGCCACACAGATTGTCAGACGCAGTACTGACCCACAGTTGACATGGGAAGGCTGATGAGATCCCATGCAATGTATGTCACCCAGGACTTGTATTACAGTGATCATCCAGTCAAGGACCCATAGTGGCATGCGTGCAAAACACATGGAGCATGAATGGGCACTCATGTCCCTGCGGGACATCTGACCTATGCACAGTACAAGTGAGATACCCTGCATCAAGTACTAAGGCTGTACCACACGGCATATGTCTGGCAGATTGTACGCTGGAAGTTAGCATCTACACAGGACGCATGAACAGGAAAGGAACAAGTTACTTACCTGTAACTGTTGTTCTCTGGCATGGGTCTGGCATGGATTCACATGCTCATGAATATTCCCCGTCGTCAGGCTGGGAATCCTCGGTAAAGAAAAAACCAGTATCAGTTTCGTTTCTGATCTGTCTTTCGTAGTAATAACCAATCACTGGTCTCTGCGTCATACTGACCACAGCCAATGACTGCCCTCTACCTAAGCACCGCCTCTGGCAGCCATCTTCAGATTTGGAAGCACGTGAAGTGGCAGTATGACCAAGTGAAGAGCCGCAGAGGGGTAGGCGGGAGGGTTCGCATGTGAATCCATGCCAGACCCATGCCGGAGAACAACAGTTACAGGTAAGTAACTTGTTCCTTCTCCAGCATGGGGTCTGGCATGGATTCACATGCTCATGAATAAAGAATACATAGCAGTACACACATGCACAACCACGGGAGGTGGCAAAGGCTCAACATTAAGCATCACATCAACTCAACATTAAGCATCTTACCTCCTCACCAGGCTCACCTCAGGCGAACAGGTTGCGCAGCACTGCTTGGCCGACCCTGGACTCCTCCCTGGAATCCCGGTCGACGCAGTAGAATTTCGTGAAGGTGTGCGTCGACCTCCACGTAGCAGCCCTGCATATGTCCAGCAGGGGCACACCAGATAGGAACGCCGTGGTAGCTGCGATCGCTCTGGTGGAATGGGCTCTCGGACGGCCAGGCAGCGGTCGGTTTGCCAACCGGTGACAGCACATGATACAGCCGGAGAGCCATCTGGAGATGGAAGCCTTCGAGAGAGCCTTCCCCTGATTGACAGGTCCAAAGTTCACAAAGAGTTGTGACGTCTTCCGAAAACCCTTCGTGCGGTCCACGTAGAACTTCAGCGCTCTAGCTACATCCAGCGAGTGCAAAGTCCTCTCAGCCGGCGACGAAGGCGACGGGAAGAACACAGGTAACACCAAGGGTTCGTTGAGATGGAAGTCCGACGGTACCTTGGGCATGAAGGAGGGGTGCGTCCTGAGCACTACCCTCGTGTCGTGGAAAGTCAAGTACGGGGCCTTGCAGGAAAGGGCCTGGATCTCTCCCACTGGTCGTGCGGAGGTGATGGCCACAAGAAAAGCTGTTTTCCACGATAGAAACTTCAACGGGGCCGAGTGCAGAGGCTCGAACGGAGGTCCCATGAGCTTGGTCAGCACCACGTTGAGCTCCCACGCCGGGGCCGGAGCCTTCACCGGCGGGAACGATCTGAACAGTCCCTTCATGAACTCTTTCACCAGACGATGAGACCACAAGGACGTCCGCCCCGTGGTTCTGGTGTATCGGGAGATCGCAGCAAGATGAATCTTGATGGACGCGTGTGCCAGACCAGCTTTGGCCAGCGTCAGCAGGTACGGCAGTACTTGGGGAGCCGTAATCCGTAGAGGGTTAATCTTCTGTGCGTGGCACCAGACAGAGAACCTCTTCCATTTGTGTCCGTAGCATTTAAGAGTCGAGGACGCCCTGGCCTTTGCAAGAACCTCTCTGCAATCGGCCGGTATGTCGTATCCTCCAAACTCTAGCGCTGCAGGAGCCAGGCCTGCAAGTTCAGCGACTTCGGGTCGTGGTGGAGGATGGCGCCTCCTTCCCTGGAGAGTAGATCCGCGTCCGCCGGCAGCTTGATCGGCGGGGACGCTGACAAGTCCAGCAAGTCCGGGAACCATATCTGCCTCGGCCACGCAGGTGCGACGAGGATCATCCTGCACCGTGACCTCTTGAGCTGGTTGACGAGCCGGATTAGCAGAGGCAAGGGAGGGAACGCGTAGAGGAACAGGCCCTCCCAGGGGAACGAGAAAGCATCGCCCATGCTCCTCGTCTGGGGAAACCTGCTGGCGAACCTCCGGCACTTGGTGTTCGTCGCCGTCGCGAACAGGTCGATCTGGGGTGTGCCCCACCGTCGGAAGAGGCGATCCACCAGATCCTGCCGTAGTTCCCACTCGTGGCACGAGTGCAGCTCCCTGCTGAGTGAGTCGGCGATGGTGTTTTTTATCCCTGCCAGATGAAACGGCACCAGAAAAATCCCTTGGGCGACGGCCCAATGCCACAGGTCCTGCGCCTCCTTGGACAGCGCTGGGGACCTGGTTCCGCCCTGTTTCCTGATGTAAAACATGGTGGTGGTGTTGTCGGTGAAGATCCTCACCACCTTGCCCTTGAGGGACGGAAGGAAGGACCTGAGGGCCCAAAACACTGCACGGAGCTCCAGGACGTTGATATGCAGGGACTTCTCCGTCGGGAGCCAGAGTCCCCTTGCGTGCAGATTTTCGGTGTGCGCTCCCCACCCTTCCAGGGAGGCATCCGTGGTCACAGTCTCCTGGTGGGCTGGGGTCTGGAAGTCCATGCCCGCCGTCAGATGCGCGCGGGTGCCCCACCACCGTATCGCTCGTCGGAAACTCTCGTCGAGCTTGATCCTTTCCTCGAAGCTGCCCGTCGTCTGGATCCAGCGCGCATCCAGGAATTCTTGCAACGGGCGCATCCGGAGCCTGCACATGGGAATGAGGTAGATGCAGGAAGACATCATCCCGAGGAGGGACTTGATGGACCTCACTTTGGCCGCGTCGGCCACCAACATCCGTTGCACCTTGCCCAAGATGGTCCTGGTCCTCTCCTCCGACGGGGAGGCCAGAAGGGACACTGTGTCGAGCCTCGCTCCCAGAAACAGTGCGACTTGCGCGGGTACCAGGTGGGATTTGGCGTAGTTCACGGAGAATCCCAGGTCCGTGAGGAGTTGGACGGTCCTTGCCGTGTGGACCACGGCGAGCTCCCTCGTCTTGGCGCGGATGAGCCAGTCGTCCAGGTAGGGGTAGACGTGAATCCCCTCGCGGCGCAGCTGCGCCGCCACCGGTGCGAGGCACTTGGTGAATACCCTGGGTGCCGACCGTAGTCCGAAGGGAAGGGCTTTGAACTGGTAATGACGCCCCTGGACCACGAACCTGAGGAATTTTTGGTGCCCCTTTAGGATGGGAATGTGGAAGTAGGCATCCTCCAAATCCAACGACGATAGGAAGTCTCCTTCCTCCAGCTGACCCAGGACGTGCTGGAGGGTGACCATCCGGAACTTCTGCGCCTTGATGAACTTGTTCAGACGTCGCAGGTCTAGGATGGGGCGCCATCCTCCCGTCTTCTTCTTCACGAGGAAGTATCTCGAGTAGACTCCGGAGCCCCGAAGCCTCTTTGGGACGAGTTCGATGGCGCCCTTTCTGAGCATCGCCTTTACCTCCAGGAGAAGTTGAGGGACGTGAAGTTCTTTCCTGGCCACGGGGGGGACGCGCGGGCACCTTCTTTGAAACTCGAGCGCGTGGCCCCAGGGCCAGGGCGTCCAGCACCCAACGGTCGGTGGAGATGGACTCCCACACGCTGACGAAGCCCGCCAGCCGGCCTCCCACCGGGGTGCTTCGGTGGGGGCCCGACCCCACGGCCGGTTCAATCCTGCTTGGACGCGGCCTTGCCGCCTTGACCTCCTTGGCGACGACGGCGGGGTCCGCTAGACTTGCCTCGTCCTCTGTAGGCCTCTTGCGACGACGAGCGGGCCGCTTGACGGTAGGAAGCGAAACCGCCGCCGGAACCTTTGGAGGCGCCCTTGCCTCCGCCGCTCCGAAAGGGCGTCCGTCGTTGCTGCAGAACTCCAAGGGCCCGGGCCGTCTCAGTATCCGCCTTGATGGCCTGAAGGGAATCGTCCACTGTCTTCCCAAACAGGTTGTTCCCGTCGAAGGGCATGTCCAGGACTCTGGTCTGGACATCCTGCCGGAAGTCCGTAGCTTTGAGCCATCCACGACGTCGAAGGCAAACGCCGTTGCCGAGCTGGTGGAACCCAGTGTCGGCGATGTCCGTCGCCACGGTGATGGCGTGGTCCGAGGCCACCTCACCTTCCTGCAGGATCTCCAGGGCCTCCGCCCTCTTGTCGTCCGGCAGAAAATCCAGCAGGGGAGCTATCTTGTACCAGAGCTCCCTGTCGTAGCGAGCCACGATAGCCAAGGCGTTGGCCGCTTTAATCGTCGTCGCTGCCGACGAGATGACTCTACGTCCCATAGCATCCAATTTCTTTCCCTCGCCGTCCGGCGGGGAAGTCGATGTGGAGGCCGCACCCCCCCCCCCGCTTTCTTCCTGGCTGCCGCGGAGACGATGGAATCCAGGGTAGGCTGCGCCCGGAGGCATAGGGGGGCCGTGTCCGGGACCCGGTACTTTTTCTCGTACCGGTCTCTTCTAGCTGGCGTCATGGAAGGGTTCTTGAGGAGGGAAAGGCCCTCATCCCAAATGTCGTCCAACAGAGGCACTGCGAGGACCGTCTTCCTCTTGGCCTCGCGCCGCTGATAAAGGAAGCCTTCCTTTTTCTTCTCCTCAGGGCAGAGTTGGAAAAGCTCGGAAGCCCTGGAGATCATGGAGTGGAAAGATCCGATCTCGTCGGGCGGAGAAGCCCTGGTGGGAGGCGACGACGGAATATCCTCGTCGTATGCCTCGTCGTCCGTACCCGTCGCTGCCGTGTCAGTCCCCGTATCATCCCCTCGGGTGGACGGGGAGGAGGGCTGGACGGGGCGCGACGGTTGAAAAGGAGGTGGTGGATGGATCCTTCTTTTCTTGGTAGGGGGAACACCAGAAGGTCCCGGTTCTGGATCCCCCGACGGGAGAGGTTCCTCCGTCGGTAACGGTAGCCTCGTCCTTATCTCGGAGCATAAGGACTGTATGGCCAACAAAATGGCCGCCGAGTTGTCTTGCGGCGCTGGCAGAGGGGAATCCGACGGGCGAGCAGGGGCCCCGTCGGTATCCTCGACGATGTCGTCGTCGTCACCTGCGTCGGGGTCCATTCCGACGGGCTGGCCTTCTTCCACGCCTAGGCCGTGGCTTAAGACCTCGATCAGCTCCTCTTCTGAGGTTGAGGCCGAATCTACGATGACGCCCTGCCCCCCCTTCTTCTTCCCCACGGAGGGTTTCACGGGGGTCCTATCGATGGGCACAAAAGAAGACTCCCTCCGAGGAGGCAGGGAGATTCTGGGCCCTGAGGTCGCCACCACTGGTGCAGCCTCCACAGGCTGAGCCAGGGTCGCCGCGACCGTTTCGATAGAGGGCTTGGTCGGATGGATCAAGGCCTTCACCACCTTAGGTGCGCTCACCGCCTTATCCTTGAGGGAGGGGGCACTGCCACGCTCCTCCTCTGCCTTAGAGCTCGACCGGGGCCTCTCCAGGAGCTTCGCCGGGTGCTCGGCCTTCCTCTTACCCGACCCAGAGCGTTGGCTCGTGGTTGATGGTGCCGGGGAGGGTGCGCCCTGCCTGGCGCCCGTAGAGCCCGACCGTTCAGCGCTCCCGGTGCCAGCGGACTCGCGGTGCTTGGCCTTATGTTGGGCCCCCGTCGCCGGGGCGCCCTCAAAGGTCTTAGAAGACCGCTCGGATTTCTTCTTCTTCTCGCCAGACGGGCTCTTACCCTCCAGCCAGTTGGCGAGACGTTGATGGCGGTCCTTCATGGTCCGTTCCGACATGTTGCCGCAAAACGCACAGTCCTTCTCCACGTGCGTCTTGTCCTCATGAAGGCAGTAAAGGCAGAAAGAGTGTTCGTCCTCCTTAAAGACGTTCTGCAGCTGGCATCCAGGGCAGACCCTGAACAGCTTTCCGGGCGTCGAGCTTGCCTTCTCCTGGGCCATCTCCGAGACCGGGCCTGAGAAGCTTCTGGAGTCCTCCGAAGTGTAGCTCGACGAAATCTTCACCCTTGAGGGGCACAGACGAATCCGACACGGGTCCCCGTTGATCGGATGTAGGATCGGTGGAGCTTGAGGCTCTTTTGACCGAAAGAATCGAAGTTTTTTGTGAAAAAGCGCGAAAAATAGCACTAACGCTCGAGAGCAATAGCACGAGGATCCCAACACATGAACGTGCGGTAAAAATCTGAAGATGGCTGCCAGAGGCGGTGCTTAGGTAGAGGGCAGTCATTGGCTGTGGTCAGTATGACGCAGAGACCAGTGATTGGTTATTACTACGAAAGACAGATCAGAAACGAAACTGATACTGGTTTTTTCTTTACCGAGGATTCCCAGCCTGACGACGGGGAATATTCATGAGCATGTGAATCCATGCCAGACCCCATGCTGGAGAAGTACACATTGGCAAGATTGAAGCAGACCAGTGCAAAGGTGGAACTGGGGTGCAGAGTGGCGGAGGAGGGGCAAGGGAGCATGCCTACATGGAGTCCCCGCATGCAGGCAGAGGAGACATGCACGTCAGTCATGCAATGACATTGTGCCTGGGCTGAGAGGAAGGTCACCCCACGCCACATGCAGAAGGGCCAGTGAGCTGGAAACATGGACCGGAGGGGCATACTTGTAACCAGCATGTCAGTAGGGTGCAATAGTGGTGATGCGGACAGTCCCCGTCTGCTCCACATGTCCACCATCCAGCAGAGCAGACATGCATCACTGAAGCATTGCATTACTTACACATCAGAACCATATACACGTCACATGTAGTGGCAATCATGCACAACACATCCTACAAGTGAAACACAGACGTCCTCAACAAACACGCATTAACACTCACTGGACTGGGCATCAAAGTCCAGCATCTCTCCCACTCCTTCGACCAATTCAGGTGGTATGAACTCCGCAACGAGTGCCTCATGCGCAGTGAGCTCTTTCTCCTCTGGTGCAGGCCCACCGCCAGTCACCAGAGTCAAGTTGTAATTAGAGGCACGCTTAGCCTTAGTGCTGCGTTTGATGTCATTCCAACGCTTTTTGCACTCTTGCGCCATGCGCACCTCATGGCCGAATGAACTGACATGTTCCGCAACATGCTTCCAGTGGGAGCACGTTGGGCAGCCGTAGTCTGACTATTGGCACCCACTAGCATGTCACAGCTGTGGCCCCGCACGTAGCCCACGAGGAAGTCCAGTTCCTGCTTGCAGAAAGGCTTCTTCCTCAACGTGCAAGAGGTCGTGGCTGTGTGTGGGGTCCCAGCCTGTGCTGCAGGTGCAACCTTCCTCCTCTTGGACTGTGGTGCAGACCCTGGCTGGCTAATGCCGCCCTGACCAGTGTGGCCAGTGGGCTTGGTGGATTGAGCCAAGGGAGTGGCAGGTGGAGGGACGACCAAAGGCCTGACTTGTGTCAGTGGCATCTGGGTGCCCTCTAATGGACCCTGCGCAGCAACATCAGCTGTGGCAGGGTCATTGACCGCAACGGTCCTGGTTGGCAGACTCACAACCAGGGTGTTGTTGGGTGCATCTGCCCCTGCACTTGCCAACACCCGGCTGTTCGGGGCAGCAGACAACATAACTGCCCCAGGGACATGTGTCTTGGTCTGAGCAGCCCTGCCTGCCCCTATGGTTTCCCTCCGGGCCTATTGGAAATCTACCAAGGGCTCCTCAAGTGCCAACGCAGCCTGCGCTGGCAGACCCTGAGCCTGAGTGGCGGTGTCCACAGCTGCACCTGCAGCTACCACTACCCTTGGGCCCGTGGCAGTCGATGGAACGGACTGCCGGGTCACACGGGCGCCAGTGCCAGATGCAGAAGCTGCATCCCCTGGAACCACAGGGGGTGGTGGCATGACTGCACCGACACATGGCACAACATTGTGCTCAAGTGGCGCACCCCTGCCTCTTCCCCCTCTGTGGCTGCCCTGGACACCCTGGAGTCCCCCTACTCCCTGGTCACCACGGCCACGTCCCCGACCACGCCCGCCACGAGGAGTACGCCCAGCTGAGGCGCCCCTCACCTTTGGTGTCTTCCCAACCATGGCACAGATGTAATAGTGCCAATGGGAGGTGTACACCACAATTGACCTGGGCAATTGGGGTGAAGGGGGTGGGAAGCAAGATGTTAACAGCCCCCCTGCACCTGCAAGGCTGTATTTGACCCCGGTGATGTAGTGACGGGTCACGCAACCTTCAGGCACCCCAAAACTGCAGTAAAACCGTGCACGCAACCCTGCAGCCTACGTGCGTGGAATCAACCTCCCGCAGTACGCGGTGGCACCCAGTAACACGAATAACGTGTCGGACACGCAGGCTACTATGACATCGAAAATGGGTGCGATACACAGGGGCACCCGCAGTGGGAAAAATAGCATGTGCAACTCACCGTCTGACTAGCGCGATGCAGAAAAACAAGCGTAGCCAATACCCCCGCCAAAAGAAGAGATACGTCCTTGATAGCAGTGAAGTTGTGATGGCGCGCGAAACAACAGGAATCAGCAACACACGTCAGTCTCCACGAAAGGCACGTACAGCGAACTGCTGGCCCCGCTCACCTTTAGCCCGTGCTGAGGGAAACGCCCGCGCGCGTCACGTCACTTACACACATGGGCCCTTTCCTCGGATTACACCCGGACGTGCAGTTTTTCACGCGCGCTGAAACTCCCATGCACGCCTGCGTACGTCACGTCACAGAGGCGCTTGCGCTAGAAGGGCCTTCTGTCCAATGAAATTGTGTATGCGTGCAGATGCGCTTACGCGCTAAGGGCCTTTCCTCGAATTACACGCTGACATGCAGAATTTTCACGTGCCAAATCACTCCGTATCAAGCTGGCCACGCGTAAGCACATGGAAGACCACGCTCCTGCCTAAAAGGCCGAATTACTGCCCCCCAGAGCCCCGAGCAGCCTACCACGAGCCATCTGCTGCTGCCTGCCTGCCTGCCTGCCTGCTGCCACCGTGCCCTGCCATTTGGTGCCTGCACATCAGCCATCTGCAGGGGTCCAGTTGGTGTGTCCACCCCTGCTGGAACAGAAGACTCCCGACTGGGCTACCATCGCTCCACAGCCCAGCCCCAGGACCCAATTGCCCACCCACGCCTGCCTCGGGAGTCGCCATGTTGGGGCAAACACCATCCGAGACCACTGGCGACCCCCAGCCAGAGGGGCAGAGGGCCACCAGCTTCAGTCAGAAGGAAGTTGGTGTCCTGGTGGAGCATGTCCTGGGGCATTATGATGCCCTCTTCGGATCATCACATGCCGACAAGGATGGACGGGACAGGATCTGGACGGACATCGTGACTGCCATCAACGCGGAGGGGGTGGCAGTCCGTGACTTCCAACATGTCAAGAAGCGCTGGGAGTACTTCAGGTCCAGGACCCTCAACAAGGCCCGGCGCCTCTTGAAGGCAGCGGATGCTAAGGGGCGCCGGGGCCACTTGTCGGAAGATCAGATGAGGGTCCTGGAACGCATATCCCCAGCGCTCCACGTCCAGGTCCTTGAGAGGCAGACCCGTCTGGAGTCGAGCGGTAAGTGGCCAGGCATTGCTGTGTGAGACAGGGCATGTTGTAGTGTGCTGGTTGTCTGATACTTGCCTGTATGTGTGACATAGGCCATGTACGCGTGTGTATGTGCAGGGACATCATGGTCATGCATTTGAGACCAGTAATGTGTGAAGCACACGGTTGGTGTATGTGTTTAAATGCTACATGGGGAGCCCTATGCGGAATGGACACATGAGAGCATGCCAGTCTCTGTTCCTGGACATGGGTTGGGGTGAGGGATGGGTGATGATGCCATGTACATGTATGGTTTCCATGTCTGTGTGTCTGACCTGCGTGTCTGTGACTTGTGAATGCCATGGATGCATGACACATGTCTGTGTCAATGTTCAGATCCACTGATGCAGCCTAGCGATCCTTGCATCCACTGTGTCTGGGGTGTACGAGTCCAGATGGATGAAAGTACGGTGAAGTGTGTGAATATGATAGGCATGACCCATGATGCATGTGAGTTCAAAAATAACATTGTATGTTTCAAGAGTCCCTTGGACATGTTTGCTTATGTCCATAGCATGCGCCATGCCTGTTACTGCATGTGTTTTGCCTGCACTGACCCATGTGTTGTGGAGGGACATGATGGAAGTGATCTTTGACAGTGCCACTCATCTGCTATTGCTTCCTGTCTAGGGGACCAAAGTGAAGAAGAGGGCGGAGACGGCGCTGTGGAGCCAAGCGGCGGGGATGCCCCCACGGCTGCAGCAGAAGGGGTGGGTGAGCCCCCACAGGGGCTTGCAACGGCAGAAGACGGTGTGGAGCCATCCAGGTTGGTGGTTTCCACAGAGGAGGAGGAGGCCGCTACTGAGCCGCACATGGGGCCTGGTGGGGGCATTTCTGCTGGTGCAAGTGGTGCAGTCCAGGGGCAGGAGGCAGCACAGGTCGCCGTGGAGGTGCCTGTGCATGTCACTGTCCCTGACACTGTGACTGCACCACCATGTACCAGCAGGGATGCCCCATCCCAGGCCCGTCCGCAGGTAGGGGGGATGTCCATGTCATCTGACTCCCCTCTACCTGCGGACGAGGGGACCCCTGGCCGTATGGAGAAGGTCCTGATTGGTGTTGCGTTGCGCACGGGTGTCATTCGTGATGAGGTGCGTGCTTCCCGGGGGGAGCACGCACGTCATCACGAAGAGCACCGTGCCAACGTGGCCCAGTTGGGAGCAGTCGTGGTCGGGGGTCTAATACATGTGTCGGGCACTTTGGCGACCCTCTCCTCCTCTGTGGAGGCTATGCGCCAGTCGTTCTCCATGCCGTCTTCCGGCCCAGATGCCACCAGGGCCCCCTGTGGACCTGCCACGACCAATGCAGCCAACTCGGTGGGGATCCCATCCCTGCCACAGTCGGGAGTCGGAGGTCCAGCAGGGGTGGACACACCAGCAACTGGACCCCAGCAGATGGAGGATGTGACAGCATCATCGGGCAGGGCACGTGCACGACGGCGTCGGTGGATTCCATCAGCCTGGATGCCGTCGTGCTGGCACAGGCAGTTGCGTCGGAGGCAGCGGCAGGCTCGACGTGGGAGGCATCATGGCTCTGGGCCATCAACATCAGGGGTGCAGGCATCGGCCGGAGAGCAGGAGAACCCTGGAATGGGAGTGGCTTCCGTGTGGGAGCGGTTGGGCCAGCAGATAGGTGCGGAGTGGCAGCGGGCAGAGGAGGAACGGCTCACAATGGTCAGGGCGGAGAACTCCATGCGGAGGGCGCTGAGGCGGGCTGAGTGCCTCGAGGGTCTTCGCAGGGAGTTGGAGCTGGTCACTGCTTTATCCCTGCGAGACCTCGGGGCCAGGGAACATGCCCGCCTCAAAGCCATTGAACAGGAGTTCGATGATGCCCTGGCCCATGACAACATCCAGTGAGCCGTTGGACTAGCCCGCTGCCCTTGTAAATAGTTATAGTGTTAGGTTTCCTTTGCTTTTTTCTTGATTTTGGACCTTTTGGACCTTTTGGACCTTTTGGACAATGGCCAACATTTTTGTATATAGTTTTTTTATTACGTAGTATTTTTAGATAGGTTTCATTTCTTCAGTTGGGATCATGGACCCTGGATTGTTTATCTGTATATAGTTGACTGTTGGATTATGGATCTGTTTTTGATTTACCCATGGAGCAATGGTTTTTGTTTTTGTTTTTCCCTTGGATGTACTTTTTTGAACTGTGACTTTGGACACCTTTCCTTTGGATTATGATTTGTGGTTTTTCATTATTTTACGGACATGCTGCTTTTTTGATTTTAATTTCCATTGTCGTTTGTTTATTTTTAATCCCATTTATGTTGCTTTTAATACATTTTTTCCATCAAACTTCAATGTGTAGTATCATATCATTGGTTTCATGCATGTCATGATATGGGTTTTGACATTCACTTACACCCATTGTGTGTATGTGAGGGACATGTGTTCATTTACATACTTGCCATTGGGGTTGTATCATGTAATTGGCAACTCTGAGTGGGTGGATGCAATACCTGGTGGGTGTTTGGCATGTGGAGGCTGCTCATAAGGGCCAGGGATCTAGATTGTGATGACGTGTTGGCTGGGGGACATGTGTCAGGGCCTGCTGGCAGGTGCCTCGCAATGCTGGGGGGTGGGGGTGCTGGGAGACATATGTGGGGGCCTGGTGGAGGGTGCCCCTGACTGCTGAGGGGGTGGGGGTGCTGGGAGACAGGAGTGGGGGCCTGGTGGAGGGTGCCCTGCACTGCTGGGGGGTGGGGGTGCTGGGAGACAGGAGTGGGGGCCTGCTGGCAGGTGCCTCGCAATGCTGGGGAGTGGGGGTGCTGGGAGACAGGAGTGGGGGCCTGGTGGAGGGTGCCCTGTACTGCTGGGGGGTGGGGGTTCTGGGAGACAGGAGTGGGGGCCTGCTGGCAGGTGCCTCGCAATGCTGAGGAGTGGGGGTGCTGGGAGACAGGAGTGGGGGCCTGGTGGAGGGTGCCCCTGACTGGTGGGGGGTGCCCCTGCACTGCTGGGGGGTGGGGGTGCTGGGAGACAGGAGTGGGGGCCTGGTGGAGGGTGCCCTGCACTGCTGGGGGGTGGGGGTGCTGGGAGACAGGAGTGGGGGCCTGCTGGCAGGGGCCTCGCAATGCTGGGGGTGGGGGTGTTGGGAGACATGTGTGGGGGCCTGGTGGAGGGTGCCCCTGACTGGTGGGGAGTGGGGGTGCTGGGAGACATGTGTCGGGCCTGGTGGAGGGTGCCCCTGACTGGTGGGGGGTGCTGGGAGACAGGAGTGGGGGCCTGCTGGCAGGTGCCTTGCAATGCTGGAGGGTGGGGGTGCTGGGAGATATGTGGGGGCCTGGTGGAGTGTGCCCCTGACTGGTGGGGGGTGGGGGTGCAGGGAGACAGGAGCGGGGGCCTGGTGGAGGGTGCCACTGACTGGTGGGGAGTGGGGGTGCAGGGAGATAGGAGTGGGGGCCTGGTGGAGGGTGCCCTGCACTGCTGGGGGATGGGGGTGCTGGGAGACGTGTGGGGGCATGGTGGAGGGTGCCCCTGACTGGTGGGGCGTGGGGGTGCAGGGAGACATGCATTGTTGATCAGTAGTGCAAGGTGACATGTGGCGTGGCTTGGCTGGGGGGCATGCCCATGGTGGATGGGCTGCCTGCGGGACATGAGCAGGGGTGCAGGGTAGTCCCCCGTGGTGTGGGCTGCCTGCAGGGACCGTGGAGGTTGTAGAGCGAACACCTGGGAGGACCCATACGGCCACTTCACGTGTAGTACTCCACGGAACCCCTGAAATACACGTACCCTGCTCAAATAACGTGTGAAACTTCCTGCGCACCCCGAAATACACGTACACAGGACATTCGCGTGTGGAACTTCCCGCGCACCCCTGAAATACACGTACCCTGCTGAATTTGCGTGTGAAACTTCCCGCGCACCCCGAAATACACATACACAGGACATTCGCATGTGGAACTTCCTGCGCACCCCTGATATACACGTACCCTGATGGAATCGCGTGTGGAACTTCCCGCGCACCCCTGAAATACACGTACCCTGCTGAATTTGCGTGTGTAACTTCCCGCGCACCCCGAAATACACATACCCAGGACATTCGCATGTGGAACTTCCCACGCACCCCTGAAATACACGTACCCAGCTGAAATCGATTGTGAAACTTCCCGCGCACCCCTGATATACACGTACCCTGATGGAATCGCGTGTGGAACTTCCCGCGCACCCCTGAAATACACGTACCCTGATGGAATCGCGTGTGAAACTTCCCGCACACCCCTGAAATACACGTACCCTGCTGAATTTGCGTGTGAAACTTCCCGCACACCCCAGTAATACACGTACCCCGCTCGCACAGGGCCAATCGCGTGTGAAACTTCCCACGCACCCCAGTAATACACATACCAAGCTGAAATCAGGTGAGAAACTTCCTGCGCACCCCAGTGATACACGTACCCCGCTTGCCGTGCTGGTACAGGGTTAGCGCAGCCCTTTGCGCTGGATTGGGGATTTTGATGGCTTTTCCCTGCGCAAAGGGCGTTCTTGGGGGCGTAACTGGCGCTGCTGCAGGCTCGCTGCGCCACTGTGCGCCACGGCTGGTTTTGGTGGCTGGAATCCATGAATACGCTGTGCGCGGAAATGTATTTTAGCGCACGCGGCTGGCGCAGGGATTCGCACGCGCACACTGTGCGCCAGCCGCATGCGCCACTTGTGCGCTGAATTCTATGAATTACCCCCTTAGAATCTATATCATTAAAGAAAAAGGCTAGACCTGCAGCATTTGACGTATTACAGAATTGGAAGAAAGAAGCGTTGCAGCATCTTAAGAGTAGAGAAAAACATGTGCGTCATCATAAAACGAACGCCGAAAAAGCATTGTTATATGACCAGGATAAACAGTCTGAGTCGACTAGGAATATGGTTAGGGCTTTCTCACTTGGTATCCAGAAAATCTATCCTTCTAAAGACTTTCATGTTTCCGACAAACTTATCGATAAATTGTTAAATGAACGAAGGCCTGGTGCCACTGCGCCACCCCCGTATGTTCCTCTTCCTGCTGTTATTCCTCCTCCTGCTCCTATCGTTCCTCCTGTCGTTCCTCTTCCTCCAGTCGTTGGTCCTCTTTTTGTTGCTGCTCCTCCACCTGCCCCTCCGCTCTTTCCTGTTGTAACAGTGATAACACCTCCGTTGAATATGCCTACTCTCTCCCTTCCAAGTGGTCCTGCACCGCTTGTAGTAGATCAGAGAGCGGGATCGAGGGTTGTCACTCGCAATACTGTACCTCCAGAGAAGAAACGTGAATTGATTGCATGGGCTAAGCATTGTATGGAGAGGGATGATCAAGCTAATGTTTCTGCCACACTTCCTAATATGGATAATTTTCCTGAGACAAATGTTTTTATTGAGGGATTAGGGATCCATTTGTGTGTAATGTGGGACAGATTAAACAATACAGATCTCCCACAAGGGTTGAGGAATCTGAACACCTTAGCGTTCTCTAGAGACACTGTGGAGAAGGTACAAGAGCATGTTGAGAGGGTATTTAAGTATAAAAGTTGGAAAGGTTACAGAATGAGGATGAAGATGAAGATAGTATGTATGTGCAGAAACGGTTCCTTCCTTGTCGCAAATTGATATCTGAGGAAATGCGAATTTGCATGAAGGATGCAATTAGATGGATCTCAGACTCATTGATAACTCCAGTTGAAGTATATGACACGTATAGTCAGTATACGCCAGAAATGCAGAGGAAAGTGATACAGGTAATGGTAGAAAACTTACAGGATGAGGGTGTAAAAAGAAAGATTAGTTGTCCCACAGAGTTATTAGGTATTTACAAGAGAGCTTTTTCATTTGACACTTCTTCGGCTGCTTTAGCGCTCGATTTGGCTCTGTTGCTTAGTAAGCGTTCGGAGTTGCCTACTTCTCAGTTGCCTATGAGAGAGGTTCCTCCGACACTTGTCCCAAAAGTTGAATTCCTGCTGATGCTGTAACGGGTACAGCTGCTCGGGAAATACCTGCACATTATGTGTCTCAGTTCGTTCACGTCCCAATCTCAAGACAGGAAGTGAACACCATTAGACAATCTATTCCCGACATTAGGAAAAATCCGACAGGGTTCTATAAAGAAATAGTCTGTTTTGCAATCCTAAATATTCACTTTAAGTGATATTGATCTGTTATTTCCCATACGCCTGCCCGCAGCTTTGTGGAAACAGGTTAGGACTATAGATGACGTACCAGGGCTAGGAGATACATGGGCTAACATAATTAGATTTGATGGAGAAAGGCCAGCTGGCGAAAGACCGCCTCAGGTGATACTAACTTTGCCTGGCAGAATAGTTGCAAAATTGAAAACTATAATTCCTGAGAAGAGAATTATTTGGGACAAGCTTACCGCCTGTGTCCAAGGGAAGTCTGAGTGTGCTACCGAGTTCTTTAATCGGTTCGAACAGGTATTCTCGGATTTCAGTTGACAAGATTTAGGCACAGAGTCTGGGAAAAGATTATTCGTAGACACATTTGTGCGTGGATTGCTGCCTGACATCCAGTCGCAAATTATGTCTTCTGAGAGCGCTTGGCAAGCGAAGTCTCAATCAGAAATACTGCACATGGCTCAGTACTATGAGAATCGTGTCAATAATGAAAAAGAAAGAGTTGAAAAGAGAAAAGGCGATTTAAAGACATAAGTATTATTACAGCAAATAGTTAGAGGCCCTAGAGGGGGTAATTCACAAACTAGAGATCAGTATGTTCCACAAGGAAATGTGCCCTTGGGTCCTGTAAATATTAATCAGTGTGCCTATTGTAGGCAAGAGGGTCATTGGCGTGCACAATGCCCGATCCTCCGACAGAGGTCAAATAACACATTTGGGAATATGGGTGGACGACCTAGAGGTCGCCTGGGTGTAGGGGGCCCTAGTAGAGGTCAGTTTTCACAAGATTCACAGCAACCTTTTTCACAGGATAATCAGGCACCAAGTGTGGATACTAGAAACATATTTGACCATCCTTCTGCTGCTTACCTCTCTGAAGAACTTCCTTTCGACGACATTCTGTTCCGTTAGGATTGCCCGAAGCAGGGTTTGGAACCTACGCCTATTCCCGTTAATCAGAAAGGTCCCTACGTTGAAATGTTAGTGGGAAATAGGAACCATGAAAGCACTTTTGTAAAAATCTAAATAAGATTATATACAAATAAAAAAAAATAGTAAACATCTATTCTTGATAGGTACATGGGCACAAAAGTGTTCCATTGATCATTCTCGGGTTCCAAACATTCCACTGTCAGGGCAAACCAATGTTTCTGGAGGTTTTCTGGCACACCGGTTGTCTGTCCGGTTTCTTCACCGGTACCTATTTCTTTGGGTCCGTTTACGGACCATTGTCCATTCCTTTTGACGTCGAATTGTGGAGTGAATTTGCTGGGGTTGAATCTGTTGAAGGAGTTAAATGCGGTAATTCATTGTTCCTCTGATGGAGTGCGTTTGAAGATTTTACCACAGCACCTTTCTGTCTCTCAATTCTTGACTAGACCTTTGCCGCTGGAATTTAGTGATGTTCCGGAGTGTTTATGGGCAGTAGACGACAATGATGTTGGTGTTTTTCCAAATTGAGCCTGATAAAATTATTTTGAAACATGGAGTGAAGCTGCCGCGTATTCCGCAGTATAAGATTTCAGTTGATGGTGAACAAGCTTTGAAATGCATCGTCTCCGATTTTGTACATCGAGGGGTGATTGAGGAAATTGCAGGTAGTTTGTGCAATAGTCCGATTTTGCCTGTGTACAAAAAAGGCGATAAGGAAATTCCTTTCCGTTTTATAATAGATTTACGTGCCATCAATAAGATTGTCACTCCACAATTTCCAATTGTGCCTGATGTGACGACGATACTGACTATGATTCCGGCTTCAGCTACTCATTTTAGTGTTGTGGATCTAAAGAATGCTTTCTTTAGTATTCCTATAATCAAGGACAGTAGATATTTGTTTGCGTTCACCTTAGGGGGATGCTCCTTCACATTTACCCGTGCACCACAGGGTTACACGGAAAGTCCTAGCATCTACAGTAGGGCTCTAAAAGAACAACGCGATACCCTTGAGTTGCCCTCTACTTGTACACTGCTTCAATATGTTGATGACTTGCTTTTAGCTGCTGACTCAGAGAGCGCTTGTAAGGAGGGCACTGTGTTGTTACTTATTCACCTGGCTAAACATGGACATAAAGCTTTGCTTAAGAAATTTCAATATTGTTGCCAGGAGGTCGCCTATTTAGGCTATCTCCTGTCAAAGGAGGGAAGAAGATTGGCGCCTGAACGGATAAAACTAATTTCTAGCATGTCTGTCCCAAATACGCAGAAAGAAGTTAGAGCCTTCATAGGAATGGCTTCTTACTGTAGACAGTGGATCCCCAATTTCTCATTAACGATTAAGCCGATGTTGGCTCTGACGAAGAAGGGCATTTCTTCGCCATTGCCATGGAGCATGGAGTACCAGCGTGCATTTGATTTGCTCAAGACTGCATTGTGCTCGGCACCGGTTTTGGGCACACCAATTTATGAAAAGGCCTTTGTGTTGTTTGTGCATGAATGTGATGGATGTGCTTTGGCTGTGTTAACGCAGGAACATGAAGGGAAGAATAGGCCGTGCGGTTACTTTTCTTCCGCCCTCGATCCTGTAGCATGCGCTTTGCCAAGATGTTTGCGAGCTGTCGCTGCTGTTGCTGCGTCTGTAAAGCAGAGTGAGGGAATGGTCCTAGGCCATGCTTTAACCCTGATGGTACCTCACTCTTTAGATGTTCTATAGAACAGAACTCAAATGCAACACCTCACTTCTGCACGGTTGACAAGATATGAATTGATCTTGTTTGCACCACACATCCAATTTAAGAGTTGTTGTGTTCTTAATCCGTCTGAACTCTTACCTTTTCCGCAAGGTACTGCTTGCAGTGACGAAGAGTCACATGACTGTCTTTACACTACCGAAAAAGAGACAAAGGGTAGAATTGATCTAAAAGATACTCCTTTGAACAATCCGCAAGGGGAGCTGTTTTGCGATCGCTCCTGCTTCAAACTTCCGGATGGTACATCCACAGCTGCTTATGCAATCACTAGGTTGAGCACGGTCGTGGAAACCAAGAGAATCACGCATAGCTCCACGCAGGCCGCAGAGATTATAGCATTGACCTGAGCCTGCGAACTTTCCGAAGGGCTTACCATGAATATATATATACTGACAGTCAGTATGCCTTTGGAGTGGTTCACAACTTTGGGAGACTTTGGTCAGAAAGGGGGTTCTTAACTTCACATGGTTCAAAGATCCAGCATGGCTACCTGATAGTACGGCTACTCTCAGCGCTTGCACTCCCTACTCAGCTATTGTAAAATGTGCAGCGCATCAAAAGATTGTAGATGATATAGGGAAAGGGAATGCTTTTGCTGACCAGATAGCTGAACAAACTGCCACTGATCTCTCTTCAGACATATATACTTCAAGGGAAGCCACAAATGCCTGTACTATGGATGAGGGTGTCGATTCCGTGAGGGATATCCAAGCCGATGCTACATTAGAAGAGTCTAACAAATGGTTTGAGGGTTGGGGAAACTTGACGATGATGGGTGTTGGGTTGACAGAGTCGAAGGGAAATGGATACTTCCTGACGCGTATATTATGATGATGGTTGTTATGGCTCATGGTCCCACACATATATGTGCCCGCAAGATTACAAAAATGTTGGAAAATGGATGGGTGAATGACAAAATCTCTAAGGTGGCTGAGCGTTTTGTCCAAAACTGCATGATCTGTTTGCAGCATAATGTGGGAGAGGGAACGCCAACTCCTAGGGGAAGTTTTGGTCCACCTTCTGTCCCCTTCGAGGTTATACACTTTGATTTTATTGAAATGGAACGATGTAATAACTTGAATGACGTGTTAGTTGTCATTTGTGCTTTTAGCAAATGGGTTGATGCTTTTCCTGTTAAAGACGATACAGCCATGACTATTGCAAAGACTATATTAAAAGACTACTTTCCAAGGTTCGGGCTACCAAGAGTCATCTGGTCGGACAATGGTCCACATTTTATCGCTGCTGTAATTCTGCAGATATGTGCGGGATTACAGATCGATAAACGGTTCCATTTGGCCAGACACGCTCAGAGTGCCAGACTAGTAGAAAGACACAACGGCATCATCAAAAACAAGCTCGCTAAGACGTGTGCCAGCACCAAACTAAAATGGCTGGACGCCTTGCTGATCATGTTGTTATCCATGCGTACAGCCCCTCAAACTAAGACTGGGCTCTCTCCCTTTGAGGTGGTTATGGGGAGACCTGCTAATATCTGGAACCTTACGAAAAGTTGTTCTCGCCGAAATGTAGAAAATGTACTTCTTTCTCATTACTGTAGCCAGTTGACTAAACACTTGTATTTGATTTATCACCAGGAGCGAGAGGCTTTACCTGTACGATACGAGGGCCCCGGTCACAGCATACGACCTGGGGAGTGGGTCCTCGTAAAGTCTTTCAAGTGATCGTCTTGCCTTGCACCTCGGTGGCGGGGCCCCTTCCAAGTCCTGCTGGTCATGCAGACGGCGGTGCAGGTGGCTGGCCAGAAAAATTGGATCCATGCAACGCATACCAAGAAGATTCCACACCCAGTGCCATACGATACAGAAGAAACAGAACCCCTCATCAGTACTGCAATCAACGATCCTGAAGCAGTAAACAGCATCGAGAGTGCGTCAGAGACTCTCCCTGAGCCCGTGGAGCCTGGGGAAACAGCCATTTTGCCTCCACACGCTCCAACAGTTTTGTTTCCGGAAGCTGTTGTTCCGGATCTTGCATCCTCTCTTGTTCTTGATACGTCGCTTCCAACAGGCAGTGACGACACGTTGTTCTCAGATCACTCAGTACCAGGAAGCACGACGTACGATCTGCGACCTAGGAAATAGACCTACTGCACAGTTCGGCTGTGCGGTCGAGGAAAATCAGCAAGGGCTTGCCTTTTTGGCCCGATCTATTGTCTATACAGGGATTCTGTTGGCTAGGGTTTGTGGAAGGACTAAGACGACGCTCGGCCTGGAGGTCGCCAGCTAAAAACATTGGCGTGTTCGTTTGAAGATTACAATGCCTGCCACCGCTACGGCTCGTACAGGACTGATAAGTGAACGTGTGACCAGCTGCGAAAAAGGACAGTCCGTAACATGGGCCCCGAAAACGTACTGCTGTTTTTTGATAATGTTAATTGGTTTTATAATAGTCATTGTTTTAGGCTTCTGGTATCTAGAGGAAGTACATCCACCGATATACTCTAGAATATGACTTTAGAACAGAAAGCAATAAGGTTAGTAGCACTTCAGAACCGGATGGCATTAGATGTCATCCTGGCTGAACGTGGAGGGGGATGTAAATTAGTGGGGTCTGCTTGCTGCGTTTTCGTGCCAGATTCTTCCCCAACTATCTTCAATGCAATACAGAATCTGCATGTCCTAAGTTCAGAAGTGCATGTTCCCAAAGGAAACTGGGATCTTAGCGCTTGGTTCTGGGACTTCTTGCGATCTTGGGGTTGGAAGGTACTTTCAGTCTTGCTGATCATTTTGGGAATTATGTTGTTCCTTTGTTGCTGTATACAGTGTCTTCCTGGTATATGTTCGATGCTAGGGGGATGTTGCGCACAGGCGATGGGTACGTTAGGACGCGAGGTATACGCCCCAGACAAAAACTCCAATTAATATGTTCTGAAAGAAATTCTGGTAACCAATCTAATGGCGATTGATATCTCTGATGGTGATTCAGGGTGTGTGGACATCGAGACGTGGAATTGTTCGTAAAGTGATTAGAAGTAGTTTAGCGCCTTGGCATAGGCCAAAAGGAGGGCTTGTCGAACGTGAAATCATATTATACCCTCTAGATCGTATGTATATATATATATTGGCCTAGGCTAAGTCGCTCTGCGAGGAAATCCGTGTTGTAAGGTCCTGACCTTAGATCTGTGTAGGCCGCCATTTTAGGTTCATCCGCCATTTTAGATTCTCTCTCTAAAGTCACACTGTGTTCTAAGATGGTGGACAGTGTTGTTTTGAATGTAACATGGTCGTTTTGACCTCTGTGTGCAAGTTAATGTCTAAACTGCCTGCAGGCCAAATGTTAGGGTCATGTACTGAAACCTTGTCCTTCGTTGACCTGTGTATAAAGGATTACCTGTACCAACAAGAGTAATCCATGAACGCATAATCGTGCACAATACTGTTTGAGCATCTTATGTGAACACTTGTTTTACTAAATTGTATAAAGTTATGTGCAGAAGCTCAATGCGAAATCCGAAGACGCACTGTTGCTATTGTAACTTGTTTGCAAATATGTTAAGGATAACTCCTAAATTTATAGCTGCATAAATTAAGGAACGAACTCGGCACGAACCCTAGATCCTAGATTCATTAACCTGCAAGTGGGTTGGACATCATGTTTTGGTGTGTATAAAAGGTGCGACTATTCTGATGTACAGCCCCACTTACTTCCCACACCGAACGGGCTGGTATTCGCTGTGGTGAACTGAGGGCCTGATAGCTATCCGATACTCTGTTTCTTTGAAAATTGTTCAGTTACTTTGAATAAAGATCTGTGTATCTTTATAACTTGCGTTTGGTGTATTTCCTTTTGAAGGTACTCAGCCTCGATATCTTCTTTTGCTTTCACACAGACACCACATCCTCCTTGCCCAATGCAGGCCCATCGGGATTATGGATTTCCCGAAATTCCTCAATCTCACAAGGAATGACAGGGACTGGTGGGGACATGTACAGGAGTGGAAATTACTAGTCCACTACAAACGATTCCCCCAGAACAGGTCGCACTTATGGTTGATACTGGATGCAAACAGATTCACTTGAAGGGTCCCCCAAAGGGTGAAAGTCTCTAGAAGGGCTTCCTGAGCCAACTCCCACTCATGGGAGTGCATGCTCTGGCTATCCACCATTGTATTCACTTTCCCAACTAGGTGAACAGCGGACGGATCCTGTTTTGTAGAGCCCAAAACCAGAGCTGCATTGCCTCCTTGCACAGTTGTGACCTTACACCACCCCTTGTTTAGGTGGTGCATGGCCACTGCGTTTCCATCATTATCAAGACATTCTTTCCCAAGATGGAAGGCAAAAAGGCCATCAGCACCAGTCTGATCGACCATGGCTCTGAAGGTTTTGTGTGTAGTCTTGATTCTGATGTGGCCAAAGCCTGCTAGTCAAATCGCTCATGTGCACTCCCCATCCTAGGAGGGAAGCATCCATGACTAGTTATCTCTGGCAAGGGTCGCCAAAAGAGTTCCCCCATCATCACGTTCTTCTTGCAGGCCCATCACATGAAGTCCTGTGCTACCTTCCTTGGAACCTGAATGTGGTCAGTCATCCTGCCTGAAAATTATGACAATTGGAATCTGCTGGCCCACTGGAGTGACCTATCCTAAGGCAGGCCTCTGGCACAAGGAAGATGAAGGCTGCCATGAGTCCCAGCAACCTCAAACTCGAAGGCCAGTAGATATTGGGTGTTTTGAAATCTAATTACCATCTGCAAGATGAGTTGAGCCCTCAACCCGGGAGGCAAAGTCCTGGACCTCCCCCAATAAATTGAACTGTTTGAGAAGGTGTCACCTGGACCTTCTTGAAATTGAGGGAGAAGCCCACCTTGTGGAGAGTGGCAGGTGCTGGTGAGATGTTGCAGAACCTGTCCAGGAGAACATGCTCTGTACAGCCAATAATCTAGGGAGGGAAAGATGTGAATACATCCCCTTAGAACTGCTGGCACTTCCGCCATCAACTAACTTGGTGAAGACCCTTGGGACAGAGGTGAGCCAGAAAGGCAGTACTCAAAATTGATGGAGAGCACTACCAATGGCGAACCTCAGGTACTTCCTGTGTCTGTGATGCATAGGTACATGAAAGTATGCATCCTGAAGACTGATTGACACCATCCAGTCCTGGAGTCGAAGGGCCTGGAGGATCTGCGAAATAGTGACCATCTTGAATTTGTCTTTTCGGAAAAACTTGTTCAAGCGCTCCAGGTCCAGGATGGGTCGAAGTCCTCAGTCTTTCTTGGGACCAGGAAACAGGTGGCGTTCCAACCCTGGTTCCGTTCTGCTACAGGTACCTTCTCCACAGCATCTTTCTCCAGCAGGGAGAGAATCTCCTGGAGGAGGACCGGATGTGGATCCCGAAGAGATTGTTCGCTCGGGGGATAATCTAGAGGCTTCTGCAGAAATGGGAGACAGTACCCATGGCCCACTGTTTGTAGTGCCCAAGCATCTGAAGCAATGAAATACCATTCTTGCAGATGCTGGGTCAGTCTGCTCACAGGACCCCATTGGGAGGCATAATGCAGAGAGAGGTTTTAGGGATATGCTTGAGGGGCAAGGAGGAGGTTGCTGCCTGGGCAGTTTTTCCTCCACAACATCTTGGGGAACGTGCACATGATCTTTGCCCTTGTTTTGTACTGTCTGACCTATTCCGCTTAGACTGAAGAAAAAGCAATATCGAAAGGACCACCCTCTTTAGGTCAGCAAGAGTGGGTGTTACGGCTATACTTGTTATTGTTATTTTGCATTTATATAGCGCCTTATATACCATTGGTATGGTCTGAAGGCGCTGGTAGGTTGAACGCCCTTGGGAACCGAAGTTCAGATCAGTAGAGAGAGTCAAAGGTGCGTGTGGGCACCATGTATGTGTGCAGCTTGTGCGGTATTCGTGTAATAGCTGCTTCTTAGCGGTAGGTGTGGTGGTTGAGGGGTCAGGAGTATGTGTTCATTTTGGCAGGATTTATCCAGACCAGATGTGGTTGCGTTAGGCCTGAGGAGAACGCCTGGCTGGGGATGTGTAACCAGCAGTGTTTACATAGAGTGATGTGGATTACGTGACGGATGTTGGTATGAGAACAGTTATACCGAATGGTGTCAAAGTATCTCTGTGTTCTAGTTGAGTGGTGGTGTAAAGGAAAGAGTAAGCATATGGTGGGTTATATGGTCATTCAAATGTTTTGTAAAATGTTCTAAAGAGGCTATTGGGCACACTTCTAAAGTCAGTTTTCACAAAAGGCTATTGGGGACACTTCTAGGTTCAACTTTTCACAGAGGCTATTGGGCACATTTCTAAATTCAACTTTCACAGGGGCTATTGGGCGCACTTCTAAATTCAACTTTTCACAGAGGCTATTGGGCACACTTCTAAATTCAACTTCCCACAGAGGCTATTGGGCACACTTCTAAATTCAACTTTTCAGAGAGGCTATTGGGGACACTTCTAAATTCAACTTTAACAAAGAGGCTATTGGGCACACTTCTAAATTCAACTTTCTCAGAGAGGCTATTGGGCGCACTTCTAAATTCTACTTTTCACAGACGCTATTGGGCACACTTCTAAATTCAACTTTTAACAGAGGCTATTGGGCACACTTCTAAATTCAACTTTTCACAGAGGCTATTGGGGACACATCTTAATTCAACTTTAACAAAGAGGCTATTGAGGACACTTCTAAATTCAACTTTCACAAAGAGGCTGTTGAGGACACTTCTAAATTCAACTTTCACAGGGGCTATTGGGCACACTTCTAAATTCAACTGCTCCCAAAGATTTTTCTGCAGCCTTTGAGGCCTGTAGTTTTTCCACACTGTTGTCCACCTTGGGGCCAAATAAGTTGGACCCATCAAAGGGCATATTTAGAAGCATGGATTGAACATCAGGGGTGAACCCAGATTTACACAAGCATGCAAACCTCCCAATTACTGCACTAGACCCCATGCATCTGCCAATGCAATCTGATCTGTCTAATGCAGATTGAAGGGATCGACAGGAAGCTTCCTTTCTATTATTAATCAGGTTATTAAACCCCTCCCTCATCTCCCCTTCAGGAATGTTTTCTGCAGCTTGTGCAATCACATTCCATAACGTGTAGGTATATTTCACCAGTGCACAAGATTAATTGATGGCTTTTAATGCCATCGCACCTAGAAACACTTTTGTAAAGGCACGTTATAAATGCCATATCATGCTTCCTGCTGAAAATATCTTTTTGCAAGGGCGTCGTAACACTTATCGTCCCTATCTGGAGAGATGGCTGGATAAGATGCACCTTTAGATGTCAAAGATGTCACCTGTACTACTGACCTCTCTGGTGTTGGATGCTTAGAAAGGAAATCGGGGTCCACAGAAGGCTTGGACTTTTTGACCAATGCCTTATTTACAGCCAGAGTGGTGTCTGTTTTTTTTCCAGAGTTCCATTATTGGATTTTTAGTGCTGTATGGAATGGCAGCACAGACTCCGTAGGAGGACCCTTGTCCAAGTCATCCTGAGTAGTGTCCTTTAAAGGACGACCCCAACCTATATATGCCATTATCCTGTATGATCCTCCTTCCTATCCAACCGCTCTCAAATCATGCTCCCCACCCTTTCCCTTCTCCTCCCCCTGCTCGCCCTTTTCCCAAAGGGGTCCCTCAGGGAGCCTCCATGTCCACTCTCCTCTACAAACTCTACCTCAGTGCCCCACCAGCACTCATAATCTTACTTGCTGTAAATGATAGTGGCTAGAGTACTCATAGTCCCCTTTCCTCCATCCTTGTGGGCGTCCCCCAACATGGGGACGGTACCGGAACTTTTGGCAGCTGAAAATTGAGCTTTCCCTTTAAATTTAGTATAGCGCACAGGGGGCACAGCCTCGGGCGTGGCACCGCCTCACCCTACAGTGCTTCACCTCAGTCCCCTTTGAACACATCAGACACTTAGATACCTGGCTACACTTATACATATTAGCCTTTGGCATACTAGCTGGGGGAAGGTGAGTGGTACCTAAGGAGGAAAGAGCACTATGAGTACTCTAGTCACAATGGTGAGTAACTTTAATTACTCATACGTACCATCCCCTTTCCTCCATCCTTGTGCGGTATTTCACTGAACAAGAAACATAGGGTGGAGCTTTGATAACCTGCCTCATTACTAGGACGAAGCAAAAAGGTTCTACAGAACCGCCTGACCAAACTCTGCATCACGCCTGGAGCTGGTGTCCAGAGAGTAGTGCTTATAGAAGGCCAACTGAGTGGCCCAAGTAGCCGCCTTCCTGATGACGTCCCAAGAAGTGCGTCTCTGAAACGCAACAGCCTTAGCCCTGACCGCATGAGCATGAATCTCCTCAGGGACCGGTTTTCCCATGGCCGTATACGCCTCCGAAATGGCCTGAACCATCCAACGATCTGGGAGGGGAGCCCCCAAAAGTCACAAACAATGCCTCAGACTTCCTGAAGAATTTGAATTTCGTCCAAGTGTAGCAGTGTGATTTGGAGCAACACGGGTCAAGGAGCAAGTGGTGAAAGCAGCAGTCTGTTTCCCCTATCTACTATTTTTCACCAGGAAGGAGAAAACTTTAAAAGCCTACACACTGCATGCAGTGCAGAGGTGTGTAGCAGTGTGTTTTGGAGCTGCAAGGATCAAGTGGTGAAAGTGGCAGAGTCTGTTTTCACTATCTACTATTTTTCACCAGGAAGGAGGAAACTTTAAAAGCCTACACACTGCGTGGAGCGCAGCAGTGTGTAGCAGTGTTTTTGCGGTTGGTGTGCGGAGCGGTGTCGGGGTTGCGGGTGTGAGGTTTCTGCTTACTAACAAGGTAAGCAATAAGACGTACAGTGTGTTTTCCCCCCGTGACCATGCACTGCCAAATCACGGGTCCCCCCTTACTGCTTTCTTCACTATGGCTAATCTGTGAGTGTCCTTAACCACTGTATGCGCCCTTAAGGCTGCACTCTTTGTATTCAATAACGGACTCTTGCAAAGCCTTGGCGGTTCTTAGCAGCCAGGCGAATACATCGGTCCTGCCTTTCCTGATAGACAGACCGCAACGGAATTCCTTAATTGCATCTGCCGTGAACCCCTCCCCCCCGCCAAGCTGTTTGAAAGGAAGAGGAGACTCACGGGGGGGAGTGTGCTTGAGTGCTGGGCATGTGGTTCTCGTCCGGATATCTTGGATTACTTTGACTTTGCTCCAACTGGGGAACTATGGAAAATGGCTCTTGCTGTTACCCTTCAAAGGTTTTCTTTATAACATCCTCATTTCGGTCCTTTTCAGTCCAGCAGTAAGACCTTCTGCTCCGTCTGTACATCTGAGCATTTTAAGGGGTGGGAGTGTGTCGCTTTGATAATCCTCCCGACTCCTCCTAACTTTATGACTTCTCTACAATCTCTCCATAAAAACAAATATCAACACAGTGCGGCATCCTCCCGCATATATCCTTTCTTAGTAGCACTTATTCAGAGACCGACTGCGGGCCAGGGTGCCTTTGAGCTCCCGTATAGGTCACACTATTTGTGATTACTGCCTGCCTAAACCATTTGTTATTGGATTGACATTTAAGTAGTGCAGGCTTTCGCATTGGCTGCTGAGTTTCGAACAAGGGTTCTGTTTATTTTCTCCCACCCTCATTTCTTCTACCAGCTGCTTACTAACTATGCCAGGCTTACGTAGTGGCAAGATCACAGCCTGCAAGTTGGAAGTAACTGATGATCATCTGGGAGGAGTATCTAACATGTCAGAACAGCAAAATTTCTTGTCACCAAGGAATTCTAATGTTGTACCATCTACTTTAGACTGTTCAGTCTCACTGACTCATGTTGACCCAGAGGATTTGACTGAACGGAACGCGGGGGATTCAACTTAATTTCTGATGTATCAATCTTGGCTCCTGTTGTGTCGTCTGAATTTGCTAAAAGAGTTTGCCCCTCCTTAGGTGGACCCACTATTCAACCTTCGCATGGATCTGCATTTCTTCTACGAGGTATGGAGGAGGTTAAACTCTATAAAGCTCCTCCTTTTCCTCCATCATCGCCAAGTTTACGTTCTATCTGTCACGATTCTCCCCATTACCTGATGCCCACACCTTCAATCAACCGGGGCCTGCTATAACATTCTGCTCCTCTCCATCCTCAGCGGCGAAGCCGGTCAGCAACAACATGGCCCATGTCGCCCAGGCCCAGGAAGAGCCAATAGTGGACGCTTTCTCCTTTCCAGGCCTGAACCTGATCTTGGACACCACAGACCAGGGGCCACAATATGAATATGTATGAACTAAGAGAAGTTTGCTCTTCTCTAAAATACTTACTAGCTAAAGTGAACTTTATTGAGGGCTTTATAGTGGCACTGAGCGCCCCAGGGGCTATTTGTAAAAATGCACTGTTTAGGGGCGTTTAGACCTCAGAAAATTAAGCCTCTGTGGTAAGTCAAACTGCTGTGCTCAACTCTTTGTTGTTTTTCAGTAAGGTTAAAGAGTCAGTCAGGAGGCTTAGAGGAGGAAGTGGCTGCTTATTGTCCGAGTGTTCCAGCTAAGACTTCTACTGTGTGTCCTACTGTATCTTTAGATTATAATCCTCTGATTCCAAGATGGCGGCAGTGGTGTGAGGACGCGTCGCCCGAGCTCCCGCGCTGCATCATATACACAGCACGTAGAAGCAGCAACAAAGCTGAAACTGCCCTCCCCGGGAAGTTTGTGCTGTGGAGGAAACTCCCTAAACCCGAGCGGCTGCCGCAACAGCTCGGCTGCGGCTGCCGGACCTGGTCGAGGGAAGAGGAGCCCAGGGCCCCGCCACCCGCGGCAGAGGAAGCAGGCACGGCGCCAAGGGACAGGCGTGGGTGGAGGCCCTGGTGCCCCCCGGGCGACATTACGAGGAAGCGACCATAGGAGCGGGGCGGCGGGGGTGCCAGACCCGGTGCACAGCTCCCGGGAGAAGCGGGGCTGCGGCCCCCCGCGAGAGTGGGGGAGGAGCAGTGACCCTGCACATCGGGATTCAAATAAGAGGCCCAGTCTGCGGGTGCCGGAGAGAACGCAGCATCGGCCTGGTGGCTGAGCTGACTGCGGGGGGGGGAGCTGCAGCGGTATGCAGCCAGACGGACAGTGGGATCGGCACCGGGCGAGCCCGGCCCCCGGAGCTGCGGCTGGGTGCAGCCCAGGATAAGAGGATGCTTCTCCCCACCGGGGGTGGAGATCTGGCCCCAGACCAGCGCTCTTCAAGTTTGGCACCCAAGTAAGTGGGGGGGCTGGTGGGGGGCCAAGGATCAGTGCTAGCGAAGGAGGGGCCCCCTGCACCCCCCCACAGTTGTGACAGTGACTGGTTGGAGCCCAAACACCAGATGTGGGGGTAGCCCCCCCCAGCAAGTTGGGGGATCTGTCAGGGGGGCCCTGAGGTCGGGTGCCCCCTCCACCATCAATATACTCCAGTGACCCTGGGCTCTCTTGGGCTCCAGGGGCCAGGTCAAGACCCCTCAATCGCAAGGGAGCAAGCCCTGAACTGCTGTCTCGTGCCTAACCGGCACTGCGGAAGCACTCGCTCAGACACTCCAAAGGGGCGGGTTTGGTCCCAAAATAATCACCGGAATCCATATTGTTCAACAGCGGAGGGTGCCACCTGCCTGGAGGACCCCCACGTCCAGGCAAGATGTCCAGAAGTAAATCTAGGGAAGCCCCAGCCGCATCAAGGATGGCGAAGAAGCCTCAGGAGGGGTCACTGGCCCAGATATGGGCCAAGGAACTCGGAGATCAGAGATCTCAGAACCCTAAAGACGGGGTCACGCTGCCGGCCTCGATCACCACCCAAGAACCGCAAGATCAGCCTGTAACACAATCACTACTCAGGACCCTTCTTGGGGAAATCATAGAGAAAATCACAGAAGCAGGGCAGAAACAGATGGACGCGCTTAGGGACGACCTGGCCGGGGGCCTGCAAGATATAAAGAGGGACCTCAACAAAATGGAAGAGAGAGTGGACATGAACGAGAGGGCCATACAGGATCTGTCAGAAGACGCACGGAAAGTTGACTCCCTCTTGGAAACCTTAGCTACTGCAACACATAACCTCGAATTGAGGGCGGAGGACTTGGAGAATAGGTCCAGAAGGTCCAACATAAGGGTTAGATCCTTGCCGGAAGCAGTCCAAGATCAGGATCTGGCCGACACTTTGAAATCAATATTCAGAGATATCATGGAAGCGGACCTGATCGAGGACATCAAGTTCGACAGGGTCCACCGGGTGGGGCTGAGGCGTCAGGAACCAGGAGCGAGACCACGGGACATACTGGTGGCGTTCCATAGTTACACTCAAAAAGAGAGGATCCTGCAAGCTGCCAGGAAGGCGGGCCAGATAACCCACAATGGCGCAGAAATCCAGTTCTACCAAGATTTATTTCAAATTACCCTGAACAGGAGGCGGCGCATGGCCCCGATCCTGGCTCATCTAAGAGAAAATCAAGTGCGTTATAGGTGGCTCCATCCATTTGCCCTCAGCTTTGTGTGGCAGGGAAAGAACCATAGAATTACGACCTGTGACCAGGGAGTAGCTTTGCTAGGCCTCGAGGATGACACACCTCAGCCAAGAGCGTCCCCGACTGGGCAGGCAGTATCACGGAAGCCATGGGAATGGTCAGAGGGGGGGCCCAAAGAAAACAAGGAGAGAGCGTAAGCAACCCCAGCGCAGATCTCCTGTCCAGGTCCCAGAACAGGGGACAAGGAAATTAAGGCGCATATAACATATCTCTGTAACGACCCTGGGGAGGGCATACACAGGTTGAAACATACGTGCGTTCAAAAGTATCAGAGGCGATTGCCTACACAAGTGCGGGATGCAACGGGAAGGAGGGAGGGTCTCGACATCTTGGAATGGGAAGGGGGAGTTCCCGCAAATCCCACAGCAGAAGTTTCTAGGTTTGTTATTGAGTCCGGCTCTCATTGGGTTGTCACGAGGGGGGCTTGGCACCAGCCAGATTCGCCTAGACGGGGGGGGGGAGAGGAGGGGGGAAGAAGATCCAAGGTTCAGGTCTGGAGGGGTCACGCAGCGGCCCGCGAATGGACTGCACACATTGAGGAGCTTCCGGCGAAGGGCTCAGGGGGCACAACTGGGCTAACCAGGTCTCTCATAACCTTTACATATGGCTGACACGGAGGCACTGCAAGTGCTATCACTAAATGTGAACGGCCTCAATTCCCCGGTTATGAGGAAGAATGTTGAGAGGTCCCTCATACGGGAACACCCCCATGTAGTGGCTATGCAGGAGACCCATGTTCACACTAGAGACACCCATAGGATAGGATTTCGGGGTTATTTGCGTGTACTACAGGCTACACAAGCCAGCAAAAAGGGGGGGGGGGGGGGGAGTCCTAATAGCCTTGAGAGACGGGATTGATCTGACCATCGGAGACACGCAGAAGGATAACCAAGGCAGATACTTAGCGGTGATACTCCAGGGTAAGGGGGAGTCCTTCACGGTGGCAACTCTGTATGCTCCAAACCAAGCCCAAGACTCTTATATACAAAACACCGTCACATGCCTAGGGAAATTCGCGATGGCAAATATCCTCCTACTAGGGGACTTCAATATAGCCTGGGACCCCTCCAAAGACAGGAGCTCCACCTCATGGGGCCCACAGGGGGGACCACCAGGGGACCTGGTGAAGAAAATGAGACCTAGCCCTGGTTGATGCATGGCGAGAACTGTACGGAGATGCGGTAGGATACACCTTCTATTCACATGCACATAGGTCACACTCGCAGAAAGATTATGCTTGGATTTCTAAACCATTGTTGGGTAGAGCCATGGCCTTGGAACTAGGGGCAATCACCCTCGGGAACCACGCTCCACTTACCCTTTCAATAGCCAGGCCAAAGGGCTCCCCAGGGATTTGGAAGTGGAGATACCCTACTCCGCTGTTCAGGGATCCAGTCCTGGTCAAGGAAATAGAGGATGGAGTTCTGGATTACACCATACACAATAACTGGTAAGACATGACCCCCCAAAACTGGTGGGACGCCCTAAAAGCCACCATTAGGGGTAGGATCATAGCCATCAACGCCAGAAGGGAAAGGGAGTTGAGATTGGAGGAGCAACAACTAGAAGCTAGACTCAACGAGGTCATGACTCTTATGGGGGATAAGATGTCAGCAGCCACTAAGAGGGAATACAGGGCAGTGAGGGTCCAGTTGAACCTTATACAGACTAAGGCGGCCGAAAGAAATCTCCTCGGGCTGCGTCAAAGGTTCTACATCAGAGGCAATAAGGCAGACCACTTGCTGGCCAGAAAGCTAAGGGAGGAGGCAGGGGATAAAACAATCTTGAAAATAAAGGGGCAGACAGGGGTCCTCCTTACTAAGAATCCAGATATCGAGGCAGAATTTTGCAAATTTTACTCAGACCTCTATAGATCGGGAGAACCTACTGGGGCGGATCAGGAGGCCTATCTGAGCCAAGCGGGGTGCAAACGGATTTCTCGGGAGGATAGGGAAGCGCTGGAGCTGGAGATCACTACGGATGAGGTCAGGAGGATGATCAACAACCTACCGCCCAGCAAAGCCCCAGGCCCTGATGGGTTCGCATCCGAATTTTATAAGACACATAAAGAAGTCTTAATCCCTGTTCTCACCAAACTGTTCAACTGCATAGGCTCCACAGGAACTCTCCCTAACACGATGAATGAAGCCAAAGTCATTTTAACACACAAGAAGGGCAAAGACCCAACCGACTGTGCTTCCTACCGCCCAATAGCTTTAAAAAACGTAGATGCCAAAATGCACACCAAGGTCCTGGCCAGCCGTCTTGAATCAGTCCTCCCCAAACTAATACACTCTGACCAGTCGGGGTTTATTAAAGGCAGGCAAACATCGGATAATGTTAGAAGACTGGCCCACCTGGTCGAAAAGGCACAGAAAAAGAACATCCCAGCCCTTTTGGCCATCGATGCCGAGAAGGAAGTATACGGTCAAATGGGAGCAGGATGTAGGGTCGGCCATAGAGGAGCAGGAATGGGTAAAGCTGTGGTCTCAGATCCCGAAACTTGCCAGATCCATCCAAATTCAGGAGATCTGGCTGAAGCTGATGCTGATGCTGAGGTGTCACCTAACCCCATCCAGGTTAAACAAAATTTACCCCAATGTGTCGGAGCTGTGTTGGAGGGAATGTGGCGGAGTGGGCTCCTGGGAGCATGTCTTGTGGGAATGTCCCAAGATTGACACATTTTGGTTGCATGTCCGAGATGCGATCGCGCAGGTGCTGGGAGTCCAATTGGCCCAAAACAGAGGCTTGGACTTATTGGGCCTTAACAGATTCCTGACAACACTGGCCGCTAGAGCGGACCGCAAACTCTATATAATAATGATGATGGCAGCTGCACTGGCACTAGCTCGGAGATTGAAGTCGAGGGTCCCTCCACAGGAACACGATTGGGTCGCCAAGTTGTGGTCACTGGTAGCCATGGAATGGCTCACCTATTCTATCCAAGGCCAACACATGAGATTCGCATCAGACTGGGCCAATCTGCTAACATTCCTAAAAGGGGGTGCTCGACGGGCCTGGTGCCCCAAAGCTATGGAATTACTGGGCATCATTAGCCCTCAGGACGAGTCAGATCTGTGAACTCTAGAGACATTTGGTCACAACTTCCCCACGGGGAGGCTGCTGCTAGAACTGGATTCAATGACCCACCTGGGTACCCGGGCCAAAGTTACATGTAATAATGTTGCGTTATGTGTACAGTTTCCATAATGATTATATGCTCTCAACAGGCCTCTTGGATCTGGGGTGAGGGTGGGGTCGGGGGGGGGGGTTATTGTTCCCTTTTGTTTCACTGAAAATTGTTAATAAAAATGCACTGGAAAAAAAAAGATTATAATCCCCCCCCCCCCCAACATACCTCAGAGGCAGAGTGTGCTGTGTCGCCTCCGGGGACCCCTATTGGGGATGCTGTAGTAGCACCCAGGGGGTTTGGGCACAGAAGGAGGGAGAAAGCAAAAACTCTTACTCAAACAATGTTGGATCTGTGTAAGTCCAATAGAAGCTCTTTAAAATTCCTACGTTCTCTGAAGGCCCAGACTGAAACATTTACTGAGGGCGACGAACCCCAAGACGTCCTGGCACGGGCCGCTTCCTCGAAGGTGGGGGGGTGGAGCCCAGGCAAAGGGTAAGACCTTGCTTTTGAGTCTGAGCAAATCTGTTGGTCAATTCTCCTTGGTGTCCCACGATGCTAACAAAAAAATCATTGATAACACCGTATCTTAAACCAAGGAAGGCTGATGTTACTGAGGTGGAGTTGAATGTCTCCTCTGTCAACTTATTCCATTGATGCCAACGAAGATGCTACCCAGTCTTATTTGCTGCCGTTATCAGTTTCATCTTCTCTGCTGCCACCTAGGGAGACAGAAGGCATAGTCAAGTCGGGTCAACAGCCCGCTCTTTTGTGTCAGTTGTAGAGTCAGCCGATTTATCGGATATTAACCCTCGGAGATTCCTTACCATGCAAGAAAAAAGGAAGTCTTTAGCCATTGGTCCGGCGTCGGGTGGTCTGTCCTCGGTGCAGTTAGACTACCAAGGCAGCCTGCGGGGGGGGGTTCTACTTTTAGACTTCCTGTAAGGGACGAGGTTCTCGAGGAAGGCCCAACTTCTTCATCTGGTGCTTTGTCCTTGTCTTTGGGGGATCAGTTGTGCTATGTATGCTTGAGTCGTAACTTTATGGTTAAAGAACTCTATCCCCTGAATTGTCAATACATTCTGGCCTTATTTGGGCAAATTCCTATCCTTCAATCCCTCTCTTCTAAAGATATAGCCAGAAACTTCTTTTTAGAATTTCGCCATGTTCACATGGTGAAAATAGGTTTTTATTCAACACTGGTTTATAACTTAATTATGACTGAGGGAGAATGTCTTTATAACATGGATTATTCGCTTTCCAAAGATTGGCCACAGGAGGGCTTGGAACCTTCCAGTCGGGAGGTGGGCTTTGAAGCTAATCACTGGAACCCCCTTAAGATAAGTGTACAGAGATTCCAAGATGGCCACGATGCTGTAAACACTGCGGCCACCATGCCCCCGATCCCGAGGCCCTGCAAAGCTGCCTGTTGTTTGCTGTAGCCCTCCCCAGGTGATAACAACCGATGCCGGACCTCCCTGTGGGGAAACGGAAGCAAACAAGGAACATCCCCGGTCCTGTGTGGGTCGAGGAGAGCAGATCAGCGGACCCACGCGTGGTGCCTGCCGTGTCCGCACAGCATCCAGAGCGTATCCAGCACCCGGCAACTTACCAGTGAACGAGGGAGCGGGTGGCGCCCCAGAAAGAAGCCTCGGATCTAGCCCCCTGTTGGGCGGTAGCCCGGTGGACCTCGCAGACTCTCCCTCCTAGTGGAGAAACCCGGAAGCCCAAACACTCAGCACAGCACCCAGAGGCGCCGTCACTATGTCCAAGAGTAAAACCAAGGACGCTCAACCCCTCCAAAGACCCCTGAGGAGACCGCAGGAGAATGTGCTGACCAGGATATGGGCCAAGGAAACGGAGGACGCCCAGGGATCATCCCCCAAAGAGTGGCCCACAGGGGGACCCCCAGGCAGACCCTGAGGCCCAAGACCAACCCATTACACAAACGGCACTGAAACTCCTCTTAGCCGATATAGTGGATAAGATCACCACAGCAGGTCAAAGGCAGATGGACACCCTTAGGGTGGATCTGGCGGAGGGTCTTCAGGAGATCAAGAGAGATATTAGCAAGATAGAAGAAAGAGTGAACACGAACGAGGGCGATTCAAGACTTAGCCGAGGACGCACGGAAGACGGACTCCCTCCTGGACACGTTGGCGACAGCCACACATAACCTGGAACTCCAGCTGAAAGACCTGGAAAACAGGTCTAGGCGCTTGAACATTCGTATTAAGGCCCTTCCAGAGGACACCCAGGACCATGATCTGCCCCAAGCTGTAAAGGGCATATTTATGGATCTCCTGGAAGCACCAGAGACAGAGGATTTGGTATTCGATAGGATACACAGAGTGGGTCCCAAACGAGCAGAGCCAGGCGCTAGACCTAGAGATGTAGAGATGTCCTAGTGGCAATGCACAGCTATACAGTCAAGGAGCGAATTCGCTCAGCAGCACCAAAGGCAGGCCGACACACGTATAACGGGAAGGAGATAGCGTTATATCACGACTTGGCGCAAGCAACCCTAATCAAACGCCAAAGAATGGGCACGGTTCTCTCCCACCTAAGAGCCCAAGGCACCCGTTACAGATGGCTACACCCCTTTGGCCTGACCTTTGAATGGCAAGGGAAAGCTCAGAGGATTACCACATGTGAAGAGGGTCTCGCCCTGTTGGGGATGGAAGAGGATCCTCCACCTCCACCCGCTCCGCCTTCGACCTAGGGGACTGAACGTAGAGGGTGGGAATGGTGTACGGCCCGGCCAAAGTAGTCAAGGAAAAACGACATGCAGCCGCTCCAGAAGGGTCCGGCACCAGGGAAGGACCAGGAACGCTGGAAGTGAATGGACATTCACTGGGGGCAAGCTTCAGCATAGGATCCAGACTACGGAATAGGAAAAGGATGCCTGAGGAGGGCATGGGAGCAGATAAGGGCTTTGGCAAGCTCGAGAATTTCAGCAACACCTATAAGGGTCTTGTGGGGGGCTCAGTTCTTGGAATGGGACGGGGCGGTCCTGGATCGGAACAGTTGAATGGTATTCGATGGGACGACTCTCGATGCTCTGATTGGAGGGGAGCTGAGGCCAGTCGCCTCACACTGCCAGAGGGAAGGGGCAGGAATGGGGGGGGGGGGTTTGGGAGAACCAGTGTCTCAGAAATAAAGGAAGGGCTGGTGCAGCAAAACCTAAAAGGGCGAACCCAAGGGAGGAGGTCCGGACGATAAGGGCGGTGCCACGCAATCTATTTCATGGCCATTGAACTACCATGTCTAGCCAACGAGTATTGAGGATCTTCTCCCTCAATGTAAATGGCCTCAATTCACCGATCAAACGCAAGAAAGTAGAGCACTTTGTTGAGCATGATCAGCCGGACATTATCACGCTCCAAGAAACTCATATTAGATCGGCTGATCGAGGAAGGGTCAAGCTTTGGGGCTACTCCAGGTCGTTACAAGCGACTCAAGCTGAAAAGAAAGCTGGCGTCCTGCTGGCCCTTAGGGATGGGCTGGAACTATATATCGCCGAGAAGGTCACAGACGACCAAGGAAGTTTTCTGGCGGTTTCTCTGGAGGGCAACAAACACCCTCTCACAGTGGCAACGATATACGCCCCCAACACAGCACAAGATCTCTTTCTCCAGAGCGTATTGGGGAAGCTTGAGAAATTTCCCAAGTTCCCTATCATCCTTACTGACGATTTCAACATCGCGTGGGATCCTGCAAAGGATAGAACGGCGGGAGGGACTGGCCCACAAGGGAGACCAACACACGACCTGAAGGAGAAAATCAGTAACCTGGCCCTGGTGGATACCTGGCAGGAGATGAAGGGGGATCCAGGGGGGTAAACCTTTTACTCACATCCTCACCAGTCCCATTCGAGAATAGACTATATCTGGCTGTCAGCCAGAATCTTGGGTAGGGCGCTAGACATCTCCATGGGCTCCACAACTTTGTCTGACCATGCTCCCCTGACCATAACCCTGAAAGCGAAGGGCAGACCCCCGGGGCTGTGGAAATGGCGCTACCCGAGTTCCCTCTTCAAAGACCAAGCTCTGGTCCAACAGATTGAGGCGGTAATAGGATGCTTTTTCATTGAGAATTTAGCAGGGGATACATCACTCCAGATTAGGTGGGACGCCTTTAAGGCGACCCTGAGAGGTGTAATAATAGCGATTAAAGCGAGAAGGGACAGGGAGCTGAGAGTAGAGGAGGCACGGCTAGAGGAAGCACTAAGGGAGATAACTGCAAAAATGGGGAAAAACCAAACTCAGGCCATCAAAAGGGAGTATAGGGCAATTCGGGGCCAGTTGGACCTGATCCAGACTCGTGTTGCGGAACGGAGCTTACTATATCTCAGGCAGAAATGTTATGTTAAAGCCAATAAGGCAGACCGGTTGCTCTCGAATGCTCAGAAAGGAGCACAAGGAGAAGACAACATTAAAAATTAAGGTGGCGGGAGGGACCACCAGTACCAAAACTGAGGACATTTCAAGGGAATTCACTTGTTTCTATTCAGCTCTGTACGCATCCGACACTCTGGCGCACTCTTCCCAACTAAGTTACCTAGATATCGTCAAACTGCCTTGCATAACGCAAGAAGAGATGGAAACACTGGAAAGGAATATTACAGAGGACAAGATCCTAGCAAAAAGATTAGATCACCTTGTCCCTAAGTTAGTCCACCCAGGCCAATCGGGATTTGTCAGAGGCAGACAGACTTCCGACAACATCAGGTGGCTGGCTCACTTAATAGAGAAGGCTCACAAAAGAGGAATCCCCACGCTCCTGATGGCAATTGATGCTGAGAAGGCGTTTGATCGGGTGGAGTGGGGATTCCTCTTTGCAACCATGCTCAGGATGGGTTTCGGCCCCAAATTTATGGATAGGATTAGAGCCAATTATAGACATCCAACCCTCAGACTGGCTGTGAACGGGCAATTGTCTGACGTTGTGCATGTCGATAGGGGCACTAAGCAGGGGTGCCCTCTGTCCCCGATACTGTACGCCCTTCATTTGGAACCATTCCTCGAAGCGGTGCGAGCCAACCATCTCATAACCGGCCTCCCTTTTGCAGGGGAATCGCATAAAATAGCTGCATTCGCAGACAATATGATAGTCGCGTTAACCCTCCCGAATACGGCTATACCAGCAGTAGAAGCTGAATTAGCGCACTTTGGCAGCGTTGCGGGCCTGAAAATAAACGCTTCTAAAACAGACATTCTCAATCTTACAGCCCCGACACCAACAGCTCACTCCGTGAAGCTCACTTCCTCCTATAGATGGGTGGCGCACTCTTACCTACTTAGGAGTAAAAACGACGACAAAGGGGATCAGTTGTTCCATGTGAACTACCCCCCCATTACTGGAGAATTTAAAGAGTAAGATGATCGATTAGGGCCCCCTGGCGATTTCATGGCTGGGACTTATCAACATCCTAAAAATGACTGTACTCCCTAAGCTCTTCTACCACTTTGCGGCCTTACCAGTGCACGTTCCCCCAGCTTTTTTCAGGTCCTTGAATAAAATTATTAGCAGGTTTGTGTGGGCCAACAAGTCTCCAAGGATAGCGGCCAGGGTGATGAGAACCCCCACTGAGCGGGGGGCTTGGGGCTACCCGACTTTAGGGGATACCATAGGGCGGCTCAGCTGAAGGTGCTCCGGGACTGGCAAAGAGACGACCGCGGAAAAGTATGGAGGCTCATGGATAGGGCGGTGCTGGGGGAGGATCTCGAGGGGGTCCTGTGGAAGCCGAAACAGGACAGGCCGATTCGTATGTATTGTATTGCAATCCTAGCTCTGGTAGCCCGTACCTGGGATGAGACGGTGCAGCTGGCCCACCTAACGACACATCTGTCGCCCTACACCCCCCTGTTCACTAACCCGCCGTTCACCCCTGGGCACAACACCAGTGTCTTTCAAGACTGGCAGCAAGGGGGATGCAGGATGTTACGGGACATGTTTGAGGGGGCCCAGGTAAAGCAGTTCGAACAGTGTAAGATAGAATTTGCGCTAAGTGAAAGGGAAAGGTTTCACTATCGCCAACTTAGACCTTGGCTCAGCCATCCCACTCTAAAGCAAGCCGCAACGCGACAATTAACATCCTTTGAAAGGTATCTCGGCAGGGAATCGGGGGATAAGCACTTGATCACAGCCATAAATAGGCACATGAAGGAAGGAGAGGATCCTCCTCTGCGGCCCTACATGAAGAATTGGGAACTAGCTACTGGGTCCGCAATTGAGGACAACGACTGGAATTGGTTATGGAAGCAGATACCAAAGCTAACAAGATCCCTTCAACTAAGGGAGATGTGGCTGAAGTTGCTCACTCAGTGGTACTTGACCCCCTCCAGACTTCACAGAATCTACCCAGGGAGCTCCCCCATGTGCTGGCGAGAATGCAGTAAGGTGGCTACGTGGGAGCACATATGGTGGGAGTGCCCAGAAATT
The DNA here is from genome assembly GCF_040938575.1 of Ambystoma mexicanum. Classification (NCBI taxonomy): domain Eukaryota; kingdom Metazoa; phylum Chordata; class Amphibia; order Caudata; family Ambystomatidae; genus Ambystoma; species Ambystoma mexicanum. The sequence goes on along the minus strand of NC_090938.1, from coordinate 800,616,243 downwards.
GAGAACTATTGGGCTGGGATTTGGGACGCACTTAGCCAAGTCCTCGGGGTAACAAAGGTCTGGCGATACTGGGCTTGGGGGGGGGGGGGGGTGTGCCCTCGCATCAATTAAGACCAAGGCGGACCGCAAACTCTATGCAATAATGATGATGGCCGCGGTAATGGTTCTAGCCCATAGATGGAAAACAAAGGACCCTCCACAGGATCACGAATGGGTGGCAAAGATGTGGTCCCTGGTGGCACTCGAGTGGCTCACATACTCAATACAAGGAGAACATCTAAGTTTCAGGTCAGACCGGGACTCTCTACTTTCATATCTGGTAGATGGAACAAGGCAGCGGTGGTGACCTCGGAGCATACAGCTCTTGGGCATAATAGATGCCACTGATCCTGCAGACTCGTAAAGGGACGTGACAATTTAGCTCAGCTCATCTTATTGGGTCTTGGTAGGGGGGAGGTGGGCAGGAACGGATCGTCTGGGGAAGCAATGCAACACTAGACTTCTCTCGAACCCAGGGTGGGGGAGGAGGCAGGAAGGGGGGGGGGCGTTGGAGTATGTTGTTCAATATGTTGTTCTGTTTAAGGAAATACTAATAAAAAGCACATTTAAAAAAAAAAATAAGTGTACAATTGGTTGCTGGGCAAAAAGCCACTAACATTTCTCGACAGACAACGAATCGTCACATGACCTATGACTGGTCTCACGTTATCAATTCTTTGCCCCACCATAACCCAGTGCAAAGGCGCCCTTGTTGAATCTTTGTGGTGAGATAAGTCTCATGGAATACGCGTGGGTTCAACCACCTTTGTTCAGATGTGAAACTCTGATCTGAAGCAGACCTAATCTGTGTTCAAGAATCCCTTATGCTTGATGTTTCTTTGGTTGATGGGTTCACAGTAATTCATGAGCCCGCCAGGAAGGGCCTAAAAGGCCAACAATACGGTGCCTTATTTTGTGCAAAGATCAAGGCCATACAAGTGGGCCGGTCAGACATGTTAGGCTGCAAAATAATATGGGAACTCAAGGTATCCTCACTGGCCGCGCTCACTAACATGAAATGCGGTAGACCAAAAAGTGTTTTAACATATTGGCACCATTAAGGTGCTGGGTTTATTTGTATAGAGAACAAGAACAAGTAAAAGAAAACTGATTATAACAGCTACAAATACTGGGTTGGTACAGAATGGGTTTGAGTTTGGGAAATACCCTAAACATTGGTATTTGCAAGTGCAAATTAGTAATAAAAAGTTACCATACCAATCACCATACGGGTGATAGGAAAATACATACAAGCATTGTATGTTCACATTCATGAAGTACAATGGTATATATATTACAAATTCAATTGATAATTGGAATTGAGCCACGCCAACACGTGTTTCGACCCTCTAGGGTCGTCCTCAGGGCGTATGATAATTGTAGCACTACGAATCCAATCAAAAATATATCATTTGAACACAGAAATATATTAAGTCAAATTAGAAAACCAATTAGGTCCATCTGGTGATGTAATGGGGAGAGAGGGAACAAAAAAAAGAGAGATCAAAATTACTTGGTGTAGACATAGGCCAGAATGTTTCATAACGATATATATATGTCTATACATGAATGTGGTTTGTTGAGACATTTCAGTTAAAGGCTGCTTACGGTTATTCTTACAATTAGAAGAGATCTAGTTTTGTCCATTTTAGGTGTAACACTAGGTTGGTGCCTGTGCGACATACTAATGTTTTTTATCCGAATTACGCTCTGGAATAACAAGCATAGAGAAGCATAATGTCTTGGAGTAAGGCAGATACCATATTTTCACCCAGATCGCAGTATAAGTTAGATGCCAAAAAATGTGTTGCATTCAGGAGTTATTTGTCAAGGAAGCGCTGGAAGAAATAGGAAGATAAGAACTGGTGTAACTCAGTGTCTTGTGTTCTTATTCTATTCCGGACTGGTTACGGTTTTGGGGTTCTCAAACCACTGTAGAAATGGAAAGTGAAGTTGCTATTAATTTATACTCTAATTGGTCCAATTTTGTCTTATTTATAAAGTGAAAAATGTATGCGCCTTTGGTTTAGTTAGAGCGCTAGGTCATTGTAGGTTTACCTCGAGTTCGAAAATCGTAATGGTCATTTTCAATAGCTTGATTAATTATGGTGCTTTCGCGATGCAATATATGGCTCTAGTTAATCCGTCCCGATAGATCTGCCATGGTCTGCAATGATATTTAAAGTAATCGAAAGCTACGCGAGTTTGGATGACTAGTATTTAAATATATAACCGTATGCTGGTTTTGTTAGCTGCGTTTAAAGAGTAAGCTCATTAGTCTCACTTACCATATTACTCGCATTTTTGCGTGCGGCGAGTTGCTCTGCTTGCTTGCAGAGTAGAATGGCGCCGTAGTGAGGCAGAAACCATTGTCTGCTGTTGCCGGTTGCCAAGTGATTCAGTAGCTCACTTCTGGTCATGTGACTAGTCACATGGCTAGCGCGTTGCATGGCAACCACCACTGTTTCCGGAAGTGGCTTGCCTGAGTCATTCGAACTTGTCACAACTGCGTAAATGTAAAAATATTAAAAATATTGTAATTTTTATGAGAAACATCTGGAATTGCAAAACACAGTCGGACGTGGTGTGTACAGATAATATATGATTTAAAGATCTGCACAGCATAAGTGTCTTCTTGTAATCACAGGCATATATTTGAGATATTATTCAGATAGGCGTCCAGGTGGTGCGTTATTGGTCAGGGGGCAGTTCAAACAAGTCCCAAAACAAGGAAAACTGAGTCTGGGTGAAAAGGTGGAGATGCGTGTTCTCAACTGAATATGTGAGATATACCGCTATCATAAGCGGACATGTAGGTGCAAGACAATGCAAAATATAATTAGCAGCAAATACATGAGAGTGAGACTAGGTAGAGTATTGATAGGTTGTAAACCGAAGTTAGTGAAAGTGCACAAAAGTGTATTTCTAACATGTAAGTATAAGCTAACACAATAGTGTTTTGATAATGTAAAGACATGTTATAGCATTTAAATAGCTTGTCGGCAGATTCAGAGAAAGACATTGAGCTCATGCTCCTGATTGAGTCAGAGTAGAAGACAGCATCATTTACATATCATGCGTGCTTCTTGTTGTCGCAGCATCAATTGTCTATCGCCGCCTCTCGCATGTGGTTTGATCTGTTGTAAGCCGATGCATCTGATATCCTTTCGATGATCTGACTGGTGGTGAGTTTGCCAGTGAGTGGCAAACGGTAATCTCAGATCCTGGCTGTTGAGGTTGGCAAAGTGTTCACAGATCCTGACTTGCAATTCGGGGATGGTACATGAATGCCTCAAAGTCATCATGTTTGCCAGACCAGATAGCAAACACAACATCAATGTATCTTTTCAATGTAATGATATAATTTTGAAAGGGGTTGCTGTTAAAGATGTATTGTCCTTCAAAAAAGGCCATAAAGAGGTTGGCCAGGGAGGGTGCATATTTCGCCCCCATGGCAATGCCTTTTGTTTGAGAATAATAGTTGCCATCAAAGATAAACTGATTATGTGTTAAAGTGAATTCCCAAAAACTTTCCATCATTTGTACATGCATGTAGTGCGAGGCCGAAAAAAAGTCCTGAAACTGTAATCGATTGTTTGAAGAGCCAATTTATGTTGTATCGATGTGTATAGTTCTGTTACGTCTAAAGTTACAACAAAGGAGTACAGCTTCCAAAAAATGTAATTCAAAACTTGCAAAGTGTGTGTAGTGTCTTTAAGATAGGCTAGGCTAGGCTAGAATTTACGGTACCAGATGTTTAATTCCGGAGTCTATATAGTCTGCCATACATTCTCTGGCCACTCCTTGCCCACTCATTATTGGTCATACTGTTGGTAGATTAGAAAAAGGTTTGTGAACCTTAGGCAAGAAATATATAGTGGCCATTAATGGTTTATGGTTAATGAGGAAAGATTTTTCCTCATCCGTTAGTAGGCCTTGAGTATGCCAGTGCTGAATCAGTGTTTGAAGTTCCTGAACTGTTTGTGCTGTGGGATCAGTAGTTTAACGCTCACCTGATTCCCACGGAGGCGCAGGTCTGGCTTCGAGTGCTGATGCTTCTTCAATGGTGAAGCGCAGGACTCTGAAGATGGACAGGAAGGGCCCTCTACTCTGGCTTCTCCGGCTCACAGGAATATTCCCCTGTGCGTGAAAAGGGAGTATTACCTGCTGACTGAGTTATGCTCAAGCCTCCCACTCTCTTCCAACCCTCCACGATACCCTTCCACGATTCCCCGTGAAGTCTCACCTTAGGGTCAGGAAGGATGAGCTCTCCATTCTGCTTCTGATGCAGGGGCGCGTTGAAACCCAGTTACTTCAATGGATTGAGGATTGATGGGAGTTCAGGTAAGCTTGACTATTCAGGTAAGGCTCTGTAAAAGTTCTGTTGCAAGTTCAAAAGTCCAAGCTTAATAATAATGTTCATTGTCTTTTTGCAGCAAGCGCTAATGCTTATGTCTTTTTTCCCCTTAGGGGCCGGGGTTCGGAATGCCGGAGATATGGCACCGACCCAAAGTGAAACGTGCAGTTCCAGTTCCAGTAAATGGCAGGTTAGTTCTGGATGAGCGCTCCGGAACTGTCTTTGCATTCGCTCATTCAATGTCTTTGTCTTTCTTCCCCATAGGGGCCGGGGTCCGGAAAATGCCTGGAAGCGGCAAGACCCGAAATGAAATGGGAATGACCCAACAGGTAAGTCTTATTCCCTTCCTTCTCTCACCTCTTATTCTTGTCTTTTTCTCTAGGCTCTGGGAAGTGGCTGTGTATCCGGATGATCGCTGCTGAAGATGGAGGAACCCAGGAAAGGTGAGTGAAATGCAGCGCTGCAGCGATCGTAACGAAATGCTTTTAAAAATAATGTCTTCCCTTTCAGGATCGTCGGTGATGTCTCCGTGGTGCAGATTTAGCTGGTAAGGTCTCTTGTCTCCCTTTGCAGGTGACAAGGATGCTGACAGGCGTGGCTGAAGTCCAGATGCAGGAGCTGACACGGTGAGCGTCCAGCTGCGAGGAGCAGAACAACGCGAAGCGTGAGTTGCTGATCGGGTGTGGTTTAAATAGCTTTGGAAGAAGTCCCAAGTGTGTATCCTTCCTCCGATCAGGTATGTATCCTTCCCCGACCACACCCGGGTGGAAAGTAGTCCCACAGGTAAAGTAGTTCCATTCAGGCCTCAAGAGGGCCTGGATGTGGCAGCATGGTCTGCATCAGGTAAGTGCACATTAAAACACTTGAACACATCTCTAGCTTTATGAGCCTGGCGCCTAAGGCACCAAAACTGCGTCCAAAGGGCCCCAGCTTGGGCCCGCTGGCACTCCCCTGGGGGAAATGATGCCTGCTTCTGGGGTCGCTGGGTCGGACCTGGCTCCTTGGAGGTAGGCATCATGACAGGTAGTTAGTTTCTGATTGCTACCTGGTGTGGATAGGTGCTCCTGAGCCAACACAATATAATCCGATTTATTAAGGATCACGATGTTTACACCTTTGTCTCTTTAATAATAATCAAGTTGTCTTCTGATAAGTCTTGAAGCGCTAAATGTTCTGATTTGGTGAGATTATTGTTTTTACTACTGAAACTTTTCTGAAGTCCGTCAATATGTTTGTGGATTTCTTTGGGAATTGATTTCTAGAAAATTTCAATTACATTGTCTCCAAGAGTGGGGGGCATGAATTTGGATCTATTTATATGCTCAGTAATGTCCATATTTCATTGATGGACACCTAGCTCCCTTTGAATGTCACTTAAAGTTTTGCAATCGTCTCCCGCTAGATTTGTGAGTAAAGGGATGCTCTCAATTTCCTGAATACTTCTAGAACTGATTGGGGGAAGGGTTTCTACCGGTTTGTAAAATGCTGGCTTATTGTGATTTTGTTTTTTTTTTAGTTGGAGTTGTCTCGTGAATTTATATAGGTTAATCTGCACAGTCATGTCTAGTGTGGCACTAGGTGCAAAGGAGAGACCATAGTTCAGGACAGATAGTTGTTGTTTTGAGAGGTGTTTATTCGATAGATTGATGACAAAATGTTTATTATTGGCTTGATCTTGGGATTCTTGAGACTTCATCTCGTGAATCTTTTGTTTGTGTCATTGACGTCCCCTCTGGCTTGCTCCTCTTCTGAAGTGGTAGGGGTCGTTATAGTATTTTGGCCTAAAGGGGCCTTTCTTTGGAAACAAACCTGTTTGTTGGTGGAGTTATAACTTATTTGGTTGCACTTTCTGAACCTTTTGATTTCAGCTAGAAAACCTCTTCTGTGATGACGTGATGTCTCTGAAGAGGGTGTGTGTTCTAGGTCACCAGTTGTGGCATTTGCAGTTTCAGATTCTGAGTCGGCATCAGAGGTTACAGGTGTCACTGTAAAAACATGGTTTGATGCTCTGAGGCAAATCTTTTGTGTTTTGATTGTTTTAAATGTGTATTCTAATCCTGCAACAACTATTTTAGTTGACTTTTTAGCAGCCATATCAATGTATTTGAAGATCAAGTCTTCTTATGTAATGTTTGTTTTACAATTTTGAGAGATTTTAACTCAACATGTTTAGATCCCAAGTGGTATCCCCTGGGATCTCTTAAGGAGTTTCTCCCAATCATCTGCTAGAGCTTGTGGGTTGGCACTACGTGCTTGCTTGGATGGTCTGGACCTGGTTCCTTAGAATGGTAATTTTCATAAGGATGTTCCTCCTTGCTACACCTGGTCAAGTGCTGAGTCAAAACCTACTTTGGACTTTGTCTTTGTATCCTTTTCCCTTGATTATTTTATTGTGGAATCTGACAATGCCAGCGATCATTTGTGTCTCAGGGCTGGTTTTGGGGGCATTGACATAGTTAATTCCCCCGACCTCTTTCCGACGCAGTGGAAATTAATCCTTGTAACCACGTAGTTATATGGAAACCAGGTATGCACACAGATTTAAAGCCAGCATTGATGTGGATTTTGTGGGGAGGTCTTTTTGCAGAGTTGTGTTCTCGCTCATTCTCTCCCGACCTTCAGAGTACACTATCTGTTCTTATTCCTGCATTCAATCTCACAAGGGAACATTATGCGACACCTAGACATGTGTACAACATTGAAATCCGTGAGAGCACGAAAAGATTGAGAGGGGAAATAAGGGAAACTTTAAAAATGGGTATAAACATGGTGCACACTATTGCCAGGCTTACGCTATCATATAGGAATTGGGTAAAGGGTCACTGAGCCTTGCTTCTTCAAGCCGATGCGGAGAAGATGCTCTGGGTATTGTCTTCCCATCAGATTACCAATTTTTGGAGACTTATTCGGGGGGGAGGGGTGACAACTGTCACTATAGCATCAGTCCATTTCATTTCAGCAGCGGGAGGCTTACTTTACTAGTTTGTATACTTTTGAAGGCTCCACAATGAGGTGTCCAACTACCCAAACGGAGGGTCCTTTCGGTGACTATGTATGGCCCTATTAGATGTCAATCTAGCAGGAATTCTAGTAGCGATCAAGAGGGCCAAGTACTCCAGCGCCGCTGGGCCCGACGACTTACCCAATTTAACTCTTAAATCAGACCCACCTTTGTGGGCAGCGGTCTTATTATAGCTATTCCGTAATGTGGTAGGGCGGACTCTGTGCCCGGACACGTGGAGAGAGGTCATTCTTATAGTAATATACTAGAAGGGGGACATGGCAAATCCAGTGAATTATCGATCTATCTCCCTTTTAGACGCCTCATACAAAATCTGTTCAGGCTTTTTACTCCACGCCTTAGAAAGATGGGCTACTTTGGCCAACAAGTTGGACTGTAATCAGTCCGGCTTTCGTAAGGGGACGGGAACTGCCTTTAATTGCAGCTCTTGAAAAACCAGGCGTTTCAAACAAAAAGGACCATTAACCTCTAATTTCTTGACATATCAAAAGGCTTTTCATTGCATGGATCGCAATAAGCTATGGGGGATGCCGAGGCTGTGGGGGATGCCGAGGCTGTGGGGCTGCCCTGAGGCCTTGGTTTCTTTGTTGGTATTTTTACACAAAGATCTGAAGATCTAAGTCAAATTGGATAAGAGGGGGGTGGCTATTCAAGGTGGACCCCTGCTGACCGTGGTCTGCGTCAGGGCTGTGTTTTAGCCCTGTTTCTCTTTAATTTGTAATCTTGGAAATCAGGGCTGCTTTGGAGGGGCCAGGGGTCAATCCTCTGACTTTGGGCCAGGTTGTTATCCAATATCTTCTCCAGGCAGATGACCTTGTCTGAATCGACTATATGGCAGTCGGATTACAGAAGTCCCTTTTGTGGGCTCAGAATTTCTTTAGGGAATTGGGCCTCGCAATAAATGTCACAAAATCCAAGATCTTGATCTTTAACTATAGAAAGATCTTATCAGGGAGATCTAATTTTGAATGGCATATTGATGGACCCAGACTACAAGTAGTGCCTGAATTTAAATACTTGGGTGTTACCATTAGATCTAAACAAGCTAAATCGCTGTCAGCAGATGAATTAAGAATGGGTGCTATTCAGCAGCAGCTCAACTCGGTGTACTCGATAGGAAATATGGTTGTTTTTCAATGTTACCAGCTTTAAAATTGCATAGCCAGGTGATTGTCCCGAAATTATTTTATGGGGCAGAGATGAAGGACGCCAATCTCAGTTGGGCCAAGCAGGAGGCTTTTGTGTGGAAAAGATTTCTAAAGCTTCCTGGTGGCTCTCCTTTCTCCCCCAGTAAAGCATAGCTTGGGTATTACCTCACTGAGCATGAGGGTTGATAGCAGAAGAGTACTTCTCCTGCGCTCCATATTGTTTCCTCTAGTATTTACCCTGTTTGTTCAACTCAATGCAATGTTTAAGCAGGGTAACTGTGCAGTTCTGGAAAATTGGGTTAATTCAGTGTTGGCAACGATGGCTAATAAATCTACCTCTTTGGAGGAGCTGGAGCATAATCCAGGCAAGGTGCAGAAGTTACTTTACAAGACTGATTGGATCAAAAATAGTGACATTCTCTGCTCCTATAAAGTATTTGACAATTTTCTATGGATAATAAGCCTCTGAATGTCCTGCAGAAATATCTATGCCAGCACGCCTCACAGTACCTTAGAACCTTTTGGCTGCACATCAAATTAAATCTTCTTCCTAGTAGCAAGGTCATAGGGGGTGGAACTGGAGCGTCTCTATTTGATTGTCAATGTTGTTGCTGTAATCTAAATGTGGAACCCTTAAAGCACCTTATTCTGGATTGTTCCATTTTAGCTGCCCGCCGGGCAGAGATTTTCAAATTCTATTTTAGTACTCGCCCACTTTTAACTTGAAAAGACGTGTGGTTAAATGTATTAAATAATCCAAATGATAGGCTGCTAATTACTGTAATGAACTTCTTGAAACTGCTTGCAACATTGTATGACATTAACTTGTGCTATATATGTTTTTATCTTCTATTGTGACGGTTTGCATGTGTGTAAAGTTTGTTTTAACTAATTCACACAATAAATAAAATAATATTTCGTCCAAGAGAGATAAAACTTGAGGACCCTCGAGTTCCAAGGAATGCAGGGCCGTCTCTGCCTCTGACTGCGGGTGTGTGAAGAACGCCGGCAGGCAGATCTCCTGACTCAGATGAAATGGAGAGACCACCTTGGGCAAGAAATGTGGGTGAGTGCACAAGACAACCTTGTCGTCGTGAAATGTGGTGAATGGCTTGCACGAAGACAATGCCTGAAACTCACAAACCCTGCGTGCAGAGGTGAGAGCCACCAATAAAACAAGCTTTAGCATCACCAAGTGGATGTCCACAGAAGCCATCGTCTCGAAAGGCTTGTGTTGCAAAGCCGCAAGAACCACATTGAGGTCCCATATCGGATGAGGTCTATGCACCAGAGGAAAAAAGTCTAGACAACCCCTTAAGGTGGGCCTTAACCACCGGGTTGGCTGCCGAAAACACATGCTCTGGGGAATTATTGTAAGCCCTGATGGCCACCAAATATGTGCAGCAAGTATCCACCTCAACTCCAGAATGTGCCAGGTGCGCCGAAGAGGCCAGTACGTCATCCAGAGGAAAGGTGACCGGGTCCAGCCCTTTGTCATGAGCCCAATGGCAGAACCTAGTCCATTTGCTCTTATACTGGGAATGAAGTTTAGGGCCTACGGAATGATGTCCAAGTTGTCACCTGAGAATTGAGTTTGCTAAAGCATCAGCTAATCAGGAACCAGCCCGCCAGGGCCAGTTTGGCCAGGTCCAGATGTACCACTGCCCCATCACATCAGGAAGCCCCTGCTGGGGATCGAAAGGTGGACGGGACCCTGGCAGCACAACTGCAGCAAATCCAAAAAACCATGGTTTTGAAGGCCAGTGGGGGCACGCAGGATGAGGCTGCAACCCACAGAGGCCCAGAAGTTGGAGAATACGTTGCAGCAGAGGGGTGGGTGGGAATGCAGAACACCTGCAGCCGTGCCAACAGATCTGGAAGGCATCTCCCAGTGACCCCAACCTACCCATAAAGCAAATTGGGAGCACTTGGCATTCCAAGGGGATGCAAACAAATCCAGGTCCATGAACCCCCAACGCTGGAACAGGGGCAACAATGAGTCATTGGCCAACTCCCACTCATAGGTGTTGAACCTCAAGCAACTCGAGCTTCTGCATTGCTGTCCCCTCCCGGGAGGTGGACTGCAGGGATCCAAATCCCCTCAGTCAGGGCCCATTCCCAGATCAAAACCACTTCCATGCAGAGGAGGTGTGGGGGGGACCAGGGCTACCCTGCTTGTTCAGGTACATCGTAGTAGAGTTCTCCTTCCTGACCAGAAGCGACTGAAGGCCAGGCCTACTGCCCTGAGCTCAAGCAGATTGATATGCAGGAGGACTTCCGTCCTAGACCATGCTCCATGAATCACAGCCCTCTCCAGAGTAGCCCCCCCAGCAGAAAGAGGAGCCAGTCACCACCAGGGTAGACTTTGATCGGGTGAAAGGGGCTCCCACTGTGACATTGTCCTCCATCAGCCACCAGTGAGTGAAGATCGGGCAGCAGGAGCAGTCATATTGGGATCCTATTCGACTGAGACCCATCTCCTGATCCTAATTTGCCACCAGTTGGAGATGGAGGTGCCTCATCTTGCGGCAGGCATGCTGTACAGTTAGCACGCAGGAGGCCCTCCGGCCCAGTATGTGCTGGAACCACCATGCCAAGGTGGTCGAGTTGGCCAGAAAGGAACAAGTTACTTACCTGTAACTGTTGTTCTCCAGCATGGGTCTGGCATGGATTCACATGCTCATGAATATTCCCCGTCGTCAGGCTGGGAATCCTCGGAAAAGAAAAAACCAGTATCAGTTTCGTTTCTGATCTGTCTTTCGTAGTAGTAACCAATCACTGGTCTCTGCGTCATACTGACCACAGCCAATGACTGCCCTCTACCTAAGCCCCGCCTCTGGCAGCCATCTTCAGATTTGGAAGCATGTGAAGTGGCAGTATGACCAAGTGAAGAGCCGCAGAGGGGTAGGCTGGAGGGTTCGCATGTGAATCCATGCCAGACCCATGCTGGAGAACAACAGTAACAGGTAAGTAACTTGTTCCTTCTCCAGCATGGGGTCTGGCATGGATTCACATGCTCATGAATAAAGAATACATAGCAGTACACACATGCACAACCACGGGAGGTGGCAAAGGCTCAACATTAAGCATTACATCAAACTCAACATCAAGCAATCTTACCTCCTCACCAGGCTCACCTCAGGCGAACAGGTTGCGCAGCACTGCTTGGCCGACCCTGGACTCCTCCCTGGAATCCTGATCGACGCAGTAGAATTTCGTGAAGGTGTGCGTCGACCTCCATGTAGCAGCCCTGCATATGTCCAGCAGGGGCACACCAGAAAGGAACGCCGTGGTAGCTGCGATCGCTCTGGTGGAATGGGCTCTCGGACGGCCAGGCAGCGGTCGGTTTGCCAACCGATGACAGTACATGATACAGCCGGAGAGCCATCTGGAAATGGAAGCCTTCGAGAGAGCCTTCCCCTGATTGACAGGTCCAAAGTTCACAAAGAGTTGTGACGTCTTCCGAAAACACTTAGTGCGGTCCACGTAGAACTTCAGCGCTCTAGCCACATCAAGCGAGTGCAAAGTCCTCTCAGCCGGCGACGAAGGCGATGGGAAAAACACAGGCAACACCAAGGGTTTGTTGAGGTGGAAGTCCGACGGCACCTTGGGCATGAAGGAGGGGTGCGTCCTGAGCACCACCCTTGTGTCGTGAAAAGTCAAGTATGGTGGCTTTCAAGATAGGGCCTGGATCTCTCCCACTCGTCGTGCGGAGGTGATGGCCACAAGAAACGCTGTTTTCCACGACAGGAACTTCAACGGAGCCGAGTGCAGAGGCTCGAACGGAGGTCCCATGAGCTTGGTCAGCACCACGTTGAGCTCCCACGCCGGAGCCTTCACCGGCGGGAACGATCTGAACAGTCCCTTCATGAACTCTTTCACCAGACGATGAGACCACAAGGACGTCCGCCCCGTGGTTCTGGTGTATCGGGAGATCGCAGCAAGATGAATCTTGATGGACGCGTGTGCCAGTCCAGCCTTGGCCAGCGTCAACAGGTACAGCAGCACTTGGGGAGCCATAATCCTTAGAGGGTTAATCTTCTGTGCGTGGCACCAGACAGAGAACCTCTTCCATTTGTGTCCGTAGCATTTAAGAGTCGAGGACGCCCTGGCCTTTGCAAGAACCTCTCTGCAGTCGGCCGGTATGTCGTATCCTCCAAACTCTAGCGCTGCAGGAGCCAGGCCTGCAAGTTCAGCGACTTCGGGTCGTGGTGGAGGATGGCGCCTCCTTCCCTGGAGAGCAGATCCGCGTCCACTGGCAGCTTGATTGACGGGGACGCTGACAAGTCCAGAAGGTCCGGGAACCATATCTGCCTCGGCCACGCAGGTGCGACGAGGATAATCCTGCACCGTGACCTCTTGAGCTGGTTGATGAGCCGGATCAGCAGTGGCAGTGGAGGGAACGCGTATAGGAACAGGCCTTCCCAGGGGAACGAGAAAGTATCGCCCATGCTCCTCGGCTGGGGAAACCTGCTGGCGAACCTCCGGCACTTGGAGTTCGTCGCCGTCGCGAACAGGTCGATCTGGGGTGTGCCCCACCGTCGGAAGAGGCGATCCACTAGATCCTGCCGTAGTTCCCACTCATGGCACAAGCGTAGCTCCCTGCTGAGTGAGTCGGCGATGGTGTTTTTTATCCCTGCCAGATGAAACGGCACCAGAAACATCCTTTGGGCGACGGCCCAATGCCACAGGTCCTGCGCCTCCTTGGACAGTGCTGGGGACCTGGTTCCGCCCTGTTTCCTGATGTAAAACATGGTGGTGGTGTTGTCGGTGAAGATCCTCACCATCTTGCCCTTGAGGGACGGAAGGAAGGACCTGAGGGCCCAAAACACTGCACGGAGCTCCAGGACGTTGATATGGAGGGACTTCTCCGTCGGGAGCCAAAGGCCTCTCGCGTGCAGATTTCCGGTGTGCGCTCCCCACCCTTCCAGGGAGGCATCCGTGGTCACTGTCTCCTGGTGGCCTGGGGTCTGGAAGTCCATGCCCGCCGTCAGATGCGCGCGGGTGCCCCACCACCGGATCGCTCGTCGGAAACTCTCGTCGAGTGTGATCCTCTCCTCGAAGTTGCCCGTCGTTTGGATCCAGCACGCGTCCAGGAACTCCTGCAACGGGCGCATCCGGAGCCGGCACATGGGAATGAGGTAGATGCAAGA